>NW_009649320.1:228414-318374 GCF_000708025.1 Charadrius vociferus | reverse complement strand
CTTTCTGCCCCTCCCTTCCCTTCCCTCCCCTTCCCTTCCCTTCCCTTCCCTTCCCTTCCCTTCCCTTTTTTTTTTTAAAGCATTGCTACCACAGAAACATGTAAGCCATGAATATAATTAAATGAAATTAATATTGTCTATCAGCTTGGCACACTTTCTTTTCAACAAATTTAACTTTTCTCGCTCATGGAATGCAAATAATAAGAATAATTATTTCATATTTAGAAAAGATATTCTTCAAGGAGGTGGGGATCAGTATAAGATTCCCAGAGATTTTTCACCTGTTATTGTTAAGAAGAAGTTCCAGATGTATTAATGAAAATAGGCCCAGCAAGGACTAACAGTTCAGGATATGAAAGCAAGATTCTGTGAGCACAAACTAACCTGAACTGAGGAAAACTCTCTTCCAGTAGGTCTCTCTATGTAATGAAATAACCAAATCCCACCTTTCAAACATATCCTACACCTGATCTGCATTTCCCTCACACAAGTCTGTCTCACAAATATCTTGAAAACACTTCTATCAGTTGACCTTCTAGGGTTTTGCCTTTGCCAGCACAAAGATTGCAGTGCATTTTCCAGCAGCTGCGGGTTGTTTTTCTTTGATATTTATCATTCACAGTCTGCCTCAGCCCAGCAAGACATGCATCACAGTCTAATCCAAGCAAGATTCACAAGTACAATAGAACACCAGCAAAACTGAAAAAGAAAGTGAAAGAAGACAACCCAAGATAATGGACAACTTTGAATGGTGTGGCAAAGCAAAATTATTATTATTAGTAGTAGTAGTAGTAGTAGTAGTAGTAGTAATAATGATAATAATAAGGAAGTTTTAATATAGTAATAATTATTATATACTAATAATATAGTTAATAATAATCATGGCAATTTGGCAGAATATAAAGGGATAGCAAAAGAGGACACCTGCTCCCTAAGATTTCTCCTCCAAATAGATAAATGTAGTCAAGCTAGCAGGAAGTGAAGCTTCACACTTGACCTGCTCTGACTGGGCAGAGGCTGAAACCCTGGCCCAGCTCTGTGCCCATCCATTGCTGACTGCAGGACACCTTCAGAAGACGGCCTAGCACAGCTTAGGCCACTCAGTGTCCCATCCATTCCCTGGACATGCAAGCTCAAGTTTCACCTTCTCTGTTACAATCACACACTGGATTTGGGTCGAGATTTAGTATGGACGTCTACACAGGTCTGCATTCATACACAAGGTGCAAGGTGATTTTGGGATGGAGCCCTGTGGTCTGACCCACAGCTGTAGCCAAAGAGCTGAAGCAAACTGTTCAAGCCTGCACAGGAGGTCAGTGACAGAAACTGGAAGCAGTATCCAGTTCATACATGCCTCATTTCAGTATCACATGCAAGTAAATATTGTAAATAACTCTCTACAATTCTCTATTTCTCTGTGACGTAGACCTTATGTTAGTAAAATCCATGCCCAGGGGTCCTCTTTAATCTTGGATGAATGCAGAAACTCAAATGAGGTTCTTTAAACTCCTTATTCCATGTTGAAAGACAAAACGGGAAAGGATTCCTATTTTTCAAGCAAAAGAGTGCTGTAGAAATGTGACAATTGACTACAAAAAAATGACATTTCCCACTAAGCTCTCACAGAATAAGAAAGCCAATGTGTACATTGACTCCTTCTTTGCTGCTTATATACTGCAATCCTGACCTTGTAAAACTACATTTGAGGAGGAGTGGAGGAAAAGAAAATATTTTCTCTATGATCCTTTAGTTCTTAAACCTTTGGTGACACAAGAAGACTTCGGCATTTATGTTAGTCTCCCTCCCTATACCCAGAAACAGGATATTTGTTTGAGCCTTTTAGTAATAAAGCATTTCTGAAATCCAAAAAAAATGATCAAAATGTATAACTTTCACTTAATTTACCATTCTTTGAACATAGAATATAAGATGTAATGCTTTTTCTACAAAAAGACCAAGTCACAACGGAATTATGCTAGCTTGCAACCATTTTCTTGTGGACAGAGTGACAAGAACATACACATTTAAAAAGCAAGAAAAAAGAAAAACAAAAGAAAGTGCAACATTTGCAACTGCATCTCTCTCAAACACTGACAATGGTGACAATTTTGATGCTCTCCAGGATTACTAATATTGCTTCTGTATCCGTGTTTTGACAGGAAAGAGATGACCCACATGTCTCAGCAAATGAGAAGGCTGGAAGACAAGCATAACAAGGACTTGAGGTCATAGACAAAGACTAAGCTATTCTAATGGCAAGTATAGTAAAAGCAAATATTCCAGCCATAGACCATGGTCTTATGTCTGTTTACTCATCGCAAAATTAAGTGTCTAACACATACTCTGGCCTCTGCCTGTAACCAGAGAAAAGAGACAAGAACTACCTGGTGAATCACTCCATTTTAAGGGGGATAGCAAATACAGGTAAAAATAATTGCCTCCCAGACAAGTCTTCCTCCTCTGTGGACTGCAAAGGAAGTCTAGACAACCTGATTAGACTTGGCACCCTAATTTTTGATGGCTAAAACTAGATAAGGTATCTCCCACTTCAAATGTCTCTGAAGAAGTATCTGGCTGAGTGTCCTGGTTCCGGCAGGGATGGGGTTAATCTCCCCCGGAGCCGGCAGGGGGCAGGTATTCCATACCACGTGACCCATGCCCGAGCTATAAGAGGAGCTAGCCGGGGATCAAAATGTATAACTTTCACTTAATTTACCATTCTTTGAACATAGAATATAAGATGTAATGCTTTTTCTACAAAAAGACCAAGTCACAACGGAATTATGCTAGCTTGCAACCATTTTCTTGTGGACAGAGTGACAAGAACATACACATTTAAAAAGCAAGAAAAAAGAAAAACAAAAGAAAGTGCAACATTTGCAACTGCATCTCTCTCAAACACTGACAATGGTGACAATTTTGATGCTCTCCAGGATTACTAATATTGCTTCTGTATCCGTGTTTTGACAGGAAAGAGATGACCCACATGTCTCAGCAAATGAGAAGGCTGGAAGACAAGCATAACAAGGACTTGAGGTCATAGACAAAGACTAAGCTATTCTAATGGCAAGTATAGTAAAAGCAAATATTCCAGCCATAGACCATGGTCTTATGTCTGTTTACTCATCGCAAAATTAAGTGTCTAACACATACTCTGGCCTCTGCCTGTAACCAGAGAAAAGAGACAAGAACTACCTGGTGAATCACTCCATTTTAAGGGGGATAGCAAATACAGGTAAAAATAATTGCCTCCCAGACAAGTCTTCCTCCTCTGTGGACTGCAAAGGAAGTCTAGACAACCTGATTAGACTTGGCACCCTAATTTTTGATGGCTAAAACTAGATAAGGTATCTCCCACTTCAAATGTCTCTGAAGAAGTATCTGGCTGAGTCCAGCAGATATAAAAGCATGGAATTTTCTGAGCAGGATTTAAGGACCTTCACCTTTCTCTGCTAAAATTATATTACCTGCTCAATGTCTGAATTTGCTGATGCTGACATTGCACTTCCATGTGGGAATTACTTAAGCTGTAAGTAATGCAAACCCTCAGTTACATGTGCAAAATTGACAATGAAACTATAGCAGCTCATTTAAGCATTTGGAGGCCAACACAACTCCACTACCACAGCAGAGTCACTCCTAATCCCCAGCAGCAAACATGAGCCAAATCCATTTTCTGAAGCAGGGAGGGAAGGCTTTGGCAAACCTCACTCAGCAAACGGAAACCCATTCTTTCCCCCACTATTGTCTTACAGCCCTTGGCCTGCCCTCCTCCATCTACGTTGACCTGTTCAGGTGTACATAGCGGTTTGTGGAAGGAATCAGCTTTGGTCCCATGTTTGTGCTGTGGTTTGCCCTGGGCCTTCTAGCTGCTGCCAATCCCAGCATGTGTTCCAAAATATGACCACTATTGGCTTTGGTGACACAGCTGTCATGGGCTTCGGGGTGCCAGAACACCCCCAGGACACCCCTCAGGCACCCCCAGGCTTTGAAGCCTTGCAGGAGTTTTGGGTAGTGAGTTGTTGTCTCCAGAATGTCGTGTTTCATCTCAGAGAAGGGGTGATGGGGACTGTCCTTGCATTCTGAAGCTGTTTTCTCCTCGGCTTCTTCCCTTGGCCAAAGAAAATGGTATGGGTGAAAGCACTCACTGGTGTGCATCACTTATGCAAAAGGAGGTTTCAAGCCAGAACCAGTTCATGAGGAGGGATGCCGATACAATCTGGTATGACCACCATTAAGGAAAAAAACAAGAGGCACCAGTAGAAGTCTGCCCGTCAACGACGCTGGGATGAAAAGTGGAAGAAACCCCACTTTTCTTTAGCCTGATTGTCAAAAAAAAAGCACACAGAAAGAATCAACTAGCTACAAGGAACGAAGTAAGTGATCTCTTCCGATTAAAAACAGGACACAGAGCCTGTGATATCTCTGGGAGCTCAATCTAAATAAGGCCCTATCCTCTCGTCTCTTTCGCATTATGAATAAAAACATGAAATTAGTTTTATGTCAGAAGAACAACCCTTAAGACACTTGTAACTTATAATTATAATTTCTAAGCTGTTTGGCTTGTCAGTATCAAGGAATTCACAGCCCAAGACTTCCAGGACTTTATAGGCTGAGACATGCTGTGCTAGCTACTGAAAATTAACTATGAATCTCTCATCTGCATTCTGATTTATTAACTACAGTGAGAAACAGAAAGTTAAAAAATGTACTGTATGTGCATAGCCTGCAAGCATGGAAGAAGCCATTAGCTGCGTTTTGCTACTAGTCAATAAGCTACTAGCAATGGATAAATGTAGGAATTCTCTTCTGGCAAGTGTATTTACTTTTTTTCTTGTAAACAAATTCTGCAAAATTTTCATGTTTGCTCAAGAGCAGAGGTGGCCAATGGCGATTTCAGGATTCTGCTCGATTTATTGGTAGGGGAGAAAAAAAAAAAAAAAAAAAGACAACATTTCCAGACTGTCTTTGCTATGCAAAATTCCATTCCCTTGCTAGATCTGGCTGAAAAATGCTAGCGTTGCCTGTGATGTATTTTGAAAGAAACAATATTTTTTACATACTTTGAATAAGAATTATGAGAGGGAGGGCTCATAACAAAAAATCAGGAATTTAAGTCCACTTAAAACAGGATAATAAACTATAAAAAAATCCAAGATATTTCAAGGGCAGTCTTTACCAAAATTTTGTTCTTCCAATAAAAGTACTTAACCTGTCAGGGGTACTATTTCCCAATTTTGCAGTTTTTCCAGGTTCTATTTTCCTTCCAGCTTTGAAATTTTCTTCTTACAATAACACTACTAAAACTCTATCCTTTCTTATTGTTTGAGGATATAAGAGGCTTTTCTGTATTCCAGATTTTTTTTTGTGGGAGGCATAGTGGGGCTTTTTGATGTCAAAGTCAGCTAGCTCTATTTTGTAAGTGAAATACTTCACAATAGCAAAACATCTTGGCTCTTTAGAACACACTTAATGATAGAACTTAGTGCCTTTAAAAAAAAAGGCAGGTAACAAACATTCTCATCCTTTTCAGGTGGAGAAATGAGAGCATATGGAGCTGAAATGGCTTGCCCAGCTTCTTACAGTTCTGAGTACCAAGGTCGAGAGAAGGACATACATCTTTGATTTCTAACCCAGTCCCTGTTCCCTGCATCCCGCAACAGGATCTCCATGAGACGTCCTACTTCACTAACGTACCCAAATATTCTTTTTTTTACAGTTTCTTCCCACATTGTTTCCGTTTAGCAATGTAAACTCTCTTGCTTCTCCCCCTCCCCACCTATGGGCTTTCATCACACACTCCTTCACTGTTTGAAATTTTAAAAATTTCAGTGGGTCAGAAATGGTTCAAAGCCAAAAAGAATAGTCTCCACATTTTCAAGGGTTCTGATTACATCAGATTCATCTCTAAATCACTCCTGGTTTTTATTTTGCAAGATCAAAATCCAATGACAATAATTTGCATAATTGAATCACTGTTGTACCACTTATGAGCACAAAGTTATAATTAGACCTGGGACACTGACCTTAATTTTCCTTTTTTGTGAACAGAACATTTCTGAACTTCTAATAGTGCTGGAGCTCAGCCAACCACAGGATAGAATTTGAAATTAAATTTTAAGGAGCAAAGAAGCACAAGTAAATCAAATGGGTTTGACTCTGGTATTAAAAAAAGGCTTTTCAGAGTTTACGTATTCTGGCTGTGACAGAGTTAAATAGTTGATTATAGATTTGTGATATATATTGACTGTACCAGATTAAAAGTTAGACTTTATTTGTAGCATAAATCTGGTAGATGAATATGTAATGTACTTTTTTTTTTTATATCACGGTCATAGAATACTCTCAGACTTTAACCTCCAGAATGCTACCTACATATTTCCCTCTGTATTTTGTATTCACAGAAATAATCACATTAGTTGTTGCATACCTTTTGGTAACACACTTTTCTTTTAGTAAATAAAAAAGACTGCCACTTTCCATCATTTCACAACACCTAGAAAGACAGTAAAATCTTCAGAGCCATTACGTCTTTCTTTTCCTCGCTCCCGCACACGTTCCCTCTAGAGAAGCAGATGTTTGACTTGTCTCATGTAAAAGGCAAAAATTGAGTTACAGCTTCAGAGTGCAAGATTTGCAATGTTTGCTACAGTTTATTAATGTTAACCAAATAAAAATGACATTAGTGAAAAAGATCTACATGATATCTCAGAACTCCCAAGATTAGGCCAGATGGTCACTTCTAACTGATATAATCTAGTAAGCTCTGTTGAGAGACAGGCTATTGATTGAATTTCTGACTTTAAATGCAAGCCCCATATCTGCACATGTCCACAGTGATATCAGTTGCTTGAAATCCAATACAGAGGTGTAGATTGGGAGATGATGTTAGTTGCTACCTATTAAAACTGTCAATTCCATCTGTTGTCTAACACTTTAAAATACTGAGTGTAGTTTTTAATAGATCAGTATTAGATTAAGAGGCCGTATATTAAGGCTCTTACTAGCTGAGAAGCGTGGGTAAATGTGTAATTAAATGACACAATGGAAAAGGAACTCCGTTGGCTGGAACTGGCCCAAATTAGCATCAAGCAGAAAGCAAATGCTGTGATTTAGGATTTCTGCAGCTGACAGACTTCCCTAAAAATAAATAATGTGCAGCCCTATTGAAATTCTCTTTACAAGCAAGTATATCATGATAAAAAAGTGGAAGCGTTGTGAGCATTATGATTATCCAGCTCCCTGCACTGCACTTCCACAGGTACTTCAGCGACTCTGTACGTCTGCCAAACTGGCAGGCTCTGATGACATTCCCAGAAGGGCTGCCTCAGATGGCTGATGACAGCCCCATCAAAGCCACGTTTCTGGAAAGCTGTAGTCCTGAATGTCCCATATCCCCCAGAATATAGTTGAAAACCATGGTTGGGGGTCCCAGGGGTACGTATAGGGTGGTGGTTCAACCTGTCCCTTCCCCACAGGTGTGCAGCATCTCCACCGCTGGCCACATACCAAGGGCTGATGAGGAGGGAGAGCAATGGACAGCCACTTCCAGCATTGTCAGCCTGACATCCAGCAGCTGTTGCTTCTTAAATTTAATCAGAGAGGGAAACTACCCTCCTCGATCCATATATACCAGTATGACCAAAGGAAAGGGGGAGCTCCTGCAAGGGGGAGCGGGGAAGAGAGACAAAAATGTGAGAATGGATCTTAAGTGCAGACACATAGATAGACAGAGGAATTTGCTTGCTTTATAGCTCCCAATATTTGTACATAGAAGCAAAATGAACATACCCAATATGATGGAAGAAAAGCAGTAGGAGTCCTCCATCTGCCTGGAAAGGGCTGGAAGCAGGTTTCACATAAAAACGGACAGTTTATTTTTCTCATAAAGTTTCTCTAGAATAAGCAAGTAACCTCCTAATTGCTGACCCTATCTGGGCCAATGCCTCCCGAAATAGAAGAGAATGTGAGCTCAGATGAAGCACCACTCTGCAATTTTCTGTGCTCTTTTTGCATTAATTTTCAGAAGACATTTCAGTCTAAATATGAATTTTGAGAGCAGCATTATGGTGGCCTGTGGAGATGCAGAAGAGGTTTCAAGAGAGAAGAGTTTGGAAGAGACCCGAAAGATTCTGTTTGCAAACTACTAGTGGGCTGTAGTCAAAACAGCTTTATAAATTCCCTGAATACAGCACGAGAAGACTTTTTGGAAACATATAGTCTCTTCATGTTGTTAACCAGTACAAGGTACATGAAACATTCATGGAAAATGAATGTTAAGTGAATACTACTGTATACTCATAGAATACAAATTGTGAATTCAGAAACACTGTATTCCCAACAGATACGCAATTTGAAGAATTATGCTCATTCTAGACAGAAACAGAGACAATATTGTGTGATGTAGCTGATAAATTAACCAGCAAAGGTCCACTTGCATGCATCAAATACTCAAAACAAATCTGTAGGACTAGAAATATTTCTGGGTAGCATTAAACTACGTAGAATAATAAATATCTTCACAAAAATCAAAAGTTGCTATACAGATTATTGACAAAAACAATAAAAATTCAGTCAAGGGATTATTTACTCAGTTCTGCTTGCTGCTTACTGTGGTAGAGCAGAAAATGTTCTTCATGAAAGAAGAACCTTCACAGTCCCTTTCTTGTAGGTTTGAAACACTTGGTATCACACAGCAGTACAGGTGTAGTAAGTATTTCACATGTGGAGAGCCACCATTCTACTCTCACTGCGGCTCTCTTTTAAGGGATTGTGATTCTCCAGTCTGGCCACTTTGGCGGGGCTATCCCTGATATGACCAACACCAAGAAAACCATCAACAGAGCTTTTATCTGGATTTCATAAGAGCTAAAGCTTTATAACACATGAATGGATAGAGGATGGATTTTTTAAAGCTTTCAGCATGCTTTAAACTAGAAATGCTAACTTTAATTACCTCAATGAGCCACCAAACTAACGGTTAAAAATCTCACATCCATTTTAAACTTTTTTCTTAACCCAAAGGTTAGGAGAAAAATAGTAACTGTAATAAACGGTTCTTTTAAACAGATAATAGGCTTTCTGACTGATGTTGTCAAATGAGACTTGGGAAATGAGTAGCTAAATATAAAAAATATTATTTTAGTATAATTTCTCACCCTCCCTTCTCCAACAGAAATGGAAATTCACAGAAGGAACCAGGGCAACAGCTGAATCTAAGTCATGGCAAAAGTTTTGGTAGAGATGCAAAGGCTAATAAACAAGTTAGTTGTTTTTTTTGTTTTTTTCAGGAAGAGAATGGATTTAGCCACAGCATAGATGGCATTAGTGGCATAAACATAAGCAACGCAAGCTGCACCTTACCGCATGATACACATCACATACTGTGGGGGTTCCAAGGTTTGCAGACACCACAGACTCCCCTACTATATCATTTTTTGGCTAC
Organism: Charadrius vociferus; assembly: GCF_000708025.1. Lineage (NCBI taxonomy): Eukaryota > Metazoa > Chordata > Aves > Charadriiformes > Charadriidae > Charadrius > Charadrius vociferus. Next base: position 308,929 of record NW_009649320.1, on the reverse strand, counting down.
TCCTTTGCTTTACACACAGGACTTCTAAGCAACCAGTTAGACTCATCCTTCCCTCCAGGACTTGTTATGCTTATGAGTAGATTTATATTTGTGTCTTTGTCGGAATTAAATGATAATTTTAAATAGAAAGGAAACCAGTAGCTGAATTTCCAAAAGAAGATATTAGAGGAATGATGACACTGGAAATCACAAATTGAGGATAGAAAAAAAATAACCAAATACAGTATGAACTAATAATAGTGAAGTGCGCACACACACACACACACAGATCTACAGCTAGACACAAAAAAACCCAAGACATAGCATTTCAGCAGACAAAGGAAAAACAAGATCGTGAACATTGCATAAGACAATTAAGGGGATAGAATCAAACATATGGAATATTCTCATGCTAAAATACACAAAGGATTCCATTGCTATTGAATTTTCACCAGCTGCCAACTTTACTAATATTGTTACGGGAACACATGGATGGGACATGCTTCGAGAGTAGCACCAAGGGGGGATCAACATTTCTGACTACACAGTCTTTACCCACCTCTCCCCACAACTGTCCCTAACCCATACTCTTCTGCCGTGGTATTTTCCAGCCCCAGCTCAGAGCTGCTATTTCTTTCTAGTTGGAACTGTGCTGGAGATGCAAGGGTTGTAGCAGGGGAAGAAGAGACAGGGGCTAAAAGAAGAATGGAGGGGAAGAAAAAGAGACAGGAGCAGCTGACGGCTCTTTCCTCCCTTCCCCCTCAGGCAAAGTGCACAATGTAGGAATCAGACTTTGACAAAGGATGCAGCACCCAACAGCTTCCACAGAGCACCGTCTGCCCAGTGGGAGCCACTGAGTGCAGAGCAGCATTGAAAATCTGTTGCCTTTTGAACAAGTTTTGCTGAGTGCTGAGCTCTTTCAAAAAGTCTGACCTGAGCTATGACCACTGAGCAATTCTGAAAATTGGTTCCCTGTAAATTTGAAATGCTTAATATTCACCAGCACCTTAGTGCAAGTGCGTAACAGGAGCTTGATCCTCAGTGCTGCAATAACTGACTTTCTGATTTTGTGTAGCCAATTGCGTACCTGTCTTTGCCCATCCTTGCATTTGTAAGGCTTGCTCACATAAGTAGCGATTACTGAATCATGTCCATTTTTTTCCCAGTATTTTCAACTCCAGATGAAGAAGAAGGTGACCTGCCTGATATGGACACATTGAGTAAGACTGTCCTTTCTAACAAGTTATTGCAACTGCTGTTCTTTTTGTAAGTTATTTAGGTTTACTTATTCATAATATCACTTAGCACAATTTTTTTCTCCACTTATATCATTATTGTAACAATAAGTGTCACCGATGCAGCAGCAGGAACAACCCAGAGAAAAGATTGCAACTCATTATCATTCATTACTGTAGTGAAGAGAGATTAGAAACATAATGGAAACTGAGAGAAGATGTACCTTAGTGTCACTTGCCTTGTACTTCTCTGGGAAACAGGAACTTCCATGGGCTGTGATTGCGGCTCAGTCACTGACTGCCAGTCGATGACCTTGGGTGGGTCACTTGACCTTCTGGTGACTTCATTGCCCCAGTGTAAGCTTGGATAAAAAGTGCCATCACATTGAAACCCAGTGCTGTATTTGGGGAGAGCTTTCCTGCTTTTACAGCTACATTTTTGAGCTTATGTAGATAGAGCTGCTTAGTGAATTATAGTTATTTAATACTTCCCATTATAAGACCTCGTTTTCAGATGTTGTAACTTTGCCAAATGCTAACAGTCTGAGCAAAAATGTTTCATGTTGTGTGACTGCCACAGTGTGACAAAAGAAGTAGTAGTAATATTTAGAAATTTAAACACAGTTTCTAAAGATGAAGAGTCTCTAAAGAAAAAAAGTGGGATTCGTGTGTTAAAATAATTGTTACTATATCACAGACAAGCCCTCTGCTCTGATAGACCAGCATGATATTTGCCAGGGAGTGCCCTCTCAGCTGGGAATTTGACTTTTACCACCCTCTGAAAAATCTACTCTGTTTTGGCCAAATTAGTCAGTTTTGTAAAAAAACTGTTTGTTAATGTTCACTGGGAAATGGTTTCTATTTAGAGACTAAGTTATCTGAAAATTTCCATCAGCATAGAGCATGTCCTACTATCTCATTAGCCTGAACAGGCTGAGCCAATACTCAGGGATGAATGGGACGACGGCCACAGGGGCGACTGAGCATACCTCATCCCCTCACAGCTCCTGTGTAGGACAGGAGCACTGTGTGCTTGCTCTGGTCCAGAGAAAGACTTACTCTTCAGTGTCTCCATTCAGTGGTGCCCTTTGTTTTTTTATGTAGTACCTGAGCCATGAGGAGAAGAGGACACTGGTGAAAGTTCACATGCTTTTTGTTTCCTAGGCTTGCTACAGTCAAACATTATCTCACACTGTGGTGAAGAAGAGCGATCAGTCCAGACTCCAACAACAAATAGCTTATAAAGTTATTCTAGGAACGAAACAATGAACATGTCCATATTGTAGCTGAAAGGTGCAACGATAGCATGTGAAAACATATCTGATCTATTTTTATTTTATGTCAAAGTGTCATACACTTTGGATATCAAGGAAGACCCAAGCTATGCATGGTCTGTACTGATTCTGGGTGTTTTCTCCAAGAGCTGCAGGACATGCTGCTGCATCACCACCTTGCTACTCCAACAATGCAGATCCAGGCAGAGTCAGAAAGCCTCCATATGCCAAAATTCTTCTTCTTGACTGTAATATAGCTTCATCCTCCAAAGCCTAATGTTTTATCTGCACCGTCACAGGTTTGTCTGACAACACATCAGGATATAATGTAAGGTACGCACATTCAAGTGGTTTCTACATGTGCTAGATGAAGCCGAAGTTTATCTGTGAATGCGCATAGCTCAAGATTTTCTCCACTGTGTCTACACTGATTCAGCTAGACTATCTAGATTAGTTTTAACTCCACTGAATACCTCTGCCTCTGCAGTATGCCATATGGACTTATACATCAGGAAAGAAACAGTGCCCAAAATCCAAACTAGTAGAGATGAGCTGGATGAACGATGTGCGGCACGTCCTTTCGTTCTCTAGTCAATGGCATTAAGAAATAATCTGTAATGGTGTCTCCCAAATGCATGGTTGTGCAGATGGTGGGGGAAAAAACATCCCCAAAATATGTTCCTGATCTTGGAAATCAAAGCTCCAAAGTCACTAGATACAGACATTCACCTTACATCTAGGATTTTCTGAAGAAGAGATGCAGGCTGAGCCTGCTGAGAAGTGGACATCAGGAGGTTTTTCAGAAGTTCTCAGCATGTAAGTGGGTGGTAATTCTCCTGAGAGCACAGACAGACAAGTGCCGAGGGTGTTGAATCCCACTCTCAGGATAAACTCGTATTTGGAAATGGTTCAGGACACTCTGACAAAGCCTTTCTTTAATATGAAAATGACACCTTACTGAAAGCTTCCTATGGAATAACTCTTCATATAACACATGCCACAGGACACAGTGGGTCTACTGAATTCAGTCCATTGTTATCACAGGCAGCTGGTGCTAAATATTCTCATCCACAAATTTACCAAGGTCCATCATACTATTAATTAAGGTTGCTTGATTTGGGATTTTTTTTTTTTTCCCTACTTATCCTATTAGAAGGTTGTGCTAAAATTTAAGTAATAGACCGAAGTCTCTGGATTATCATGCTAGTTTCAATGAAGCTTTTCATCAGAAAAAGCTTCACAGATTCCAGGTTGGAAGTTCTCATCAAATTTCCGCCAGGATAGCAAATAGTTTACTGATGAGCAAATTTGGATGTGGGAGGTAAAGACTCTTGGTCTGTGATCTTGATGAGGGAGGCAAGTTCTTGGTCTAAACAAGGAAAAGCATTATGTCAGGGTTTCCTTCATCTCAAGGGAGCTGACCTGACCACTAAACCTTTGTCTAAGAGGGTCTGAGAATCTTCTGTCAGAATGGGGCTTGGCTTTCCAGAGTTGTTTGCTTTTTCCTACATGAAGAAGACTGAAAATTTGATATTCCAAAATTTTCAGCAGTCAGTTTTATGGTTCCCCATTCATATTTATACATAGCAACAGAGGAAGAATATTGCCAACCCCAAGCTTTCAAAAGTAATGATCTGGGCTTTCAAAACCATGAATGGCTTAAAAATCCCAGTCTTTCAAAATAATATCATTGGGGTTCTTGTCTCATGGATTTGACTTTGTGCTTTGTGGGCTAGAAACTTTGGTTTATTAAATGAAAACAGATCTTTTCAGTTAAGTCAGTGAATTTAAGACTTTGAGCTGTATACATTCCCAAGCTAATGTTAAGAGCCTACATTACAAGAGTCTAATGTTATTCAACATAAATATGATACAACTAATACAATACAAAAGCCTAATGTTAATGCAGCCTCAATTGCAGATATTTTTGGACAGACACTGAACACATTAAGTAACTTAGTACTGTATTTGGAGCCTTGCAGAAGACATTTTATTCAAGGAGCTATTGATCTTGGGCAAGCCACATCTGCGCTGTTGATCTTCATACCTAGGGCTTGAGGAGCCCATATGTTAACATAGGTAGCCGCTGTACGGGAATCTGCTGCAGTGCCCCATGCTGGCCTGTGCTGACTGGTATAACATTCCTGCCTCTCAGGAGAAGATATATGGATTTGTTTGTTACACAAACACCACCGTATGGGAGGAAGGACAAACCTCTCCATGAATGGGATCTGCTCAGCATGCCATGGGAAAATCCATCCAGGGTCCATCTATGCTGCATAGACACGGGGTTCTCAGCATCTGAATTGGCATAAGATTTACTTGTTATTTCTATCCCCCTTTTTATTCTACCTTATGAAACCAGCTATTTTACTATGCCATATGTTGTCAGGTCTTTCTTGTTGAGATCCAGAAAGAGCCTTGCACTGCGTGTCCCTCTCTGGTGCAGAACAAGTGCGAGCTTCAAAATTTAGGAAGTCTAGAGCCATCTGTGCCTCAGCCCAGTTCGGTAGCAGAGATCACAGGCTTACTTCCTCTTAAGCACAGCACAGATATGGTGAACTGTCTTCAGCCTGGTGAACAAACACCAGTGTGGACAGAAAGATCATGAATTGCTGTATTTAAAGAGCTGATGCCTGTTGTGAAACAACACACTCTTCACTCTGCGTATATAGGCAGCACCCCCAAATACATCAGGTAATTAAACAAGTTAATAGAAAGTAATGTAATTAATTTAATCTGAAATTTAGTTTAATCTGAAAATGTTGTTCAGGTGAGTAGTTCCTAGTGGTTTCTGGGTTTGGAGTTTTTTTAAGTAGTGTTTGTTAGAGAAACTGCTATTATTGCCTTTTTTGAAATAAAGTACTGTAGCTGCTAGTGCAAGCTCTAATTAAATGCACAAGTCTGAATTTGATATTTGCTGATGTCTCATGTCATTTCTTAACTCAAACTGCAAGACAGACTCAAACCTGACACCTCTGGATCTTTCACAGAATATTCTCTCCTCCGTACAGATTTCTCTGTCATCAAAAATGTGGCTCAGATGTGGCATGTGTGTGCATGCGTGTGGGTAACGGATGGAAATTTAACAAGCTTTTATTATCCACTGTTAGCATTAGCCTGAATCTTTTGGTTAGTTGGGAGTTAATTGCCAAAAGGTTTTATGGTATATCTAATTGGCTCAGTCATCCTTCTATGCCATGAACCCTCCCAGACTGCCAGTGTGCCCTGAACTCAAACAGAGGGTAAGAGCCCATCAGTTATTTAGTATGTGCTAGAAGCATACATTTTCTTTTCACTCCATGTGAAAATAGTTAACCACAAGGAAAGAGTCCCACCCCTCCACTTTGCAAAATGGTGAAATTAAGTTTTCCGTACAGCTACCAGGGGACTGCAGTAAATTACCCTGGTAACAGAGTTTACATTGATTCTGAAAAAAGCACTTGTCCATATGTAACAACGATAACCTTTTAGAAGGTTTGGAAAACAAATCTGACACCCCATTAAAAGGCAAATGATTTTTTCTCCACACAAGAAAAAGAAACTTTTAAGACATAGAAGGCTATTAATAAATAATGGGGCTTTTTTATAGGAAAGGCTGACATGAAAGCTTAAGCTATAAACTGTATCAGAGGCAGTATTTTGACTTGTGTGGTTTATTTGTCAAAGCAGTGAGATGGGATCTCATTTTTATTAGCTGCACAAAAGATATTTTATTGAATGTCACATTGTAATTTGATTTTAAAAGGAATAGAAAAAATTACATTTTCTCGGATACGTAATACTGCAAAAACATGATAGTCATACTAACCACTAACCACAATGAGGAGTAATATAAGCCCTCCAAAATACACAGTACTACCTTAGCAGTGCAAATGTGTATTTTCAGATTCCATGTACCGGAATATTTTTCCTGAATACAGTTTCATCTACAACTGTCAGACTAATATATGAAAAAATATATGTAAGTTATTAAATTATGTATGTAAACAACTAACATAAGAGTTAGGTTTAAGCAAAAGGACAGTTTTTAATATTTTAAAATTTGTCTTCAAGCTCATTCACATAGTTCATTTCTTTACAAGAAAAAGATCATAGCTGAATGCAGTAGAGAACAGTGATCAATACCTATATATAACGGGAATGGGAATAAAGAGACCCAACATAATGTAAAGTAGCCTGTAAAGATCATGTTCTTTTTCGCTTTGCCATTGACTTCCTGGAAGTTGTTTAGCCTCCCTTGATCCACCTCAGTGTCCGTGCCTGTGAGCACTACTGCCAAAGGTAGGAAGGAGGCCCAATATCTGAAGAAAGGTGCAGCTTCCACCACTGTTTCTGGTGTCAGTTTTGTCACAAAACATAGTGGCATCATCCATGTGTGGGCAGCCTGGCCTTGGTTCTGGGATGGAGTGCTCAGCCCCTTCTCCTCCCCTCCAAAGCCACCTCACCACATCGTTCAGCCCTGTCACACAGGGAGGGTGAGCCCATACCCAACGTGTGCCAACCAAGCGTGTTATTGCAACTCACAGGTTACATCCATTGCCACTTACACTGACCATCATTGCACCACTCCCCAAAAAGAAACATACTATTCAAGAGCACGGTCCTAGTGACAGGGGCACGAATTTTAATTGCTAATATTTTTATTAACTGAATTTTTATATTTACTTCACCTAGAGTCTCACTTTGTGTCATCCACTGGAAGCACCCAGAGAGCAGTTTCCCAACTGCCCAATTTCTACAAGTAAAATAAAGGAAAAACAGAAAGAGAAACATTAGTAGGTGAATGAGAATCACCTTGAAAATTTTAAGTAGAAAGATGCATATTCTGCAATCCCACCTCTACTCCACCTTTCAAAATCCTGCTTACCTCACTGAAGTTGTCACTGCTCCCTGGACCATTGGCATTCCTATATATCTTTCAAGAGGCTCTAACTCCTTAGCTGAAAGGAGGTTGCAAGTCATCAGCTCCTCCTTCAAGATTCAGCATCTCATAGCGCCCATCCTTGGATAATCTTATGTAGATAGCAGAAGTTCCAGCAGAACCTCAACACACTAAGCACTTCACATTTATCAATTCGTGGTCCTCACCAGGGATAGTTTAAAACTTGACATAAACCCCAAAGGGAAGCATGCAAGAGATAAATGGTACTCTATCCCAGAAGGTGGGATTTAAATACAGCTAAGGAAATTTCAGGACCAAAGCCATATCCACTCACAACAAATCTTGTGCTATTAAAATATTTGATGCCAAAATCAGTAATGGCCTCTTGGGCAACACAGTGTTTATTTTTTAGGCCCTGACTAAAGGGGTGGGATGCAGAATGTATCTACAGGTCCTATAAGGTGCCTTCTGTAAAGTCCAAACAGGGGTGTTGAAACACGCTGGAGTGTCTTTCAGTCCATAGAAGCTCTTTAATACTTCAGTGCAGGCGTATTCACTTTCACTTTCAAAATGAAAGTGTTGTTCAAGAGATGGAAAGGAGGTTGCTTTCCCAAACAGCATAATTTGGTGATTAGGGTGTTTTTCTGAGAAGCAGATGCTCCTGTAGGCAGAAAAAGAGGTTGGTCAAATTTTGCTGGTTTTTAGGTAAACACTATTTCAAAATCAGAGAATCATTTCCTTTTCCAGCTGGTTTTAAAAAGAAAGCTTATCTCCCCCTGCCTTGTGTTAAAAGCTCTCTCCAAGAGAGCTGTAAGGTGGCTAACAAACAGCTCAAGGGAACTGAGGTGGGGAAATGCCAGTTTCTAGCAGCCGGCTGGGGTGAAACAGAAGCTTCATAGTAACTGATAAGCTTGACAAGAGTAAGACAGGTCTGAACACATAGAAAGGCACAATTCTGGTCTCTGGGGGCCTCTCCAGTCAAACAGGGAAGTTTGCAGAAGTTCTGTTTGGTTCTCGGATTAGGCAGGAGTGCATGTGTGCACTTTTGAAAAATCCTTCTGTTCTGCCTGAACGACCTAACCAAGCACTACATACTAAGACCTTAGAAATTTCTGGAGGTGAAATCAGAAGGTGTGAACAGAAATTCAGTAAAGCATAATACACAGATGCCTTCATATGGGGTAAGAGAGATTTAGAACATGAACCCCAACAGCAGCCTCCTGAATCCTCAACAATCCTAAGAAATGGTCTCACTTCACAGGTCCTACAGTAAACCTACAAAACGTAGAAAAGTATCCAAAGTAAAAAAATGTTGTGGGCTTTTTTTTTTAATACACCCAAAGGTAAGCTGTCAGGGCTCTTTTGGTTGGCTGGGATTTTTTAAGGAAGAAGATATCAACAGGTAACATTAAAGTTAAATGACAGTACCACAGTACCTCTCATTTGCCTTACCTATTTGTATCTATCAAATCTGTCTTTGGCCACCAGCAAAAGCCTCCAGTCTAACCATCCATAAATATTTGGAAAGTTCACAGAGAATATCCATTTGTGACCATCAGTTTTTTTTTTTTATGCTGGGAGAGCCCTGTCCCTTCATGGCACATGTGTAATAGCACCAATGGTTGGAACAAGCCAAATGGCCCTTTCTGTTTCCTGAATAGTTTAATTGTGATACCAAATATTCCTATGGACACCACATGTCTGTCTTTTCCTAGAGAGTCACACTGGGCAGATGAGGGCAGCTCATCCCCATCATAGAAAATACGTTTATTCTGCAGGCAGACTCCAGATGAGAGTGATTCAGGTTACCACAGAGAGCAGCACAAGCACCTCCCACACGCGTCCCTCTAAATTACAGTCTTGCTTTTGGGAACAAAGGCCTTCAGAGAGGTCAGCTGGGCACCTCCCCATACCCTCACCTTCTCATTGATTTTTGTTCAAAACATTATTTTACTACTCGGCTGTCAGGGTAACCGTACCTCTGCCAATCTTATTAGCATCTGCTTCATCTGATCATTAGCATAATTCATTTGCCAATTAGCATATCCTAATTGTTACTGGGCACCTGACAGTGCCCATGGCAAATTGTGCCAGGAAGAGAGCAAATGTGTCCACCTGCCTGGCTGACTCCACCGGAGCCTGCAGTCGTGCTCCCTACCTCCACCTTACCTCTTCCTCTCATCATCCACTTCAGGCAATCACATTTTTCATGGCAACTCTGATAAATGACCCTCAGAAAACACTTTCTAATCCATCCCTGAAGCAGCTTTTGCATGCCCAGGCTGACTTCAGCTGCAGCATGGCCATGCATGATTGTCCCTCGCAGAGGATCCACCAACTAGGCTACCGTTTGTGGCAGCCTACAGGCTGCCACGGTGTCTCTCTCATCTTCTCATGTCCTACAGTCATCATGGGAACGGTCCTTAGCAAACAGTCAAGCATTTCAAAGTTTAGCCTGTATCCGTAATTTCTTCAGCTTCTCTGTGGAATGGTGATAAAAAACATTCCTTTTAAAGCATTTAGGAAGGGATCGGGCCACTTCCGAAGCACTTTAATATCCTTTGAGGGATAGCACCATAAAAATACAGTGTAACTAATGATGTCCTTGACATTTTTAAGTCTGAGGAATTTTGTTTATTAATTATAAGACTTAAATGAATTTCAGATTTTTAAATTCTGCAGATGGTGACTACCACGTCAATATCCAAGTACTTATTAGATTTACAAGGACGTTGACTTTAAGGGAATTCAAACCAGATTTCTTCTATTAATATTACATTGTTGTGCCAATCTCACAGCAGTCGGTATGTTACGAAGAAAACATCAGAGGGGTGTGGTAGTCCTCTGCAAAAGTTCAAAACAACACCACAGCTACAAACATGATATTGCTCATCTTGGTCTAATATTCTCAACCTTTTCTTGACCCAGGATTCATAACCAACAAAAGGAAAATATGAGGATGGCTCTTAGAGGGGGTTTGTTTCACCTAAGCCTGAGATGTCTGCCATACAGACCTCTATACCTGGAACAGTCATCATCAGCTCCCTTCGAGGTCAGCGAAAGGACTGTACTTCCGTGGTGTACCTAATTTGAACTGGTTTACAGGTTGTCTTCTCGAGGGTGAGACAAACAGTTCTCAGAAAAGCTGGCCAGCTCAGACGTAAACCCTTACTTAAGCCAGATGAATCCTGCCTTCTGCCTGTTCCCCATCAACTCCGTTGGTTTACAAAGCCGGTACAGAGGGAGACAGAGAGAAGAAAAGTAGCTCCTTCTGTACATTTGTACAATGAAATGTACAGTCTTGGCAGGAAGAGATGACCATCATCAGGGTGGCACAGGTGACTGTCCCCCCACTTTCTCACCCACCATCATCAACCTTGGCACATCGGTGAGGGAAGGAGGTGGTGGAACCTGCCAGGAGACGTGCTGCCGGGGCTGGGCATCAACTTCCCACCAAGGCTCCCAGAGGACCAGGAGCAGGACTGCACGGCGTTCGCGGTACTGGAGCAGTGTGTCCTCTCCCCCTTCACGCAGGGCGCTGCTGCCTTCTCTCGCCTGCATCTGTAAAAATCTCTTCTGTTATTAATTACCTTCGTGCTTTTTGAAGTAAGAACAGCTTTACCACGTTATCCACAACACTGAAATTCACACTATCGGAATTACATTGTTTATTATTCCTTTCCCCCGTTAAGAATTTATACGTTTTATTTTTACTAATTGCCAGAGATTTGGTAGGAATTTAGCTGATTTTCTGAAAGTTACCTTTCATTAAGCTTGAGTGTATCACTTTCAGAAATGCAGTAGTGTTCTTCTGTCATGTGAGCACTATTAAAAATGCCCCCTTTTGATGTGCAGCCCCTTTAAATCTCCTTATATATGTGAAAGCCGTCTGGCTCTAAGGCAGGGGTTCTTATTTGGTTTTTTTACAACCTAGCAGAGAATAAAACTAATAAGTATTTCTCGTTCTTTAAAGATTGATTTATTATCAGTTCCAAAAACATGCCCTTTCATTTGGAAAGTCATTTGCTCAGTTATGATTGCATATAAACAGCTGCTAAGGGTCAGCGTGGGCCTTGGTGCTTGTTATTGCTTGCACTCCTTATGATTTTAGCTCAGCATAACCAGCAGTGGTGTCCTGGGATTCCAGAGTCTGTACTGATTACCAACAAAAGCCTCTTTAAGATCAGCAGAAGCAGTCTGGGGACTAATGGTGCCAAGGCAGTCTGAGGCACTGGAGCAATGCCCGAGGTCATAAAATGAGCAATGACAATTGCCCTGTCCTTGCTGATTTTATCAGCTTGAGAGTTTTTTAGTATCACACGGAAGACAAAAGGAATCTTTAGCCCTGAATGATATTATCAGCTAACACAAACTGTTTGGGGCTTGGTTTTGGATTTTTGTTTTCTGTTTGGTTCTGTTGCTGGTCGTCTGTTGCGTTCAAAAAGGAAGGTGGATGTCTTAGATATAATATATATAACAGGTTTGCACCAGTGGCAGCTTCTTTCACTAGCTGCTTTCTTAATATGTTTATTTTGGAGAAAGGAAGAAAGAAAAAAGGGAAGTTTTGCTGTTCTATATATATTTATATATGTTGTAAAGTGTATATTATTCTTACATATGAATACTTAAGCTGTATATCACATTCACTTCATCAGCAGAGTGATCCTGGTTTATGCTAAAATGAAAATGATCTGTGACTACCTCATCTCTCACTCCATATGAACATATCAGAAAACCAATATATGACTGGCACTCTGTGCAAAATGCACAGGGATCAAATTGAAGGAGTGTTCGGGCTCCTTGAGCTGTGATCATCTGAATGAGGAAGATTTCAAAGCATCGTGGGAATTCCCCAGAAGTTACACCAGAGATGAATTTGGCCTTTCGAATGATATTTTATACATCTCGTTCACACACAGCAAAATGTTTCATCACAAGTGGAGACACTTTTTAAAAGAGTCTTAAAATTAATCCCAAATGAGGAAGCCTCTCTCCAAATGAGTGAAACTTGGCAGATCTACAAATTCAAACTGATATGCATTAGCAGATCTTGTGCAGGGAAATTTGTATAATATCTGCCGACACTCTACCTGGTTCAAATCTGGGCTAGCATTCACATTTCTACTGAATTAAATACATCACAGAAAAAACCCATACCAATAAGCTGTTCAGGTTCGCAGTGCTCTGAAGTGCCGGCTATTCCCACTTCCAGGAAGGGTCACATATTTGAAGTACACTCAACTTCAGGTGCTCTCGGGCCCAGATTTGCTAAGGTGCTTGGGTACCAAATTTGTTTGGCTTTTAAATAAGACCCAAGCTCCTAAATCACTTGCTTATTTTTGAAGAAAAAAAAATATTAAAAAATCCTGAAAGCAGCTTGAAGGACCCAAGACAGCTTTTTTTTATGTATGTGCAACTCTCATTCAAAAGAGAGAGACCCTGGGGTGGCCAAAAATGGTCTGAGACTGTAAGCTTGTAATTGCTTTGCAGATCATTTATATTTTTCATGCATAATTTTAATGATATGTGGCACAAATCATCACTAATGGCATTCCAGAGTTCAAACGGGAAGAACACAGATTCTGTGGCATAATTCATTTCTGGCAGCAGGGGAAACTTAAATCAAGATCCAGACAATTACGTAAGCACAGTGGAGACACTTTGTCATATATCACTCTGTCTCGGAACTGCCTGCGCACTCTTTCAGCTACCTCTGTTGCTCATCTCTAGGTATCCATGCAAGGTGTCTAAGAGGATGTTAATGAAGGGACTCATTGCAGGTGACGGGGTAGGGGAGCACAGCCAGGGTCAAAAAGAGTAAGCGGTAAAATGGTGAAAGAATGGAAGAGTAAAACTGATATCAAAGGAAGGCTTGGATAAAATGACATTTTTCCACTACATAGGTATCCCTGCTCTCTAAGAAAGGAAGAAAATATGTTTTGTAGCAAAACGTCCTACTGCATGCAAAGAACTCTGCATATAAGACTGAAAAATATTGTAGTCTCTTTTCAAACTTCTTACGTTTTGGTAGACATGCAGGTAGGCCCCTGTCAAAAAAAACCCCATTCCCTAGCAGGTTATGAAAGGATTTTAAAAACAAAGAGAGAAATCTCTGACCACGGAAGACCAGAAGAAATCACGGACAGAGGGAGTTTGAATATTTGAGCTCAGGGCCAAGCTTATGGCCTGCCCATCTTTCCTACTTCCAGTCCAGCATCCATCAACACCCAGGTTTTGCATTTTGCAGGCAGACAGAGGGTTGTGTTAGTCAGTTAAATGGAAGAGAGGTCTGTTTCTCCTCCTGTAGCCACTACCATCTTAGTCACCTTTAGGAACTGAATCTACCTTTATTACTTGACCTAAAGAACAAATGTTTGTTGCAGGATCGATCAGAGAGGGGAAGACGCAGCCCACAGCAGGCAGTTACACGCTCCCTCTCAGCCACACCTATGGCCGGTTTGCAGCCTGCCCTTTCCTCTCTGGAGCAGGTAACACCCCTGAGAGGGACACAACACTGAAACGCTCTTCAAGGGAGAAATTTTTGCTGGACAGTTCCCTAATGATATTTTCAGGGTGCCTGGGGGATGAGCAGTCCATTACCTGTGGCAAATTTTGAGGTTCACTATAACTCAGAATCCTTTAAACAACTGTATGAAGTACAACTGTGCTGTATGGGGATACCAAAAGATAGTGCAGCTCAGATTTACATAACCCTCTGAATGAACAGCTGTGATAATAACAACCACGGAAAACTCGAGAGTCCTTGAGTTCTCTTTGTTGCTCAAGACTTTAACTCAGGGCCAAAACACATCTATGCTCTCCTGACTCTGTGATACCACTTTTGTGTCACTCCATGGGGAATAAATGGGCTGATACCAAAAGATTAAGTGTGACTAGGTGCTCAGTCTTGTTATGCAGAAAATACACCATGCTCACATTATCTATGTTTCTGGTTTTTTTCAATGGGCATTCTCTTAGTTGAACCACCCCACTTCTTTTTCCATCAAAAATGGATTGATGGAGATGTGTGGGAAAGAGCTGGTGGGCACGTGGCTTTGACATCAGTGTGGAGTCAGGTTGACTCACAGAGCGGCTCCCAATGTAATAAGACATATTGCTATTGCTTGTGTAAATTTTCCCACAGCGCAATCAGTCCACTTACCAAAATGAGTAAAGTTACACATACACCTGATACGTCTTCCGATATGTCTCTCTATTTATATGCAATTGCATTTGTTTCCCTTTAAAAAATACAGATCATGTCCAAATTAAACACAAGATGTGGCTTGATTATTTAGAGAAGGAGCACAAGCTAAATATAAATATGTCTTTTTCACCTAGAAGCACCTAATAATCCAGACTCTTCAACCTATTTCCAAAGCCATTCTGACCACCTTTATTTTTCCTTTCACTTTTTTTTGAATCCAGAAACCATAAAGCCATAGTTTCAGATGTGGTTTGTTTTATAATGCCTCTCTTTTTAACATTCAGTGCTACTTTAAAGTCGTGTCCAAATATGACAATATGTTGGCCTAATTTTGTGAAGACAATGATAAATAATAAATATTGATGAAAAAGGAGAAATAGAATAAGAGCTGGTTCAGTCATATCCAGGTTTTTCAGTCATTTTTTTTCTAGGAAACAGAAAACTGGAAACTCCATGAAAGGGTTATAGCTTTGGAAACACTTCTATAAGAACTAGAGGAGTAAACTATTGGTTTCAGCCAGATGTGCAAGTTCTAAAGGATAATGTTTATAAATGCTACCCCATCAAACAGTTCACACTGCCAACATCAAGCGAAGAGATGTCTTTCAAAAGCAAAAAGGCAACATCCCAGGAAAAACATTACATGTCTAGTGTAGTTATGCAAAAGTAATAGAGGATCTTGGGGCATGAATCAGCAAGAAGCATCAATGAATTAATTGAAGATAATGGCAAGCAGATCCAAAAGTGCAGATGCATCAGAAATAGATAACATCTTATCTCTGGGACTAGAGGGATAGGATTCTTTTCAAACTCTGTTTTCTCTAACTGAACTACTATACTGCATCAGCTAAAGTAACTCAATATAAAGTACCTACCATAGTAAGACTGTGATCAAGTAGAAATAAAAAAGCAAAGCTCACACTTCATATCAGTTAAAATACCCACCCTATAGTGCCTTCAGACAGAAACATTTTGGTGAAAAGGCAAAAGGAAATAGGATAGAGTTTACAGTTTTGTGGGTAACCAAATAATTTCCAAGAACTTCAGTACATACGTAGCTTGCAATTATTGCACAGCTCATAAAGTCTCAGTGACCACAATGAAAGATGTCAATTTTTTGCTTGCACATACCAAGTTGTAATCCCTAACAGAGGTACGGAGGTACAGAAGAGATTGAAAGATCTTGTATCGAGTACTATGTAAAAATAATGGGATGCTCCTGTTGCTATACAAACCGCTGTTGTGTATACAGACACGGGTGTGATTAGTCATATCTGCCCACTTGTATTGCACAAAGTCATATAAATAAAAGTACATATGTGGGTCATGGTCCTGACATATGTCCCACATGTCCTGGGTGAGGGAAATCTCTCACACAGTGCTGTTTGACTTCTGCTTTCTAGAAAGTATCATCCTACAAGTGGGGCCTTACATTAAACATGTGTAATCTTGGAACTGGAGTTCTCATGAGATTCAAAGCCTAATTTGATAGTCAAAAGAGTTTTTTAAAGTATCTCTGCTTTGCCTAGTGCAGATGTAGGAGAGGGATAAGTGGGACAGTGCAGGAGTCTGAGGTTGCTGGTGGGCAGTTGAACAGGCAGTGATGACAGGAGAGTGAGCAAACATAAGCATGGAGCACGGCAGGTTAGTAGCTGTGAGGATATTTGGTAAATGAAGATACGATCCAGCAACCGAGTCTGTAACCCTAGACTCTTTTCTCTGAACTCAGATATTAGTGACTCTTTGGGGAAACTATCAGGGAGCACTGGAAGCCTTTGAAGCCATGTGTTAAACAATTTCTTCTCATGTCTGTTTCAAAATAAAACCTCTCATCTAAAAAGCATATGACAGGTACTTCAGCTAGATAAGATGATGGCTGCAGTTTGCAGCATGACTGATTCATTTTAGGTCACAAGTTAATCTTCAAGTAATAAGGTAGGCCAGAAGTCCTAATAATTATGTCCAGCTTCTCAATAAAACAGTAATCAATGCAATACTAATAGAGTGATGACCTACTGGGTTATTGTTTCAGGGATATGTAAAACATTTATTGCATAAAAGGACTTTGCAGAGCAGAAAAGCTGGGCTGTTCAGTCTGAGAGACAGAGCAGAGTGGACTGCGGGATCAGGCAATGACTGCATGAAGGACACTATGGGTCCTAACACTCCTTCTTCTGTGTGAACATGTGCAGACCACTCCACTTCTTCTGCCACCCTCTGTCTACCCTGTCTACTTGCACAGTGAAGTCTTCAGTACAGGGATGCTGAGTACCTCCATATAACAAGGTCCTCCAAATTCAATTTTTCAAATCATGCATGCACTTAAACCTTCTATTGTGAGCTGGGTGCTAAGTATTCATAAAACTGTATATGAACATGCTGCTGCTTTTCTCCGTATTTGGTGGGCTTAGATACTGGTCCAACAGACAGACTGAGAAATGAACTGTCACCTAATTTGGGGCTACCTTTATTTTAAATAAACATATTTCTTGACTAACAACCTGGTCACCATGCAGTGTGCTACGGGATTCAGATTTGGCCCCAACCCACTGTAGACCAAGTAATCTCAGGCATGTGAGTCATTAGAAGAATCCCTCTAAATGTTGCACATGGAATTGGAGCAAAAGACTACCTCTGTTTACCTCTGCTTACCTCTGCTGGAACGGCTGTAGTGTAGACAAGTAGGCTCTGTTGACATTTCTCAAAACCAATTATTTATCTGTTAACAATTCAGCTATTCTGTCCCTCCTGCCTCCTTTTTAAGGTCATACTTTTCATGTAGATATTTAAAAGCAATGCTATGCGACCTATACAAAAACCTTATTATTGTAAAACACATTAAATAAAATGTAACAACAAATCACAGCCTAAAAAGAGGATTAGATTGAATATCCCTATTGAAGAAAGCTCCTGTTTAACTCCTTTTGAGTATTGGTGTATAAATCCTTCTCTCTAATCTATATTTACTTTAGCCTTCTAATTGGACACAAAAGACAGTCTTTTCTCCATCCGTTAGTGCGTCTAATTTAGAGAAAAGTCATGTTTGCAGGACTTTTCTTCAAGGATGTTGCAAAATGTAAACTTAAAGTTCAACATTTTTATAAATGTATGCCAGAAGTTAAGGAATTTTAATCAAAGATATTAGAGATAGATAGTTATTTTCTATTAGGTCAGCTAGCTCATCTGTGCTGCCAAAAATAAAAGACGTTCCTTCCAATGCAGTCCCCAGTGTTTTGCTTGGCTGTGCTTCAAGTGACTCAAGCCAGAAATATTTTTATATAATTTCACATTATTTATATCTTATGAAAAGTTGGACTTGCCTCTAGTAGGGAGAAATGTCCCAAAGATGACATAGGTGTCACGATAAAGACTATCCTGAAATCTGTGACCTTATGCAGAATACAGATCAGCTAGCTCTTCCTTGCTACCTGAATTTCATTATAAGAGCCGTACAGACCCAGATCGGAGCTGGCACCAGAATGGTACAGACTGAGAGTCTTACTTATGCCAAGAAGTACCTTACTCCACAGGCATGTTCCTTGACTTGAGTGTGCCAACTTATTATGAGTCTGTGTTTGGGATGAATGAAGGTACTGTAAATTTCCAGCAAAAGCACTTTTACATGACATCTCCGTTCAAAATTGTTACAAAATAATTCCAACATTGGTTGAAACTCGCAGATTAGGTGTCCAGATGAGTGAGATGCTGTAGTATGATTTTTCACACCATCACCTATAAAGAGAATGAAAGCTTACTAACTCAGCTGTAGATGCCTAAATGTCGTGGTTTAGGCCAAATCGGCTACTGGGGACCTGAGGGACCTCAGATGGGACCTCCCCTCTACCCCTCTTCAAAGAGAGAAGCAGAGGAGGGAAAAAGAGACCTATGAGTTTAGAAGGAACTAAACTACTTTAATGAAATATTAATAATAAACTAAAAGGAAATAATGAAATGTATACAAAACCATATCAAGCTCCCGAGATGACAATCACGACACCGGCTGGCACTGGGGCAGTGCCAGGCTGGACTCGGTGACGGATGGGAACTGGATTCCAGATCGGCATTCAGGATCAGGATCACAGGCAGATGAACAGAGTCCTCCTCAGACATCGGGCATTGAAGACAGAGAGACATGACTCTTTGATCCCTCAGCTTTCATACTGAGCATGAGGCAGATGGGATGGAATACCCTGTTGGTCAGTTTTGGGTCACCTGTCCTGTCCACTCCTCCCCGCAGGTGGGACCCCACTACGCTTTTCCGCTTCCGACCCTCCAACGAGGCAAATAACAAAGTTGGTTGGCCTTGGTTGTTATAGCAATAAGTACAAGCAAGGTCCTCTCTGCATACCATGGCTGGGCATCAGCTATAAACATAGGTCTTATCACTCTGAGAGAGCGAACAGTGTCTGCACAATATGCTGTTGATTTCAGTAGTTAGAGAGGCCCAGCTAAGAAGTGAAGTTACTGAACAAAACTGGTCCTGTTTTACCTCAAACCAGGACACTGAACTCTCGTGAAATGAATCCCACTCAAGACCACCTGCTGGCATATAACAGTAGATAACATAGTAACTGGAATGAAATAAAACAGAATAGATAAATGAATTTATAGCGCAGAAGTTATTTGCAACTCAAGTGAAAACCAGAATGATTGGGTATAAGACTGCATGCTAGAAGATGAGCCCTGCAATATATATCTCAAGAACAGTAAAGGAGTAATCAATTTAGGTGTAAATAAGGCGATGTCACCACCACCAAAACACAGTGGATCTTTTTAGAATGGGTTAAATTATGTGTGAGAAGGAATTCTGAAACACTCAGGTAAGTTTTGGTAGGTTTATTTTCCATTTTCAGTCTTTACCAGATCAAAAGTGTGATGAAACTGAAAGGCTGACTGTTCTTTTGGTGTTTCTGGTTGAGAGCAGAGGAAGGAGAGAGAGCTTATTCTCATGAGGTTTCCAGCAGATTTCATAGTCAAAGAGGTTAGAATAGTTTGAATAAGCTCCACATAAACATCTGGGGCCAGATTCATGGGATATTCCAGCTGCTTTGGAGCAATCTAGTGACACAAAGCAGTAGTAAAACCCACTTTACTGGCCATTTAAGTCAAGTTTATGGTTGCTTTGCATCCCCAGAGCAGCTCAAAGCAGCCAATACCAGTGGAACTCACTCTGAATTTCTGGGCTTTGAGCTGAACTGCAACCTAACTCCAAAATTCTCGAATGTGTCCATTCCTACTAGACATAACATCCTAACTCAGCATGTATCTATTCGCCATTCCCTTTGTTTACAGTGCTATTGTAATGATCTAATTAGGAACTAAAAGTACTTTCAGCCAATTAACACTCCTTGAACCCTAAGGTTTTGAAAAAAAAAACAACCTTTGAAGAGTGCAGGTAAGTGTTCTGTAAATAAATGTAGCATTTTCGTTCTAATTAAGCCATTTCCCAGGATGCACACTGTAATTGCAAGCCGTGTAATTTGGTGTTGCCATCACTCGTAGCAGGCTATAAGCTTTGCGCTGAGTTTGCAAGACCTCGGCACTGGAGCTTGCCAAGTTTGCTCTGCCTGGACTTTTCTTGACCTGCTGGCAAATTTGTTTTTCTTGGTTTATCTTTAACCTCAATTTTTCTAATTTACCAGGTATCTCTGGCTAATTTGTTTTACTTTTGTTTACTTTTTTGGGTACCTCCATGATTTTACAACTCTAACTCATAATGACGTAGTGTAGAGAAATACAGGCCTGGTATAACAGCGGGGAAGTGGAGAGAAAGGATGTGGTGTAGAGGAATCTCTCCATGGGGTGACAAGAAATGTGGCAGAGGTTTTGCACTCGAGACCCACAGCTATAAGCAACTCACCAACGGTCAGTTAAAGAAATGCAGACCTGGGGCTGGACAAATCTGGGTTTAGGTGTAACAGCGAATAAAGGCATAGTATCTAGCATACCGGAAGGGCACCATATATTGTAAATTTGGATGTAACTTAAAGCTGCAGACCCATGAGGAAGGAGCAAATACATTTATACATGTTAGCAAGCATCTAGAAAAAAAACCTCTCAAGTAGATTCTACAGTGAGGAAGAAGAAACCATCAAGATGAACATCGTATTTCTCCCAGTGAAGGACTCTACATGCTGACAAGTCTCCATTGCAACCCCAACGCCCTCACCAGCAGAAAGAAACCACTGACCTTAGGACCCAGAGGAGCAGGGAAAGGTTGAGCATAATAACAGAAAAAGGGGTAGAAACTATGTGTGTGTATAAAAATTTTAGCTATAATATTACTATTAATGAGACTTTCTGTAT
Source organism: Charadrius vociferus (assembly GCF_000708025.1). Lineage (NCBI taxonomy): Eukaryota > Metazoa > Chordata > Aves > Charadriiformes > Charadriidae > Charadrius > Charadrius vociferus. The sequence continues at coordinate 288,043 of NW_009649320.1, read as the reverse complement.
GAAAATACTATTTTCTGAAGCAATTAAATTTGGATAAATGATTCTTGGATTGTATTGTAAAGACTTTAGTTAGGACAACAATGAATTCTTGGCTTTATATATAAAGTGTGTTTCCTCTTTGCCCATAAACAATATTGTGAGCATAAGAACACATATAACAAATAATAGCCATCATCCACCACATTCCAGGATTTTGCAGAAATGCATTATTGAATGTTCTTGAAGACATTGAATATTATAATGACGACTACCATGAGTACCATTAACAGAATGTAGTAGAGGAGCTAAATGAAAAATTGTGAGGAAATTAATAACCCTGTACTTAGAACAGGGTTTGTATTTTATATGATAAATAAGACTTGGGACTCCATACCACCCGTGAAGAGCAGAACAGTCATGAAGCACCAGTCAGTCGTTCATTAGGTGAAGCAGGAGTCTCTGGAACTGTAGCATAATGCTGTTGGCTGCAGAAGCTAAATTAAGGTTACACCAGGAGCCATAAATACAATATTTCCTGGGTTTTCAGTGCTTCATTTAGCAACCCTAATATTCTTTTAACCACAGGTATTTAGTGTAATGTATATACGATATCTGTTTTCTCATTGGATTTTTTTTTTCCTTTTCTGCCTGTCCCTTAATAGGGATGGATGGAGCAATTAAAACACAGCTCCACTTCAGAGCATACTGCAAAACCCAAGAGGAGCTTCTGCCTCTCGGAGTGCCAGAGGGCATAGCTGGCAGCAGCTGTGCCATTTCTTCCAAAAGTGTTATATATATATTTATGTATATACTTTTCTGCAACTAATCATTTCAGATGGACACTCAAGAGGAAGCAGAATCTATGACCTGATTTATTCTCGAATTGACTTTAGTGTTTATTAGTACATTCAGGATATAGCCAAAACAGGTTTTGCAAAGGAAAGTGGATTCCTTAATCTCCACAACTCCAGGAAACACCCCACTGTCTTGCCCATATTATTTCTGTGTGTGAGTTTTGTCCAACACTATACTCCCATCCTTAAGCCAATTTTCACTATTTTTTTCCTCTCTTTTCTCTCATTGCCTTTTTTAAACAGGATATAAATATGTTAGAAGTTAATTTCTGTCCTAGTTTTCAACTTCTGTAATTTCAAGAATAATAGAGAAAAATTTGCCTATTTCCATACTACGTTTATTGCAGTGGGAGAAATTTATACCATACATTACCAAAGTCAGAACACCTAGAACTGAATTTAGGACATTCAAAATTGAAATTCATTCTGGTTTTCATTGGAAAGTTTGTTTCCTCTAAATCCTTTATAGGAAGTCCTGGGCTGACCTATGGACTAACTCATCCTATGTTTCAACTGAACATATTGCTCATTCAATGATAAAGAGCATTGATATATTGTGGAAACTTCATCTTCAACAAGTGTACAGGAGTGTGAGCTACACCAAAGAGCAGCTCCTCTGGTTCCATGGGGTATCTTAGGCAGACAAAGGTTCATGCTGAACTAATCTGGAATACAATGCCTTGCAGCTCTTGGGCAAATAAAATGCTTTGATTCAGGCTGTTGTGATTCCCCAACTAAATATCTTAATACGTCAATTTTTACTTACAGCATACTGAATAATTCCAAACTTTTTTTTGAAAATTATGCTTTCATTGTTAAAAAAAAAATTGTGTTTCTTCAAAAAATCACATTGAAAATTCACATCTGGCTCTGTATTTGATCTGTAGCAAATGTCACACCAGACTTGATTCTACATTAGTAAAAGATAGATAACTGAATGGACTGATGTCTTTTCTCTAAATTTGCTATCATTTGGTTTATCAATTAATTTAAATTAATTAAATTCTCCCCCTCTTACTTCCATTATCCACCTCACTGCTTACCCATTTATTACATTTTGTCATACTACAACACCAAATTTTCTGTGGAGGCAAACAAGGTTTTGGGTTGTTGGGGAGGTAAGGAGAATTATTTTATTTTACAGTATTCAGTTCCCTCTGGCCCAGATGCCTGTGTGTTTCTATAGTCTTTGCTCCTCTAGTCGTTTCTATGGTTCCAAGGACACTGATAATGAAAGGAAATACACAATCAGTTGTACTTATTTATTTAAAAATACTTCTTCTACAGCACACTAAAACCCAACCATGAGCCTCATGAGTATAACACAGAAGACAGTATTTTAGTGCATTTCGTGTTCTATTATACTATCTTATTTAGCCGATACATCAGATTTTAAAATTAACGTAACAATACCATTTACTTAAATAAACCATGCCACAAATACAGGAAAAAGCCATTGAGAAGGATTAACAGGGAGACAGCTTTTAGGATGTCTGTGTTAGCACAGTATATTACATTTAAAAATACACAAAATTAAGGACATCATGTTTGCTTTTTTATCGTTAGCTGCCTGATAGGCTATTTATTTCAGAAAATAGTGATTGAATACTTGCTGCCAGGTAATAAGCTTTCTCTAGTCTGTTATAGGAATTAAATTATCAGCAATCAGTAGCGCTCCTGGTAGCCATGTATTATGTGTACAACACACTAGCTGTCCTTTAAATCAAGATGTATCTTTTAATCAGAAGTATCTTCCATCCATAAAGAATTCAAAGTTGGTGCAAGTCCAAACCGAGTTAGAAATAAAGAGAAAAGCCAACTCATTCATGAGTTAGCATGACTGGTGCTGTTACAGTTATTTTTATTTCTATGCATGCCAGAAAAGCACTTAGTGGTCGTGGAGTGGGGCAGGAGCCTGGGTAGGTGCGGGGCTCTGCAGGGCAGTCGTCCCCCTATGCTGCCCTAGAGGTTCAACAGGAGGCATCTGGCAAACTCAGTGCACCACAATGTGCTCTTCACTAATTTCACTAATGAAAGGGTCAATCATCTTTTGGAGCACTGTACCACACTGCCTTTTGCTTTTTCAAATAAGAGGTTGTGCCTCTTGATAACAACTCAGGAGAAACCAGGAGACTTTTCCTCACAAAGCTGCAAAATAGCTCACCGGAAGCCTTTGTGGGGTGCAGGGTGAATTCAGGAGGAGCTGGGTCTTACGAGACACCGTATGGGGCAACTTCATTAGGACTGCCACAAGTACCGCCAGCCAAGAGACCTTGTCTCACACGGGCATGCAGTATGTGATTACCAGCACACCCAGATGGACACAAAGGGCAGGCTTCTGTCTTGACATAAACAGGAGCTGGTCTAATGAAAAAGGGCAATAGTACATATTAAGGCCATGGACCTCTTGTTTATTTGATGCAATCTTTGGTAAAGTGTTATCTGTAATTTTCTGTCTGTATGCATGGGAAAGTTCATCTAGGGAAGAAATACAAGAGAACCTGGACTGGATTCAGAATCTGCCTATGTACCCTCTTTGCCATGCCTACCATAAACAGTTGATTGCAGTGATCTGAAAAACACATCCCATACATCCCAGATATGCATAAAGTGAACCCAAAACTCACCAAACTGAGGTGTGCAATAGGAAGGACTACTGTAGACCTACTCACTAATCATCCCCTAAATACTATCCACTTGTGACTGTCAGAGACAGGATACCAGATTAAACTGGTGGCTATTTTAACTGTTCCTATGTTCTTGAGACTCGATCTTAATAAATTCTCAGCGATGTTCAAAACTTGGCAGGACAAGACCCTGAATGAGCTTTTGGGGCAGGACATCTGGAGCCGAAGAACTCCAGAGGCTCCAACAAAAATTACTTTATGATTCTGATGTCTGGAGCATTTTTGCATAAAGAACTACGGTCATGAAACATGATAGAATACCATTTCAGGGCTGGAAAGCAGTCTTCGATGCAGACTTTTCCTACATCCTACATTGACACAGAAGGGTTTTATATGCTGTGGCTTGAGCCCAGTTAACCATTACTTGGACTTCCAAAACAAGTGGTTTAGCACAGTTCCAAAGCATCATCAGGGTAGGTACTGCAAGAAGGTGTTGTGCTCAGGGCTGGATATTCAGTAAGGATTTTAATCTTTTCCCAAAGGCAGATCTACATTCAGTCAAGAGCTCCTAGAGTACTCATGTCTGACAAAACTTCATCATTAGATTCAAATGAAGTCACACACTGACCACTCATTAATTGCCCTACAGACAGTATTTGCATTCATAGAAGACATAATAGAAAGCAACAGAATCATTAAGTGAGGGGCTAGGGAAAACTGAGGAGAAAGAAAAATACTATCAGACTGTGGTGCCAATAGTGCCTGGTGTAGAGGAGGGGCTGTAACAACAGAAGCACAGGGAGGGAAGGGATTGACCTGAAAATGGGGAGACCTTCAAAGGCCTCAGAGGTTACACAGGTTGCATCATAAGCCACATCAGCTTGCTCCCCAGACCTGTTTAGAGGCAAGTGTGAGAAATGTAACTTCTCCCAGAGAAGAAGGGGAATGCATGAGGCATGTGTCCATTGTACATTGGGTTAGGACCACCAAACCAGATTTCAGCCCTCTGAGACACCTACACAACACAACCTACCACCACAACCCTAGAATCATTGGATTCAGTTCTACATAATATTATATACCATCCTCTTGTTTGCTGCTTCTTATCTGCGTTGTCCACCCAGGCATAAGACCACTCCAATTGAGCACTCAACAGGCAATTCTGGATGTAGTGTTAGTTCAGTCACCTACACCATTCATAGAGAGGATCAAAGGATAATTTAGCTTGGAAAGGATCCTAGGTCTCTAGTTCAACTTCCTGCTCAAAGCAGGGACAGCTCTGAGGTTAAACCTGGTTGCCCAGGATTTTGTCCAGTCAGGTCTTGAAAACCTCCAAGGAACAAGAGGCTGCACAACCTCTCAGGACAACCTGCTCCATTTCCTGGCTGTCCTCGTTGGGAAAAAGTTTCTCCTTATACCCAGTCTGAACTTTTCTTGTTTCAACTTCTGCCCATTGTCTCTTGTCCTCCTACCATGCACTGCTCTGACAAGCCCCACTCTGTCTCCCCAAATGACCTCTTGTAGGCACTGGGGGGATTGTTATGTTCCCCTGAGACCATCCATTCTCCAGGCTGACTTAGACCAGCTCCCCCAGCCTGTCCTCAAAGGGCAAGTGTTCCAACACTCCAGTTTGTCCTTGGTTTTCTCATACTGGGGGATCAAAACTGGACCCAATGTCTAGATGTGGTCTAATGACTGCTGAGTGAAGGGAAACAATCTCCACAGTGTTTTAAAGTGGAGATTCTTGGCTTCCACATCAACCTATATATCCTAAACCAATTCCAGCTGCATGATCTCACAGACAGCAGAGACCAAACAGGAGGCAGCAAGTTATGTTGTGGTACAGACATGGAGAATTCACACGAGGTACAAGGTTCTCTTTCTGGTGATTTGGAGAGTACAGTGTAGTTCCCTCCCCATGAAGCCTCAGAGGCTGTTTATTTTGTTCTATACCTGAAAAATGAGGAGAAGCACTTAGTCTGTTCTTCCTCAGCCTGGAGCTCTTGTTTGTAACTCTGAGGTAGCACCTTCACCTTGTATAGTCTTGAGTCCTCTCTCAGCACAATGAGGACAGGAATGCATCTCTGCCTCGTGAAATGCTTAGAGAACTCTGGATGAGAGCACTTCTGAGAACATGCTACAACTGCTATTATCTCAGGACACAGAAAAGGCTTTGGATGGAATTAGAAACCTGGAAGAGGAGAGAGATTTTGCTTATTGGTGTTGCTACAAATGCACAGTATTCCATTCCAAAACTATGAAGTCAGTACAGGATTGGGCCCTTTGTATACAAGTTCTTTTTCTACAGCACTTGTCCTGAAATCAGCTAAAGCAAACAAATAGAAATTCAAGATATTGATCACTCATCTGCCTACAGCCCCTTTGTGACATTCCATATGTTTTTTCCTGTGTAAGTCATTGCTTTCCACACAACTCGCATTGAATTCTTCCTGAAGGACAGCAAGAGAAAGACATCAAGAAGGATCAGAGTAGTGGCTGCCCACAGCCATTTGCCATCCCCAGGAACTCCCTCTCATATTCCATGGGAGCCAGCAGCCCAAAAGACATCCCCAAATGGGTAGAGAAAAACACAAGGTGTCAAAACACCTAGTCCTATCTTTCCTCAGCTTTGAAAACTCTTCCAGTTTCTAGAGCAGCTATAAGAGAGCAACTGACTTTCATGCTGTGCACCCCAGTCACCCCCTCTGAGAATCCCCCTGCACGACATTTACTTTAATAGGTCTAATTATAAAGAAATGCACTTTTCAATCAGAACCGAAGAACCAGTAGGTTTTCTTCTTTAACATGCCAACCAGCTGTTTTGAAAGGTACATCTCTAATCTCTTTCCTTCCACATGTTCAAACAGATGAAAGTAATTTTGTGCTCAACTGTCTATAAGTAATTAGACTGGGATGTAAAGGAGTCTTTATGTATCAGTTCAGAAAGAGCTACACTCTTAGCATACAGAATAATTATTAGCAATCTTCTTCATCTGTAAGGTATACCTTATGCATTTTACATGAGTCCCCATTATTAACATAACCTGACTATCAAAGCTCCATTGAAACTGGTGTCTTCTTTTTCATGTAACTGACTGAAATTCCCCAGAAATATAGTAATTTGAAAACAGCAATGCTGATGATTTGTTTCAGCTGTAATTTGTTATTTTTTTTCTCTTCTTTGTTGTTTTCCTAGTAAAGACCTAAACCAGTGGGGCTCCAATATACACAAACAAGTGTTCTGCTTTTGCTACAAGATGGATATTAATATTCAGTGAGGGTCCTAGAATGCTGCCTTTTGTCAGATTCCCAGGCTAAATTCCCTTAATCTTATTAATTAGGAGGTCACAAAAAGAATACTTTATTGGGAAACAAAATGTGTGTTCTAAAGATAGCTTAAATCAAATCTATGAATTTACTAAGAACGATGATGGCAGCATACTTCTTTAGAATCCGTCTCAGGACTGGGCTTGACTTCTCTGTAAATGGGGTAGGGTAATTACTGATAAGTCAGAGGGGCAGAAGCATCTTTTGAACTCTAGCTATTAAAAAAGTTGGATCATCTTTCACAAGAAAAGTGAGAGCTTCAGGACTGGGATTGTACCCCGTATAGGGAAAGCTGGAGAAGGAGCATACACCATTCCAGGATTTGCACCTTCACACGTAGGTACAGGCAAAACAGATCCGGGTTGGGAGGAATGCAAGTGAAAGGCATGATACCTTCTTTTCATCTTGCATGGCAGACATTTTTTGAAACCAAATTGCTTCCTCAAGCAAATCCCTCACTCTACAGCTACACACCATGACCACATCTTTTCAAGAAATGGAGTCACAATTTCCTTGGAAATAAAGTGCAGTTTTAGTTCCTCTAGAATTACAAGGTGTCCCTGGGAAGTGAAGTCTGACTATTAGTGTTTTTACCACCAAAGATGGAGGGGAGATGATTATTTACTGACAGGCAGGGCATCTGCGTCATGAGAACAGCAGTAGAGAGGCCAAAACCACCCATTCTTTCTGTCACTAACAAAGAAGCAATATTTTGTTCAAGCACACATCAGAGGCACTTGGCCTAACCTTCAAGTATCACATGTGCTGCATGTCAGTACAAGTGACTCAGATACACTGTGCCTATCCCCAGAGTAAGGCACAATCTGTGAGTACAACCAGAAGTGAGCCACTTTCATTTCTTATTTTGATGTATATAGCACTAACAGGAACTGTACTCTACAGATGTGTAAGAACAGCAGGCTCCTGCCCTGAAGAGCTGATTGTCTAAACAGACCAAAAAACAACGAAAGACCAAAATGAAACTGAAAAGCAAAGTGAAGATTTGTTATACAACTTGTTACAGTTGTGAGAGGTGGTCCAGCAGGACAAAGTCAGGATATTTATCTGTCAAGTGCACATCATGATGAAGTCATTTCAATGGAACACTGTCATACTGGATAAAAGCATATCCCACCACAGCTCAGTTCAGTCTTCCCAGTTATACACCAAAGGGCAAGAATAGCAATACACCAGACAAACGCATCCTAAGTGTGCTGGGAAAGGCTTGAGAAAAGCCCTGAAGCAGATTCAGCCCACTTCTAAATGGCATTGTGAGGGAGGAAGGAGATGCACAGCCTCAGCTGGGTAAGCTGATGACGGACCATGTGGCACACTCATTACCAACTCCCAAAACAGACACACACTCTACTCTAACCAGTCTGCTCCTGACAAACTTAAGATGTTCATTCTGTTAGGTGCAGATGCACTAGCTAGATGCGTGCACCTCCGCTACATACCCTGGTAGAAAATGCAGCAGCAGCAGCACAGGAGCGTGTCTGCAACAGAGACAGCTCTTCACAAGACTGATTTTCAAAATTAGAAGTTGTGCACAGAAGGGATTCGTCAGGAACCAAACCGAGGGGGGTGGAAATATTGTCCTATGATTAAGGTGAAACGGAAGCATTGTATTTGCATGGTTTGTACTAATGAGGGTAAAAAATGCTCTAGATTTAACTTTCAGATAGATAAAAGATTGCTACTGACTACAGAGGAAAGGAAATGTTGCCATGAAAATAGCATCAGGCATGCATTTTTCCATTAGAAATCAATTAATCTGTGTCTGCCCCAGAGTTCAAGTCATGTGACTTTATGCATAACACTTAATGCATTCAAGACTGCAATGTAAGTATCCCATGGAGACACAAAAATATGGAAACAGAACAGGGCTGGAACTGTGATTATGTCATGTGTTCTTACCCTTCACGTTATTAGCTTTCTCAGAGACCAAAGGTGTGTATGATACATTACAAATGTTCTCTCTCTGCAAATATCCAAAATAATAACTTCCATATTATATATTAGAGATGTTCTTGGATATTTGAAGCACTTAGTGATGAGTGCATTCCCACTTTCTCTTGAATGTCCTTCCTAGGTGATTCCTCTCCCCATATAGACTCCTGAACATTACAGAGACCATAACAGAAAAGATTGAAGTAGCTGTGTATATCCTAGAATCATAGAATGGATTAGGTTGGAAAGGACCTTGAATATCATCGAGTTACAACCCCCCTGCCATGGGCAAGGACACTTCTCACTAGACCAGGTTGCCCAAGGCCATGTCCAGCCTGGCCTTCAACACCTCCAGGGATGGGGCCTCAACAACCTCTCTGGGCAACCTGTTCCAGTGCCTTACAACCCTCAAAGTGAAAAACCTCTTCCTAATGTTTAATCTAAACCTGCCCTTTTCCAGTTTAAAGCCATTCCCCCTCGTCCTGTCACTACATGCCCTAGTAAAAAGTCCTTCCCCAGCTCTCCTGTTGGCCCCCTTTAGGTACTGGAAGGCTGCTATAAGATCTCCCCAGAGCCTTCTCCAGGCTGAACAGCCCCAACTCTCTCAGCTTCCCCTCATAGGAGAGGTGCTCCAGCCCTTGGATCATCCTCATGGCTCTCCTCTGGACACTCACCAGCAGGTCCATGTCCTTCTTATGCTGGGGACTCCAGAGCTGGATGCCGTACTCCAGGTGGGGTCTCACGAGAGTGGAGTAGAGGGGCAGAATCACCTCCCTTGACCTGCTCGACACACTTCCTTTGATGCAGCCCAGGATACGGTTGGCCTTCTGGGCTGCGATTGCACATTGCTGACTCATGCTGAGCTTCTGGTCAATCAGCACACCCAGGTCCTTCTCCTCAGGGCTGCTCTCCAGCCATTCCCCACCAAGCCTGTATTTGTGCTTGGGATTGCCCCGACCCAGATGTAAGACCTTGCACTTGGCCTTGTTGAACTGTATGAGGTTGGCTTGGGCCCACCTCTCCAGCCTGTCCAGGTCCCTCTGGATGGCATCCCTCCCCTCCAGAGTGTCTACTTTACCAAACATCTTGGTATCATTGGCAAACTTGCTGAGGGTGCACTTGACTCCACTGTCCATGTCCGCGACAAAGATGTTGAATAGTACAGGTCCCAGTACCGACTCCTGAGGAACGCCACTTGTCACTTCTCTCCACTTGGGGCACACTCCCTGGGCATGGGGACATGTCAGAGAGGCCCCCAAGAACCTGTTCATGGGGTCTGCTCTCAGCTTGACGTGCCCTAACATGCACTTATCCTTACAGCAAGAACAAGGACACAGGCTCTGCATCTTTGTCATTAAAAGAAAAAATGCTGCTAAAAGGGCAGTGAGAAAGGGCAAAGGAAAGGCAAGACCTAGCCAATCACCACTAACAGGGACTGGCTAACATAGCTGTTCAGCCACTTCAGAGGGAACATGGCAAGTCTCTGAAACAACACAGCTAATTGCCCTGATAGTTACTCACCACCACAGGGATCTCCAAGAGCAATTAGGAACCTCTGAGACAAGAGGTGCTTGAAGAGAAAACCCAAAGAAACAAAGAACAAATAAATAAAACATATAACCCCTTCCCCAATCAAAGACTGGCCAAAGACCCCGTGACAGATGAGAAGAACTTCACTAGTTTTAGCTGATTTATCATAAAGGTGCGCAGTTGCTCTGTGGATATCCTAGAGCAGGCAGAACAATGACAAATTACTCCACACACACCGTGACATCCTTGTGTTCACTCAGGTGCTATGTAAGACTGTCTTCTATGTGGGATGGTGCCCTAAAGCACATTCCAAACACTGGGGAATTACAGAGCTGAGTGAGTTGCACAGAGTGAGGTGGGCAGGTCGTTAAACTGGGGAAGATGGAAACAGTAAGTATGCAGAATAAGACTAAGCTACAATGGAAACCTAATCGTTGCCTTGACACACACCTCTAGTATTGTGATATCTAGATAAAGCCGTGGGTGGTCTCTGAGGATATTTTTCATTATTAAAAAAAACACATTGTTTTATTTTAAAAGCTAGGATCCTTGTTTACTGCATCCAAGCAGCAGAAGAGGCTCTGTGGACAGGTCCTGCAGATACTAATTTTTCTTAAGATTGTTCTTTGCCAAAAAATGAGTCATTCATCTTCCTCTTCTTTTTTGTTCACATTGTGGATTTTCCTTGTGTTTACCCATTTTGCATAATATGAATTATACTAAAAATGTACTTCATGGGAATACATCTCTTGTTGAAGAGAAATTGTGAATTTTCTTGCTTTTTTTCATTCTTTTAACTGAGGGTCTGTGACTGTTTATTTTGTTTTCCCTAAATTGTATGAACACTCGCCATGATTTTATGAGGTATAGCAATCTTTCCATTTGTTACACTTTTAAATATATAAATAGCATGTAAAACAATGAGCAGGATTCACCAAGAGGCTCTGGCTGCCTGGTGCTGCTGTAGTGAGTAGATGCATCCCTAAACCCCTCTGTGTTGGTTGAAAACAAGGTGATGAGCTCTCTGACCCCAGTCCAACAAAGCTCTTCATTCTAATGGATTTGTTCCCATGTTAAAAAAAAAATGTCCTTAAGTGGTCTCTTGGATTAGAGATTCAATTCCCTGTGTCCCTGTGCCTTAAGCCCATTACTCACAAGCATCCAAGCACAGAATTAGATGGACAGTTGTGTCCTCTCAGTTTTAGGTCAGAAGATGAACAATTTTCTCTAAAATGCACAAGGAAATAGAGACAGCTATGTTTGTATTATCCCTGCTCATTCCCAAGAAGGAAAATAATCCAGAATATATGAAATGGAAATAAAACTTTCCATTAGCATCCTCTCTCCTGACAATAAAACTCACCTGTGTGACATAACTAAACTACCTCACCTTTTGAAAGCACCCAGCGATAGTTTTCCCCACTGAGATCACACAAACGGAGGTCCTGTCCTGTGACATCTCAAAGCAGAATTTCTGGTGCTCTTTCTGAGGAAGGTAGAGCAGAGGCTGCTGGCTGGGAGCTGAACGACCGTGTGCCAGCGGGCAGCACAGGAAAGCACAACGGTGGGCAGGAGGGCTCCTCTCTTCCAGGGCAGAGAAGCTGGAGACAAGAAGAAAAAATTACACCACAATACTCTTGCTTCAACCTATTTAGCTATGGGCAAGTGGGCAAGCCCATTTTTTGTTTCTGTTGAGGTACTTGTCTCAATTACTGATGGTGATAGCAGAGTTGTGGAAATAAAACAACCAGGTACCAGCACTGGTTCTTTGTTCTTAGTAGCATAATAAATGCGAGTACCTTCGCTGGTAAATAAACAGACTGTTGAAGCAATTCTTTGATCCCTGTGAGAGCCCCATGTTTAGAAAGCATTTGCTCTTGATTGCTCCATTATGGGTTCAAGCTCTTTCCAGGACACATCATTGATCTCCTCTCTGAGTTTTCATCAGTGCCGTACTTAATTGTGAGGAACGGTCTGAAAGAAAGTATTGCCAGTTCATACTAACCTCCTGAGTTCAAAGGAGGGATATGCTTCCTCTCAGTTGTTTGAATGTTCACTCTTCATTTCAGGTTGTCTTTGAAATTCACTTTGCTTCTTAGGGCTCGTTTTGTTTGGGCATTTTTCCCCTGTAGAACACAGCCCATAAAGAATTCAGAAGAAACCAAATTGCAGTGAAGAAAAAAACTAGAGCAAACCCATAGTATTTTATCTGTATTGAACTCTTTGCTGTCTACTGTGTTCTCTCTCTGTCACCTGAAATATTGTTCCTCCCTGGGAAAAAAATATTCAACACAATCTTTAAGCAGCTTGGTTTTATTGGGAAAGGTGATGATGAGTTAGCAGTAATATGAGTCAGACTGAGTGCTTTCATGTGTCATGTCTCATCCAGAACTCTGGTTTCCTTTTTCCTCTGAGAATGTATTTACAAGGAATGCATTTTTCTCATCTTCATTTGTGCACATGACAAAAAACACCTCATTATTTGATAGGTTGGCAACTGTCTGCGCCCAGGACTGAAAAACAGGCTTTTGGGGGGAAAGGGGTGTTTCTGGCAAAATTACACGTTGCCTGCTCAATGAATGAGTAAAAGTAAGTGCTAGCAGCCTCCCTACATTCAATTCACCCTCATCTCTTGAGAGCAGCTCTCTGATAATTACTGTTAGAAAGTATGATGATCCCATCAGGCTCTGCACGACATCAAAGCTTTGCCTCACTATCAAGACACTCAACTTACATGCATCCCATCCAACTTCAGTCATCTAATGGAAGCCCCTACTCTGGGAGCTCCTCTCTCTAGACCCCCCCCCCTCTAGTGAAAGGGACACTGTCGTCTTCACAGGTAAATCAAGACTTAGGAGGCCTGAATCATTTTGCAGAGGTACGTGTTTCTCTCCATTTTCTATGGAGGGGATCTCAGGGCACTAAGCTAGCTTCAGCACTTCAGTTACGCACCTAAAGTTACAAATGAGGAACCTGGGGCATAGAATCTACCCAAATTACAGCCTGACAAACTGAGGGAAGATGCCAAGTACTGCCTATGCTGGCAAGTGGGTAAGGAGCACCAAAGAGTGGATGTTAGAGAACATTAAGAAGACAAAAGTCACTTTGGTACTTTAGGTGCAGGCTAAGGATTTAAGTCACTTCTCTTTGATTTCTTGCTCCACCAGGGTCTGGTTCTGAAGCTTTTAGTTGTCTCTTTCTCGGGTCCTCACTTTTAAAATGAGGAGTAAGCCTCTCTTCCCTGAGGGAAGTATGTTATAGATCACAATACAGAGAAATCCTATGGCAAGAGGGTTGAATGGGAAGAGGTATCTACATTTCCTTAAAATAAATGGATAAAATAGAACTATAGCTCTGCAAAACTGGCTTACTGCATCATTTCAGGAGTACAAGAATCTTTTAAAAGCAATAAAGGACAAATTACGCCTCCAACAGCACCCACTTCTCAAAGAGGGTACCTGCAACACCTCGCCATAATCAGAGCTAAATGCAAAGACATGAGCTGTCCTACAGTGTATATAACCCAGTGTAAATCACCTGTCATGGACTTTGTATAGTTAAAAAGCAGAAGTGGGGGATGGGAAAAGGAGAGGGAAGTTCCATCTTCATATTTATTTTGCTTCATAAATATGCATTCCCCCTATGACCCTCTCATGTCCTAACACAGAACTGTGCTGTTTTTCATTTTACCATTAAAGAATGTCACATCATAAACAACCAGTTCCAAAAGATGTACATAAAATCTCACACTCAGCTAAGCCCATAATTTTCTGTGAATAATCAAATGCTCTATGCAATAATTTTTAACCTGGTAATTATGCACTATTTGATCAGCTTCTATGTTCATACTAGACACCTGATTAGCAAACACTACAGTGTTTACTCATTTTTCTTCTGTGGGCTATCTTTCTATCTATCTATCTATCTATCTATCTATCTATCTTCTCCTTATGTGGTTCCCTACTATGTCAGTGTCTAAGTCTATATATTTAAAAACAGAAATAACATTGTATTTCTTAATTTCTTTCCTACTTTCTTTCTTTTCCCAGCTTGATTGATTTACAGGTTGGTCCATTACTTATATTATACTCATTTTGCCTTGAGAATCAACAGGTTTTTTACAGTAAGTGCCTGTGGAGTTTGAAAACTAAGGCCAAAAAACTTTACTTCTGTGTTTGTTCCTGAAAAGACAGGAACCACTGCTGTTGTCTTGATGGGAACAGAGGGTTCTGCAGTGTTTCTGCACCATCTCTTGAGGACACTCTCTGTCTGGGAGCTACCTCAGGTAACTAAAGTTTTGCTGGCCCCGTGGATCTTATCTGCCATGAGAGTTCCTGCTTAAAGAGACACAGTCATCTCTTGTGAAGAAAAATGCCCTCCAGTCATCCTGGACATCTTCACACCATAGATACTGTAGCTTACTCTACTCTACATTTAATACCATCAGATAATAACTTCATAAGCAAAATGGGCACAGGTATTGAGATTTCTTCACCCCCAGTATCTTGCATTCTGCACCCCTAAAGGATCTCAAGACTTCACATCAGCTTAGTTACCTGCAGCTACAGGGAGGACACAGTGCAGGAGGTACAGTCCCCAAGCATCTCTTCCCAATATTGCTTTGGCATAACTTTAATCATCTGCTCTTGGCTGAAGACACAGAAAAAAAAAAAGTGGGTTGATCACTCAGCACTATTCTCTGACTCACCGAAGTGCTATTGCTGAACTAATCTTCTGGCTTTATGCACAAGCACAAGAGAGAAAGAAAGAGCAGGGCTGCCCTGCTCCTGTGATAGTGTCAGTCTAAAACCAAGCCATAACATCCACTTAGCGCCTCTTTAGAAGAGCTAAATGGATTTTGTAAATTCCATTGGTAAATTAGTGCTAGTGTTATTCACATAAATCTTGCCATTAAAATGATTTACCTCAACTGTAGCATTATTAATGTTCAGTAAATTAGGTCCATAAAATGACATTTGCCATGCCATTAACTGAAGATAATCCACAAAGCTCATTTCTAACTCCCTTTATATTTTTTATAATGTCCTTCATAAACACTACTGTAGCTCTCAGACGCATGCAGTCATCAGTATATTGATAGCTGTGACACAGCATACGCTTCAGATCAATTACTGAATCAGGAGACTAATTTAGACAATCTTTACTTGTGGTCAGAAAAAGATTCATTATTTATGAGTGCAAACAAAACTGTATCATTGTTCTTCAATTCAAAACACATGTTCCCTGGAACATCAGCCATCTTCAGACTTTCTTTAGTCAAAGTAGATTATAGCCCTGGAAAATGTTGGTAACTTCAGAAACTGGCTGAACAAACATCTTTCAGGAATTAAAATAGAGCCCTTGAAGCAACCAAGAAAACAAAATTATTTAAGAACACTTTACAGGTTGACCAAAAGATAGATCTCACCAAGTGTTGTAAGCTTATTAATGTCTTTTTTCATGTTTATATATACTAAACATTTCCAATAAAGGTCTGTGGTAGCTGAAGTCCATTCACAGCACTTAGAGTTTTATTTGAGGAGAAAAGGTCTTAAAAGGTGTAATTGGTCTGATCTCTCAATTGCTTGATTTTGCAAATATAAAAAATGTCAAGCCTAACACTAGCATTACCATTCCATGAGATATTAAGCATCCTCTGCTTCCACTAATGACATGAGGATGATGTCATTGAACCATGTCTCTCTTGATGGATTTGCAGAGCCGTTCACTTGTAGCTGACCTCACTGCATTGGGGCAGAAGAGCCCGCACCCACCTAAGAAAAGAACGAGCTGCATGGAGAAATATCCAATCAAGAACAGGACTCCATTCCAAACTAGTTTCAAATATAAGAATAAAACTCTCCAACATCTTGAGGTCAGCGGTGTGGTTTTATAACAAAATAACAAATTAATTTTACAGTGTCTGTTCTGTGACACCAAAAGAGATGCAAGCAGTCTGCCCAGGGAGTTTTGCTTGTGATTACCATTACCTGAAGCTACCTCAAGACAGAATCAAAATCACAAGGATCATGCTTCGGCAGTTTAGGAAGTAACTGCACTTCAGCTGCTGGCAACTGGCCCCCATGTAAAATGTAGTATTTAACTATGTTTGCATTCCCCTTCTGCTTCAGCACAAAATACAAGTATTTGACTTGAAGGATCCACATAAGTGTTTTAGTTGTTCAAGCATGACTCAAAGAAGACACTTGATTGCATCCTATCAACCTATTGATCTCTGATGGAGCACCTGTCAGAAGACCACCCTCTAACCCGTTCATGAAGCTGTGCATTGATGAGTTTGTGCACCAATTTGTGCTAACAGAGGAAATAGCAAAGTCTCACATTTACCTTTTCTTAATCACTTTCAAAAAGGAGGATCCAATCATCAGAAAGCATTGCATTGACAGCTTTGTCACCTACTTAGCTATCACTACCGCAAATGAACACTGTCAGCTTGACCATACTTAAATTCATTACATCTACAGGACAGAGTTACTGAGTTCCCAAATCCAGGTCAATCTTTTTGCTGGACTCAGACTATGCAAACAGTGCAAGCATGAAATGGCTGAAGAGTATTTCTGCAGTGAACTTCAGAAGCTGGTAGGACATCTTAAAAGAGGTAGATTGCCATACCAGCCAAAGTACAGATATGAGGATGGGCATAAGATGCTGCCCCTCCTGTACCACAGGCACCAAAAGCCTTGAGAAATAAGAAACAAAGAAGAGGCTACAAAATATCCAGAGATTTTTTGATGTTCTGGGACATGAAAGATGTTCCAGCTTCATCCTACTGAGCTCAAGGTGCCAGGAACTGACTGCTGCCTTCCATGGACGCTCACTCTCAGGTAGAAGGGCTTTATGTTCCTACCATACCCTTGCTGAACTTCTCTCCTTTAGTGAGGAGAATTTAAGCTTGCAGCCCCTCATAAAATGTGTCTAATGTCCACCCGCTCACATACAGAAATCATAAAACATCAAGTCAGGCATAGTATTTTTAGAACATGAAAGTAATAGAACATGAAAGTCATGATTGCCACAACAGAAGTCCAGCTTCAGCTCTAATTAATAATGTATGCTGCCCCAGACACTTCTTGCTTTCTATATGTGACGGCGTGCTTCATGTGATGTGCAAGCTAGCTTGATCCAATTCTTAATGAGTACAAGATGCTGTTGTGGCTTTTGTTACCTGTTCTTCATTAGTTATTAGTAACAAAACAGTAAAATTTATTGGGCAAGACCAGCTAATTGAAGGAACAAATATGAAAAAAAAACAGCATATTCCTTTATGTACAAACTATATCAAAGGGTTATTTGCATTTTTATTTTGAAAACAGAATGAAATTTTTAAAACTCTTCTGTGGTAGAAGAGCTTAGAAGACAAAAGGAATTGTTAAAGGTTTCCAAATATCCAAATCCTCTTGAAATAGAATATTAAATTCACTTGAAAAACATGCAACACTTCAACTTTGCCAAAAAAAATTACAAATGGCCCAATAACCTAAGCTTTACACCTTTAAAGGTTAAACTTTGTTTTACTTACAGATTTTTACTGTTAAAAAAAAAAAAATAAAACCCAGATTTTTATTGGTATAAACCTCAGCCAGCTCTTGTAAAATTTTTAGGCTCACTCAGTCAACCTTAAGAGTAGGGCAATACCTGGCTCTTTGCAAAAGCATTAGTGAAGGCTGGTTTTACTCCCTGAAAATAACTGGGCTTATTGTGGACCTCAGTAGTGGGACATAATTATAAAAGTTTTATGAGCCCATTGATGAAATGCCAGCCATGCAGAAGATATTATAGAATGCATAACAAATATCAGAGGTTTGATTTTTTAAGTCTTGCATATACAATGTTATTGTACTGTCGTTTCTCTAAGCTACTGTAAAATCATTACTATATATACCCCAGCCAAAGAATCTAATAGTATGACTATTACCATCATGACTCAGGATGATTATATGCAAAATGAGCAGTCATTCGCACCTCCTGTTGTGCTTTACCCATGCTATGATATCTGCACACCTTGTGATACTTGACTGTTTTAAATAAGATACATGTAGCCTTACTCTGCTGGCACTCACATCCGTGCGAGCTCAGTGAAGCCAGCTGTGTTGCAACAGTGACTGCAGAGCACGGTTCAGTTTCTCCTCCTGTCCTGGAACAAAAGGAGTACAAGCTATTTTTAAAGCCTACATTTTTGCTGGTTCTTGTATTGATAATCTCAAGGCAGATTTAGTACCTCACTTGTAGAGTTCAACTCAGATATCTAAAGATAACCCTGAAGCAAGCTTCCATATCGCTAATATTCTTCACATATTATTTTGCTGATCCCAAGAGGGAATCTATAATAATACAAAGGAAAACTGGAAGAGTGAAACTGCAAAAGAAATATACCACGCTTATGGTCTTGAGAATGAAAAACAGCATTAGAAGTGTTTAGCCTTTGGCCAATACAAAACCTGTGGCCCTGAGCAGCCTTTTACAGAAAAATTAGATGCATAAAGGAGAACCAGAGGAGTGATTAGAGCTGTTTGTATTTGGAGTTGCATCAGCTCAACAAAATTCATTTTTTATTGCCCTTTTAACTAACCAGGTGCAAAGGTGCGTGTGAACAATTTTACACCCACTGAAAATCTAAGTTTAGTGAATGGCAGCTAGGAAGATATTTAAGCTAAACTGAGGCAAAAAGAACTCAAGCCAAAGCACCATGCATACAGTGCAGGAAGTATGTTGGGGATGTTGTGACAGAACAGGATTCTCACCCTTTCCTTGGGAAGGCCAACCTGGAAATATGAAACACACACAAGCTGGGAGGGTCCCTCAGGGCCAAAGCTCATCATCCAGGCACTCTGCCAATGGAGAGAGTCACACTGGGAGATAGTGGTGAAGTGAATAACCTTCTGGAGATGCCTTCTTCCCCATTAAGTTCAGAAGGAGCCCATATAACTAGCTTGGCATAGATACTTCTAACTTTAGACACTTAAAGCTGAATGAGATTAATCCAGAGCAAAATTAAGTTACCTCTTAATGGATGGAAATCATCATTTTAAAAGTTACGATGCCAGAGGCAACCCAAGGAGGCTGACAATGGGCTGCTGGCTACGAAAATCAGTGTGTTTCCACAAAGCACTAAATAAACAATAGGAGATGGAAGAAGAGGCCTGCATTCCTTAAAAGGACAAGACGTACGAAAAGTAAACTCATGGTTTTAAAAAAGAAAAAGAAAGAAAAACAACTAAGAACAGAAAACAAAGCAGGCTGTTTCTAAAAGTAAACTTGAATTGCCAAATGTGTTTAATCTAAAGAACCCAGCATGTGGCTGCATCAGAAATATACATTAAGGGAAAAAATCTTGTGTCTGGAATAAATTTCCAAACCATTTTGTTTCCTTTAATAAGAGAACATAGATGGGGGGGGGGGGATAGGGGACAAGACTCTGACACCACAGTTCTGTCTTTTCTGAACTGTGCAAAAAAGATTTAAGGGCTGAAAACATTTTAGAGAGTAGTCCTAAAAGGGACTTGGGGGAAAGGAGCTTAACCAGGTAACTTCAGGAATTTAACTGAAACACCTACTTGTACAGAGTCCTCTACTCAGGATCCTTCTGACAAAGTACTCATCTCCAGGAGATAAGTTCTTAGATGGACTATATGTCCCTTTGAAGGCTTGTAACCATTTCCAGTCATCATAAAGGCTGATTGTGGTGAGTACGCTCTGAGCAGTCACCAAAGATAAGTAGTTTATAAGTAGGGATGAATACCAAATCTAGGACCAAACCATAGAACTGGTCTTGGGAAAGCACAGAAAACCACTGCTGGTTTCACATCAGTGCTGATGAACGGCATCTACATCGCTGTACCCTCGGCAATGAAACTGGCACGCTGTTTGTTCCCTACAAGGTAGGAAAAACACCAGAGTAAATGCCACAGTCTTTGTAGATCTTTGACAGGGGAAATTAGTTGCTGCTTCCTGCAGGCCATGCAGCAGCCAAAATCAGCATTTTCCCCAACAACTCAAAGGGCAGTCATTAACAGAAAGACAGAAATATCTTATCTGGAGGACAGCTGCAAAATATAGAGTATGTCTTCTGCTCATCTAACTTACCTGTAATGTAACATGCTATGCATGTTATGGAGCACTGCTTTGTTCCTGGTATCCTGTAACTTGCCATTGTTTGTGTTGGTTTCCTGTGTGCTGAGGATTATTTTTCTGCGTGATAACTTAGACTTTCTTTCTAGACAAATTTCTGCTTGAAATACCGCAGAGAATTGTGCATAACTGCTTGATTTGCTTGTTGTTGAATACCATTTTTTGTGTAAGGTAAAAATATCTTCTCTCTGGCCAATACATTTCAACAGCTTTGTCAAAAACATTGGCGTAAGAGTTCTCAAATAGCATAAAAATAAGTTGGATAGTAAAATGCTGTTAGCATCAGTATATTCTACGGGCTGACCAGAAAGGCACTTCTGTGCTACTCAGATCAAAAGGAAATACTACTGCAAATTTTACAAGCTACATTTTTCATCAAAATTACTGCAAAACTAATAAAAGTGAAACCTTAATACCCTTTTACCTACATGGATATCACAAGTTTTACTTCTACGTATTGGTATTTTACCTGATCGTTTAGGAAGGTAGGGTATTTAGCAGCTGATCTTAACCATCAAATGTCAGATTGGGTGTGTGGAATTATAACATTTGTAAATTTGTTTCCACATAATTTCTCTTAAAATGTACACTTTTCAGTATAGTATAGGATAAAAACACATATGGTGTGCTTCCAAATCAACTGCTTAGTTGCCTTGGTAGCACTTAAGCAGACTTACTGAAAGTTTGAGTTTCTAGTGTTACTGAAAAAGATAGCGCTGTGACCAAGCGGTAAAAAGAGACTACACGGAAAGGTATGGCTTCTTAATCCTAAGAGCCTGACTTTAAATTCACTGCTCTTTTCGAAAACAAAATGACACTGAAACAGTACAGTACACGCAGCTGCGTACACTGTGTATATCACTGCTTTTGCTGTGAAATAAGAGCAGAAGGTGAGAGTTTTTGTCAAGCATGCGTCTTCCCGGGCTTTTCAGAAAGCAATTGCAGCGAGCCAGCCTGCCATCACCAGGCTGGGCACTGTCTGGAAACCAAGCGGTTCTGCAGCCACGTGGCTTTATAATCAATACTAGTTTGCAAGACTTTGTTCTTTCCACTGAAATGCTACATCTCCATGACTGATGGACACAGGTGATAGATAAAAATAGATTTCCTGGGTTACCTTACAATCTTTCTTTCTTTCCAAAAAGACTGCTTTGAAGTGAGCAGCAGAGAGCTGGTTTGAGCGTTTGAGTCTTTGGTAGTCAGGAGCAGAAACTGTCCCCCTCATTGCCCTTAAGGTTATGCATTAGGTATCTCCACACGCACATTCAGTGAAAAAGTTTGTAAATGACTTGTAAAGCCGGAGAGACACAAATTTGTGCTAGTGAAGGATGTGGTACCAGCAATGCATGAAACTCGGTCATTTAGTTTTAGCGTGAGGTTCTGTATCTCATTTGTACTTGTGACTCATGGGGTTCAGGTCCAACGTTCTGAAGGATGAAGTAATCTGCCCTGTGATCTGTTCCACATCATGTACGTCTTATATTTTATTTGCGTTCATAGTTGTATACTTCGAAAATTTTAGCATATACTTCCTACTGTTAATGCTAATCTGACTTGCCATTTCTGTTTTCAGTAGACTTGGGAGTGGTGTTACCAGTCCCGAGCATACTGAGCCTCTTTCAAAAACTCTCCCAAAAGTTTTCTTTAAGTTTTCTGTACCTGCAACCAAAATACTTGAATCGGGGCAGTCCAAGAGAATCTGTGGGTTGACCTACTTGCCCACATCCTTTACAGCAGAGTGTTTTCTGTTTCTCTTTTTAAATTCACATGTTGATACACAGCATAAAAAGCAATCTTAAACATATATCAAATATTGCAGATGGGTAATGTGGCAGAATTAATTTCCTGACCTTTTGGTAAAAAAACTTTAACATTTTACAAATATAAGATCCTATATTAATTCCACAACTACCGTAAAGGCTCCTATTACGTTATTACCTGGGAATATTCCAGTAGATTTTTACAGCATACCAACTGCACTGAAGAAATAAACAAGAATGCCTCTAACACCATAAATTGGGAACTGGAGGAAGCATAACTCATATTATTCAGATAAACCATGTTTTAGATAACAGACAGTCAGCCAAGAGACTATATGAACAATTCTTTAGGGTATATTATAAGTTATTTTGTGTGTGAGAAATGTTGAGAAAGCACTAAAGAGCTCAGCCTATGTAACTTTTTTCACCAGTTTTACAGGTATAAATGAAAATGTCAAGTGCTTCTAATAGGTTAGTTTATGGGACTGTGGTAAGTATTTATAGAGATTGGTCTGGATGCTTTTCCATTAGGTACAGTACTGTACAGTTTTTGGCTCATACTTGAAGGAAGTTATAAACCAAAGTGGGTTCCTCATTCCTCAGCGTTTGACATATTCTGATTGCAAAACATTTGGGGTTTTACACGATTTATTGTAAATAATCTCTCCTATAATGTTCACAGCACAATAATTCACAACCCTGAGGCAAGAGAGTTCTGCAGAAATGACATTATGCGGAAGATAACTTTTCAGAATTTACCATTTGCACATCATGTTCAGAATCTATAACACATGTAAAGTGGTCAAATCCTCATCTTTCAAGTATTTTTTTCTATCATTTTGTGGTATTTTATTAAAAATAGTTACAGCCAGCTTAATAGCTTGACTGATAACTCAATATGTTACCACATCCTGCAGTAGTATGAATTGGAAGTGGGGAAACAAGACAGGTTCTTGGGTATAAGATGCCTAGCACTGGGTGCCGTGTGCTGAGAAGAGGCCTGTCATGTCTTAACAGCAGGTGAGACAAAAGGAAAGGCTGACACAAAGAAAAAGTATATGCCACTAAAACTGTGTTGTTAATATGACACATTTTCTTATGCAAGAAAAATTGCTTTGATTTTACTAACCTTTAAGTCAGCCATTTTCCCTTGTATTAACCTGTTTTCACCTGTTTTTTCTCACTGTTCCCTTTGAAGGTGAAATTATGATAAATTATTGTTATTAATATTTCCAATGGTAAAAAGAACATTCTATACAGTTGAATAATTGGAGTTAGAATCTGAACAGTTGAGTCCTGTTCCCAGGTTTATGACCAACTCAGGGTATAAAGGGGAATGTACACACTTAATTAAAAGACTTCTTGTTCTTTTCCCAACCCTTTCCACCCAAACTCCTATGTCTGGAATTTAAAAAAGCCGTTAAAGAAACTTAGATTCCTGAGCACAAATCCATTATAACTAGTCAGTAACAACCATAATAAGATGCCCATTCCCTTTAAGGGGAGGAGAGGGGTGTCTATGAGAGGCAACCCACTCCTAAAGGTTTACAAGGGTAACTTATAGGGTAACCCTTTACAAGGGTAACCCTCCAAGGCTTTTTTAGCCTTGGAGGAGATAAGCACCTAGGAGAGAAACAAGGCAGATGCTGGGACAGATGTTGTGGTCCTCAGGAATGGCTGCTGCTTGGGCAAAAAACATAAACCTGTCTCTTTGAGACCCTATGATTTCTGTAGTCTTATGACAGAGGTTTTAGTAAGACTCATCTTTCTCCCACTTGCTCCATGTTTTATAACTTTTTGTCATCCTATAGGAGATGTTGCAAGGGAAGGATCTTTGACTTCACCCTGTTCTGAAGATCCAAGCTTCCCAGGAGCCGGCTGGGTACTTCAGTTTAAGGCTACAGATGTCCTGACTCACTGTTGCCCCAACAAGGAGGACAAGGACACTCTGGAGTCAGGGGAAGTCTACCTGAACCAGCACACTACCATTGAGAAAAGCTGAATGCCTCTGTGCCCCAGAGGGTGGTCAGCCTGAATCGGTGCAGCTCCCACAAGGACACATGGGACTGCAGAGGAGAACAAATCTGCACTTGGGGAAATAACAAACTCAGAGTGCTCTGACTGCAGCGATTTGTACTCAGAAGTCCTGAGACCGGAGCTCACAAGATCTTTACAGGCAAAGACCAGCGTTACCAAATGATAGCTGTTCGTGATAATCAACAACCTGAGCACAACTTATCAACATTGTTTAGTGTGGCTCTAAAATGAGACATTATCAGCTTTCTTCAAAAGGAAAAGTCTTTACAGAGCCTTTTTTATTTGCTAGCTAATGAGACCAATTTCACCTCCTGGAAGACACTTTCCTTGTTCAAGCCTTTCCTCAAGAGCAGGTTCCCTTTATGTCCACCTATGAAAGATGATGATATTCTCCCTGAGGTTTTATCTTCACACATAGTTTAATTCATATGCTGGCTTTGCACTGATTACTAATATGTCTCTTTGTTCTCCAAGACAAGAATTTCTTTTACCTATCATGGAATGCAGTGTTAACAGGTCAGGTGTCTCAGTGGAGTAGGGTTCCCCGAGTCATTTTGATAACGTTTATGAAGTTCAGGGATAGCAGTGAAATTAAATCTCAGTGATGCCTTCTTTAAAATTGGGAAAGACTGACCACCCAAAACACAAAAACATGCACATTTTAGTATTTCATATGAGGATAAATTCTTGCCTACTGCCAGCAAGAACAAAAAAAAAGATATGTGAGATTTGGAGCTTTAAGTGCTGCATCTAAATACATATTTCACATAAATAAATAGCCTAGTTTACAGAAGCATTGAAATACCACACATACAGTTCTTCTGCTTACTACAATCGGGAACCTAATTCCCAAGGGTAAAAAAAAAAAAGAAAAATGAAAAACCTTTCAAAGCAGATCCTGCTTGTATCCTATTCATGGGATTTGACTGGCTTGGTGTTCTCATGATAGATGTTCTGCAGAACCTGAACTGTCGTTCTCTTTAAATGAGCCACAAAATTACAAAAAAATACTTCAAAAACTGAACAAATTGTAAGCCCTATGGTGCTGAACATGCAGACAACTAAAGACTATGCTCTGCAAACTGTGAGCTCCCAGGGCTCTGTTCCTCCCAAGGGATTAAGTCTAACCCCTAATGATGGCACTCAAAAGTGTCAACACTGATTATTCAAATTCTGATCATCTCAGCCTATGAGACAGGGAAGGTTTGGGAAGCTGCTGGAGACAGGGAAACACTGAGGAAAAGTGTTAGGATGTGGACCAAAACAAGCAGAAGGGAACGAAATTTTTGCATGGCAAGGTTTTGCTTGGGGGGGATGGTGGGGGGGTTCAGGGGTGGCTTCTTTGAGAAGCTATTAGAAGCTTCCGCCATGTCTGATAGAGCCAATGCCAGCCAGCTCCAAGACAGACCCACCACTGGCCAAGGCCAAGCCCATCAACAATGGCGGTAGCGCCTCTGGGATAACATACTTAAGAAGGGGGAGGAAAACTGTGCAATTGCAGCCAGAGAGAGGAGTGAGAATATGTGAGAGCAACGACTTCGCAGACACCAAGGTCAGTGAAGGAGGGAGAGGAGGCGCTCCAGGCGCCAGAGCAGAGATTTCCCTGCAGCCCATGGTGAAGAGCATGGTGAGGCAGGCTGTCCCTCTGCAGCCCATGGAAGACTCCATGCTGGAGCAGGTGAATGCCCCAAAAGGAGGCTGTGACCCCGTGGAGAAGCCCATGCTGGGCAGGCTCCTGGCAGGACCTGTGGCCCATGAAGAGAGGAGCCCAGGCTGGAGCAGGTTTGCTGGCAGGACTTGTGACCCCATGGGGGACCCATGCCAGAGCAGTCTATTCCTGAAGGACTGCACCCCGTGGAAGGGTCCCACACTGGAGCAATCTGTGAAGAACTGTAGCCTGTGGGAAGAAGTCACGTTGGGGAAGTTTGTGGAGGACTGTCTCCCATGGGAGGGACCTCATGCTGGAGCAGGGGAGGAATGTGAGAGTCCTCCCCCTGAGGAGGAAGGAAGAGCAGAAGCAACATGTGATGGACTGACCACAACCCCCATTCCCCTTCCCCCTGTGCCACTTGGGGATGGAGGTAGAGAAAATCGGGAGTGAAGCTGAGCTTGGGAAGGAGGCAGGTGCGGGGGAAGGTGCTTGAAGATTTAGTTTTTGTTTCTCATTACCCTATTCTGACTTCTAATTGGCAATAAATTAAATTAATTTCCCCAAGTTGAGTCTGTTTTGCCTGTGACGGTAATTGCTGAGTGATCTCCCTATCCTTATCTCAACCCAAGAGCCTTTCATAATGTTTTTTCTCCCCCTGTCCAGCTGAGGAGGGGAGTGATACAATGGCTTTGGAGGGCACCTGGCATCCAGCCAGGGTCAACCTACCACAACAGAGAACAAATAGAGCTCCATAAATCTAAATTGTGACCACACACTAAATGCTAAAACAGGGCACCTAAATAATGGAGATGTCTTTTTAGTTAGTTCTTGTAAAAAGCTGTTTGTTGTGCTTCATCTTTGTGCGCAATTTTCCGGAGACACCAGTGGGAAATCCTCTGTGGATTGAAGTGGGCCAAAGTCCTGAATACAGATCCCTGCCCACGGGCCCTAATTAAAAATGGAAATTGGCCTTCTCCTGGTGATGGCCTCATTTCCCTGAGCTGCAGTGAGTGATCTGATCAGGTGTAGTTGTACGGGCTACTGAAGAGGTCACTTGCAGAGACAAAGCTGGATACAGATATTGAAGGTTAAAGCAAGGATCCAAAACCTGAAAAAATAGCACCACTAAAAATAATGAAGGCTTTGGGTGACATTTTTCAAAGCATGCAGCAGGAGATGAACAGATGGAGCCTGTGTGTATTTCCAGTGTTGTGTTTTGAACTTTTAGCTCAAAAGGCCTAGGGGTAAAATTAACACTTAATAAATACGAAGTTTTCAAATATTTATTGCTTTGAAAGAAATTGCTTCTAAATAAAAGGAAGAGTTGACACCAGTCAAAATAATCCCAGAGAAACATCTTTGTCCGATCCTCAGGAAACCTTGCCATTTTTCTTACCCCTCTCTACCGCTTTTCCTTGTCATTGCTCATTTGTGTGCATATTGATGCTCATTTATTGTCAGCACTTAATAATTCATCTCAAATTACCAAGGCTCTGTCATTACAAAACATGTACCATCCCTCCGCAGATCGTCTGTGCGGGCTCAGACAAACAACACGATAACAAACACCACATGCAGTCCACAATTTTTGTCTGAATTGCCTTGGCACTTCAGGTGAAATGCATCCTGCGTGGCTGTAACATAAAGATAGAATGAAAACCTAAAGGTCAGACGCTTGAGTCTTGGTTCGGAACACCACGAAATGCCTGTGTGCAAAGGAGATTGACTTTGATCTTCATCAGCCACTGCAGTGACAGTTCTGAATCTTCCAAGCGGCGATCAACAATGATCCTTGAAGACAGCAGCAGATTAGCGAGATCTTGACCTCTCTGAATGTCAGGCACAAAGAGTTCATTGTTGCAGGATTCTCTTGTCAATATAAGTGTAGAATAGGCATTCTTTCTTATTTAGAGCAGAGTATTAGTGATCAGCAGGCTAAATCTGAATATCTTCAGCGTTGTTACCAGCCATGCAACATTAATCAGCCTAACAATATTAGTTAGTGAAAGCTGGGGTATGACTTGAGGCATACTGCTGCTCAGAAGAGCCACATATACGCTGACTCTATCTGTGACAGTCGGGAGGGTGAGACAAAGGCAGGACCACAGCACAGGTCAGCCTGACGAGGCTGCCCTTAACCCTGCCGGCACAGGCACTCGTAGGGCATGGGGGGGACGCAGGTGTGCAGGAGCTTTCTTCTGGCTCTCCATCCTCACCGCAGGCAAGGTAAGGGAGACCCCACTGCTCCCTGTTTGGTCAGGAGAGCCCAGCGCAAGGCCCGACAGCTCAAACGTTACCCAGGTGCCACAGAAGAGCAATATAGGCATATCCCACTCCAGCCTGAGCTTCAGCTCAAATGCGAAAAGGACAGTGCGAGACATTCATCAAAACACAAGTGTTGGCTGTAAAAAATTATGGATTTGAATCCAAAATGTTGTAGGCATGTTGACTCTGCATTAACATTGTGACTCTGATGTCATTAAAAAAAAAAATTACATGCAGCACCCCTCCCTAATGTTTAATTATCACAAGCGTTGAAGCAAGGCACATAAGACCACATCCCATAGTACTTAATGGGAGAATAACATATTGTCACTGTACTTACCGCAGTCTACTCCAATTTCATAACATTTTTAAATCAGCAAGGAGGAGGAACATAAAAAGAACTGGATGATGCTGTCAGATTTAAATGGATGCTTGCTGTTAGATTTGTAAGAGTGGTATACCTGAACACAGGACAGATTGCTGCTTTATAAATATGTATAGTAATAATGCCAGAGAATGTGTTGTGGAAAGGATACATAGACTGGTCAGCTTTTTATTCCTTGATTAAAAAAATAATAATGAGCTTTTCACTACAATTTTCATAGTGGCAAAACCACATTCATGCTGTGTCTTTGTGGATCTAAGTAAAACAGGCTTGACCCCTGAAGTCACTTTTTAATAATTAACTCTCGCTAAGTTCATTAAACACTAATTGAAGCTACAGAAGAAAAAATTGTGAAGTATATGCAGATAGACAGAAACACCAAATGTGATTAAAGATACTGACTGTGGTATATATGTGCAATACAGTACATGCATTTTATAGATTTCAAATTCAATTCCATAGAGATTTTTAACTCCTTTATCCCATGATAAATTCTACCATGTTCAGTACCACTAAAAGTTTCATTAACAAAGAGTTCCAAGCTAAATGACATGGACATCCTAACCAATAATCTCTGGAAAGATTTGGAGAACTAGACTCCAAACTGTATAAGATGCAACCTCTGAAGCATTTTTAGGTGCTTTGAAATGAATTAAACAATGGATAAAGAGATTCAACAATCTTGAGAGTCCAAGTTTTCAAACTGAATATAATTTGTAGATTTATATAAAACCAATAATTTAAATATATGTATTTGACAGTTTTCAGTGTTCAAAGTCAAGTTACTGAAGTTTCATTTTATTCTCTCAAGAGCCAAAAATGAGAGGTTTGTAGTAATCAATAAAAAAGTGTATCTCTTTACAACTAGATCAAAAAATATGAACTGAGATATTACAGGCCACTATTTTCTAACCCTCAGAACAAAGAAGATTTCAAGTGTGGGTTCAGAATCCAACAACAATGGTACCACACTTGCTCTTCCTAGTTAATGTGCCTGTGGACTTCTCACACCCACCCTCAAAACGTGGAAACTGCTGCTGGAACTGGCTCCCTGAGTGGTACAATGCTCAGACGGAACATTTCCTCAGACAGACAGAAAAGGACTGAGAGTCTGGGTCTGGGTCTCAGGAGACCAAATCCTGCCACAGCCTGCTGCATGACTTAGGGCAAATCACTCAACTCCTCTGCCGTAGCGTTAATGTTAGCAGTAATGAATATTTCTGCTACGCTAGAATGTAAAAGCTCCAGATCTGAGCTTCCTGAGGCCAGGTGTTTCCTATCCAGTGAGATGTTTGCAGCAGAGATGGGTTCAGAGCCTTGCTGCTCAGCCTTGGCATGACTCCAATGAATCCAACGAAGCTGAGGATCTAGCCAGTGCTGCGTAGGCAATGGCTAACAGAGTGAGGCTCCAGTTTCATTAGGCTCCTCTAAAGATTACTGTAACACAAACAACGTGGAATGAGAGCATGAAAAAAGCCTGTGGTGTTTTACCCTTTTGAAAAATTCACATTGATTTCAATGAACTTCAGCTCTGCTTTTTGATCCTGCTTCCACAAACCCGTCCTTGGTACTTTTCAGTCTTCCTAATTCTAGGGATATTGTAGGGAAGAAAAAGGCAAGGAGAAATTAATGGAGCTGAGGAAAAGCTAGGGAAAAGTAATGAGCCCAGTCTGTTGCGACAGTCCCAGACGATTTATAGTCTATGTCTAAAGAGGTCTACCTGGGAGTGTTTTAAAGATCCCTGGTCTAGGAACCTATGCCTCTTGCACCTGAACTCAGTACAGGAGCAAGACCTAGATCTGTATCAGCTTTCTCTCACACTGGTTTCTGGTTGAAGAGGTAGTGGTTATACAGCTAGGATACAGGCAGAGCACACACTGGACAGCCAGTTTAGGAGTCTCCAGGAACCGTCATTTGTTGTATGCCCAGCAACTCATTGTACTTAGAAGTATGCTAACCTATTTGAGAAAGGACAGATGGTGAAATGGTTATGGCACCAGTCTTCAGGGACCAGGAGACACTCAGTACATGCTTTGTCAAAAACTTGAGTAAGTCACTTAGGTTATACCTATGCAGACTGCTAGGTCACCCCCACACCCTTTCCCACTGAAACAGACGATACTGTCAACATTTACATTTTCCCAAACAGCCCAAATGTGGCAGTTCTGCTGAAGTAGGAGGGGGCTTCTCATGCAAATAGGAGGTGGGACACTGTGTTCATGCTCACACTCACCCCACTGCTCCTGTAAATGCACTCGGAAATCCTGGATGAACTGAAAGTCTTGCACACAGGGAAGTGCTGCCCTCCTGGCCCACCACAGCTAGAAACAAGCCCGGAAGGGTCCAAATAGACAGCGAAAGACAGACAGTATACACTCAAGGTTCACCCCAAGCATCACTACATTATGCAGTATTCTACAGTAAAGGGAATGCAGATCTACTATCGAAAACATAGCTGTATCGGGAAAGTAACTTCTCGCTTTCATAAGCAAATTGGACCAGCCATCTTCCCATTAAAAAAAGCTAATATATGTCTTAAGAAATGTTAAAAACACCACATCTGGAGATACAAGAGAACAAAGTATGTTCAAATCACAGTAGTTTTACTTTTGTCTAGTTTTACATTCTTTCAGCTGGTAAACAACCAAACTTTTCTTAGTTTAAAAAAATATCTAATTTATTTCTGGATTTAGATTTGGTCTACCACATTTGGTCAGTAAAATCACTGCTAATAACAGCTAGGCTTTCACTACTTAAATAAAAGGCTTTCACTACCTAAATAAAAGACTTTCACCATAGTTCATAATAATAGCACAATAAAAGAAAAAAAAATTAAAAAGTGAGATGTGGTGATTCCTTGGAGGTTATACATGCAAATTGCCCTGAATCTGAGCAACAGTTCAACAAGAAAAGCAATATTTTGGGACAACAGTTCTGCTTTTGTAATGAGCCTGTAAGATTCATTCCACTGAAATAGCTACAGGTATATTATACCCCATGAACTATTACAAAATTAAACTTCATAAGCAATATGCCAGTGCTTTGTGTGATGCATTTGCTAAAAGAATCATTCAATTTATCATGTTTTCCTGAAGCGTTATGAGACAAGGTCTTTGAATAAAACTCATTTCATTAGGCTACCTTGTTACATGGGAAGATAAGATCTACACTTGACTAAAGACATCATTCCATCATGCCCATAATCACCCTACCTGGAGAAGTAAACATTCGGGACCTTAGAAAAATGGCATTGCACTGCCTCACTAATGGCACTGAAGGAATACATTAAAAAAAAAGGTCCAGACGGACATAGTGAAAAATTATCTGAAAGCAAATTCAAGTACACAAAAAAACTCTTCTATATGTACTGGGGGCAAGTTGTTTAGGCCAGGCATTCACCCCAGCTTGGGCAAATAGCGTGTAGCAGTGTGAGCTGGTTAAAAATCAGATCAAGGGGCTCTTACTGCACAATGCCTATCTTGCTTTCCTGTGATGGTTTAAAAGGTACACCTCTTGAACATGTCTATCCACCCAGTCCTCAGGTGGATGCTGCTACACCACTTCGAAAGACACATATATTTGCATAACTTACTTAGTTAAATATTCCTGAAGGAGATATGAGTTCTAGTCCAAGCTGTGGCACAAATTTTCTGGGTGGCTTTGGGTTTAATTTTTCAGTGCTTCAGTTTCTCAGTCTATACAGAGGAAACAGAACTGACAATACATACCCAGAAGGTAGGTGTTGTAGTACTATTTTAGAAGGCCATGTGATTAATTTTGATATCTTTAAGCAAATATTCAAAAGTTACAGAATTTGAAGACTGGTGCAATTTTTTTGAGTTTCCTTTTGATACAATGTTATGAAGCTCAACACCAACTGTCTCCTCCCCTGCTGTGATGTGAGTGAGAAGTAGCTCCTGTGAAGTCAACACACTCAAAGGAAGTCAAGACAGAAGCAGAGCTCTGGCTTAACAAATTGTGTTGCCTGTTTCATATGAAAAGGTCCTGTGTCAGGCCCATGTCAGGTCGCATCATGTACAATACAGAAATCTCCATTTCCCAAATTTTCCCAGGGCAATTCAGCATCCCAAAGACCTTGACTGAAACATGGGATGAGGCCTACACACAAGGCCAATATGTTCCCAGACAGAATATCTGGTTGCTGTCTTGTGCCAGGACTCACACTGATGGCTACAAAATTGTCTGGTGAGAAAACTGAAAACCTCTTTTTATTTTCCTGGTTTAATTTTCAGCCAGATAAACTCCTCAAACCAGTTTGCTATGCCACCGCACGACTAATAGGGCTAGCCCCAAACAGAAGACAGAAGAACACATTATTGGGAAGGAAACTGAGGATGGGTTTATAGGGTATTATAACAAATTATTCCCTTGCAATGTTAAACAGGATTCTAAGTGGATAATTAAATATGTTCAGAGAGGATTTTTCCATTCCTATTTCACGTCTAAGTTGTAAGTCTCCACCTTCTTCAAAAGCATTTTCAAGTATGTGCTGCTGCTGAACCCCTTGTTGATAAACAACACAAATGGGTCTAGTGTGGGAGACAGTTTTCTATCAATAACAGTTCCGGATAGAAAATTAAGATATTTTCATTTCCTTCAAAATTCTTTTGTCTTGCAGTGAAAACACAAACATTTTTTTTTCTATATTACTATTTTTGCCTTTCCACATTTTTTTTTCATGTTGTTTCCCTCTTCCTCCTTTATGTCCTTTTTTTCTATTTTGACAGCAGGGGAGAGAATGGAAAAGACAAAGTATCCTCCTTTTTGTGGGGAAAAAAAAAGGTTGTGTAGGATATTAGTTTTAATGAATATATTTACATTTTTCTGGTGAAAAATCAGTGTTTTTAAGCTCTTTTTATGTCTCAGTAAGCAAACAATTAAAAAAATCACACTATTTGATGAGCTATTCCTAACACCTTAGTTGTGGTATACTTTCATACCCTTCAGAGGGTGACTACCCTCCTAATAAATGCATTTCACTTAGAGAAGCTGAGGATGAAACCTCAGATGTATTTTTTTTTGGTCTTTGCCTTCTACCCAATCCTCACATAAATTCTTGCTCGAGACTGAAGAGTTCCTAGCAGCAAAGTTTCTCCCTTACAATCAATGTAAGAATAAGCTACAGTTCTGTAATGATATGTGTATTTAATCCTCATTGCTACTCATCCTGGTGTTCATTATATGGATTTTAGATTCAATAGTGCATATGTCAACCAATGTGAGAATCTGTCCTGGAAATTCTAAATCAACTCCAATTTCAAAATAGCCAGCAAGAAGTGAGCTCTTTTTTGAAGTCCTCGTTTGATGAGGTGTTTGAAGGAAATGTATTCCCTCTGTCCCAGCCAAGCTATCAGCATCCAGGGAGAAGAAAAGGCAGAAACAGCAAGCGAGCAAGTTCCTTCAGAGAGCCGCATGCTTCGCTGATGGTAGAATTTGGACCCAGCACAAAGAAAGGGCACAGGGACAGAGAGTTTCCATTTACACAGGTCAACAGTGTGTCGGGGAGCTGTTAAAGGCACCTTATCTAGACTGTACCTTTTTCGATGAAGAAATTATCTTTTTCGATAAATATCTGTTCAGCACTTTGCTGTGGGTTTCTGACAGGGATTTCACCAGGATCACCGCTCTCATATAAGGCACATATTCAGCTGAAAGACTCAGAACTATGATATTTTTATGGCAGGAACCAAAGTCAAAGCTCTAAGAAGCATAAGCACACCACAGCTAGCTCACAAAGCCCTTGATTCGTAAGGATGCGAATATCACATCTGGACAGATGGCTATGTCCTGAAACCCTTCTGGTGCTACCACTGATCGTCACTTCTAAAGCTCTGAGGGTGGGAGTAACAGTATTCACCGATGCCTTTGTGTAGGTTAGGCAGATGCATTTTAAAGACTCAAGATCAGTCTTGTGAAAGGAAAACAAAACATAAACACACCATCAGGAAGAGACTGAAAATGAAATGGGAACAGAACATGAGGAAAAACAACGAGAAAGGTGGAAAGAAAAATAACCTCATTGAAAGCGTTTTCCAGCCTTCTACAAATTACAATCCCCAAAACATTTTTCAGTGCTGCTGCACATCCTTGCATAATGAATTCAAGATTATTAACAATAGGTTTGATTTTCTTAGTTACCTTTTGTGATTCCCTTAGAAGTAGTCCACTGACCCTCAGGGTCCACTGGTAACCGCTGTGACAGTATAATTATGATTTACTAAGTACGAAGGGACAAATTTTCAAAGAGCAGGGCTGGAATTTCACTTTGTAAATGGAAGTAATAATATTCAAAGTAACACAATTATATCCAAACATGGCATGCTTAGAAAATTTAGCGACACATAATTTCTTAATCATTTGCTATAAATGTCTTTATACAGGAACAAGACCTTCCTACAAAGAATTCTCCTTTACTCTCGTACTGAACTCTGTCTGCCTGTCTTGTACTTGGCAGCATTATATACTTTTAACTTAAAAAACAGCCATATGATATGAGGCCATATCCTCAGCTGGAGTAAATCAGCTCTACTGAAGCAACAGAGCTGTGTTGATGTACACCAGCTGAACTCCTGGCCAATTTTTCAAAATAAAAGTACTTTGAAGTGACCCAAACTGCAGCTTCCTAACAACCCTGTACAGCAGATGAATGTAAATCTCAGAAGTCGTCGCAAGAGCCTGATCTCCCATTTCGATTGAAAATGGAGCCATCACAAAAGTGATGTATTACGTCTCGTTTTTATTGTCCATGAGGAGGGTGCAGGTGACGGGGAAGCAAAGGGCAGCAAGGGTCTGGGGCCCGAGTCGGTGTCTGAAACTGCCAAAACAACAAGGCTGTAGGTGTCAGCTTACCTCCAGTGCATGCTGTCTCGCACAATCCGCTCACCCAGGTGAAGGTCACGTCTCTATCACTTGGCACTTCAGAGTCATTTACATTTATATGTAATTGTTTTTTGAGCGTGCATGTGTTCAGAGGAGCTGGATGGCTTGGGAATTGGTAATAGGATATCAGAGCCTGTCACCAAAAGACCACTAGTTCAAAACCACAGCAGTTGTTTGAGCAGCCAAAAGGCGCTAACTTTCTGAGCTCAGCAGCTTAGATGCAATGAATTGATGATTTCAGCCTGGACATGTGTCCCTATGGCAAAACAACTCTGTCACTGCAGCTGTCAGAAAGGACACCTTGTGGATATTGTCAACAGAAAGGTCAAGGACTGATGGTGTGAGGGTGCAGATGACCTCTTCCTCTCACCCCAAGCAGTCAGCTTTCCAGGAGGAGCCAGAGACACGCTGCTCGAACAGTGTGGGAAATGTCACCCAGCTGCTACCCTTGCTGGTCCTCTTCTGGAGGTTAAAGCGTGACATCAGACCTGTGGATGTTAAACCTCATGCCTTTCAGAATCATTTACAAAGCCTGAATGAAGTGCTGTGAAGACAGTAATAAATAAACATGCAGAGAGACCTATAACAGGCTTCGGAAAAAAGCGTTTGCAAAACCTATGGCTCAGTACACCTCTCTTACTAAATTTCGCTGACAATGCCAGCAGGTGCCTGGTGGCAGAATTACTGATTTGTATTTATTTTTTTTCCCTAGCATCTATTTTACTGAGTGGTTGTGGTTTTTTCCCCCCAGCTCTGTAGGATTTATGCTCTTCACTAAGCACTTGCTTCCCACCTAGGAAATAATAAATGCTTCAGGTTTGTCTGCCCTGCAGAGGCATGGAGAAAGGGATGGAGGTCCAATGCACCTGTTCAGCTACCGAGAACCCCAGTATCACAGAAAGCCATAATTAGGCTGGTTGCCCTTGGCAGCATGAAGTAAGGGTTAAAACCTTCTTCTGCGCTACAGCAACAGCCTGAGCCCGCGTCATCTTGTACTGAGCAGCACCAGCAGAAGCCCAGCTGGGCACGAGGAATGCAATTTTTCGGGGGTTTCGCTACGCTCCTCTCCTCCCAACATAGCACAGACTCTGCTGGGAGCAGGCTCACCTCCACCTGTGTATGGATGACCCGTGCACACATTCCTCACAGAGGGCATAGGCGTATGTTTAAATCAGGCAGCTGAGGTGGAAAGACAGCCATCTAACCATGACAACATGGAGTTCAAAGCTGGGTAGCTCCTGAACTCTATACCCCATTATTTGTTGCAATTATTGGATCGATGGGAACAATCTTTTTTCAGTGGTGCCTAGTGATAGAACAAGAGGTCATGGGCACAAACTTGAACATAGGAACTTACATCTAAATGTGAGGAGGAAGTTCTTTACTTTGAGGGTGGCAGAGCACTGGAACAGGCTTCCCAGAGAGGTTGTGGAGTCTCCCACTCTAGAGACATTCGAAACCTCCTGGACAGTGTCTTGTGCAACCTGCTGTAGGTGACCCTGCTCTGGCAGGGGGGTTGGACTAGACGATCTCCAGAGGTTGGTTACAACCCTTCTGTGATTCTGCAATTGTTGTGACAGACAGCTCTGAGTTACCTGCTGCTCTGGCTCTGCAGTTATTTGTGCATGAGCTGGGTAGATAAAAGCTGATGTGGATTTGTCTGTAGGAGCCACAGTCAGCTCTCTGGCCTGAAGTGCACCTGTACGGGCAGAGATGGGGCTTTATGCTATTGAGGTACTGAAAGGGGATCAAACCCTGCACTCCTCAGACCTCAAGAGAACTTGAGTGTGAGTCAGAGCTTTGTACCTGATCCTGTTTCAAGTAAACAGTCATTTCACAGAGTTTCCTGCAGCCTCAAAAATATCCTTCCTGTGCCCACAACTGACCACCTAAGCTTTACCGCACTTTGGGTCTCGGAGCAAGTAAAAAGATAAAAATATCTTCCTTGTCATTACCTTGGGAAATTTCCATTTCTTCATTCTTCTGAGGTTGTTTGTACACCTGCACAGATGATCAAACACTTCAGGCATATTGAAAACACCAAAAGCTGAAACACATGTACTGTGGCAAAGCAGGTGGGTACTGTTATTAACCAAATCTGGTGTCTGGAAGGAGCTGGTAAGCACCTCCCCTTCTGAAAACAGAAATTAAAATGGTTCCCTTTTTATGGTGAGTAGCTGAGCCCAGATTTATACAGAATTAACCAAAAGATACTTAACAGAGCAAAAGCAGTCACAGCAGCAACCACTGGCATGAGCAGCTGGATCCCATTCTTGTTGGAAGTCCCAACATCAAAAGTACCTACTTATTTGCCAAGTCGCTTCCAGACGTCTCAGGGCCAGATAGTTAAAGGCTGGTTTACTTTCAAAGAGATTTCCTAATCACAGTTTCTGAAACTGGCATAATTTTCTTCTGCAGCTGATATACAGTATTGTTTCGTCACCTGCCCATGGTCCTTGTATCTTCACTGCATAATTACTTGGGGGCACATTGCACCTTCCATCATCTTGTTTCTTATTTGTTCAGTGCATCACCCTCCAATAGGTGTCTGGGGGAGGTTTATTGGTGGACTTTGTATTACAGTAGTATGTACAGGCTGTTATTAAGCACTATTTAAACATGGAGCAAGAGAAAGTCCCAGGTCTTACGCTTCACATGCCAGATGGTTAGAGAAGCACTGGGCTGGGAGACTGGACAGTGGCAGAGGCAAGGAAAGGCCCAAGGGCTCCTGATACCTTCTCAGCGACCTAAGTCTTGAAGGTCATCGATGCCACTGAGTCTTCCTCTTGCTGGAACCTCTTGCCCTGCTTGTATTTTATTAGTCTGTGGTTAGTGTAATGCCTAGAAAAGCTGCAAGTGGGATGTGACTAGAAAGAGAAACTGCCTTTCTCTTTTCTCTGCAGGTGTTCAAATATTTGCGGTAGCATAGACATCTGAATTGCTCACCCTACCACCTTGTCTGGCTCCAACCCCAACGGAGCTGTGGCCACAAACAGCAAAACAACACTCCATATTCCTCCAGCTCACAACCTCCACTTGCAAATGCTGCATGTGGGCAACCACTCTGTCTCCCCCTGCCTGAAAGATACGTTGTGCTGATGCCCTCACAGGAGGCAGCTGTATTTAACTTCAGGTGGGCTTTGAAGGGGTAGGGCTCAGTCATTCCTTTGCACATTTCTCAAGCTAGAACAAACTTTGAAAATGCGCCAGTGGGAGGTCATGTGAGATGTTTTGTACTTGAGCATGAGAAGTGTTGACCTACCTAGTTTTTGTAGGCACCTGCACTTAAATGCAGGTGCCCGCCATCAGCTTGAGTCTACTTTTGTAGTTATCTACCTTGTAAGACACAAAAAGCTTCGTGCCAGCATGCAGACTTGAGGTCATGAACACATACTTGCTGTATTAGGAAGCAAGAAACATCACTGGAAACAATGACATGCCTGTTAGTCTGCAATTGGCAAGTTAGAAAACTGCAGCAAAACACTTTCCTCTCTAATTCAAACTGACAGGTGTGTATTTTTTCCCTCCATTGTCTTTTAGTTAATCTACCACACAGGTGATGTGACAACTGTTTGAAGTAGCTGAATGGTGGGTTTATCACATCCGACTGCTTACTCTACAATGAAGATGGCTGGTGTGTGGTTTAAAACAGTAGACGTGAGATAATGCAGCCAACCATTCACCCCTAGAGATGGGTGGTGACAGTTTGCTCAAATTTCATGAGAAAAAAAGGGGGTCACCTTGTAGCCGATGCTTGCCAGTATACCACAAACACATGGGTATCTAGGTATCCTGCTTTGAGGAAGAGAGGGAGGAATGAAAAGAGCAAATGCAGAGCAGGTTAAGGCTGAAGCATGAAAAGGAATCTAGCATTTCACCTGACTGAAAACTTCCCAGTACCAAAGACTGGTACCAGCAGCAAATCATTTTCAGGAGCCCTGAGCCGGGACCCCAAATTAGTTCAGTATTTCCTTCCACAGTCAGATTTCCGAGATGGGTCCAGCCCCAGATAGGTAGAAAGTGGGCAGATTTTCAAAGGTCTTACCACATTGCCTATCAAAGTCTTTGGATGAACTTGGCTTCACTTACCCTGAAATAGTAGCACTGTTACACACAGGTGGGATTTTCTTCTGTATAACCATGACCAGGACAGAGCTCTCCAGAAGCTAATGCTGAAAGCAAGCTGACAACTTGGGAATTGAAAAACATCTTTTTCCTCACTCTGCGACACAGGAAAGCTATTTGGTTTAAGCTCTTTTCAAGTAATAAATGTATGTTGCCCTTGCTTAAATTGAGCTCATGGCAACAGTACTACACCGGAGATTCTGCTTTGCTGTGCTCACACACGGTTAAGGACATTGCGGAGGTTTTGGCAACATATTATAGAAGATAGGTACAGCGTGACAGAGTGAGATGGCCATGGATCAGCTAAGCTACACATGTACACTCAGTTAGAAACTGGCAGATGGTTTAATTCAGGAGTGTATTAGCAATATTACTAGGAATTATCAGCTTTGAACTAAGACCAGCGGAACAATATCACACTATTGTGAAGGAAGCAAGCTACGTACTGGGCTGAATATAAAAAGAAACCCACCACTGCTTGCAAGATGTATGAAGTTTTCCAGTTCCCTTCACAACAGTAAGCAGACCACCACGGGAATCCTGTATTCAGGTCAGGCACTGCAGGAAGGTATCACTTAGAGAAGAACAAACATGAGTAAAGGTCTAGAGAACACAACCCAAAATGATGGAAAGACTGAAGGAACTGGAAGTATTTAACAAATAAATTTGAGAAGAAACTCAGTAATAGCCTTCAAGTGTGTAAAAGTTGTCCTGAAAAAAGAGAATAATCTCTTCCTCGCTCCTGTGTTTGATAACTCATGAAACTGTGGGCTCAAATAATAGATGGAATGATTCAAGCTATGTCTGGGAGCCGCTTTCTAACAGTAAGGACCATAGACCACCAACAGACACTGCAGGGTAATGACATGGTGTCTGCATCACTTCGGCTTAGACAAACATGTGCCAGAATGAGACAGATACCAGGGACCCACCGCGGGGTAGAAGGCTGGACCAGATGACTTCCCGAGATCCTCTCCAGCTCAATGATCTCCTGGCATCTCACAGCAGGTAATGTATGCCCCTAGTATTGCTAACCTAATTCACCAAACTTGTGGGCTGGCACATGTCATGCTACTGCCCAAATAAGTTTCTGGAATGGCACTGCTGTAACCTTGTGCTTCTGGCCATGCTGGTCATCCAGCCATCTGCTGGGGGTCTGTGAATACAGTGGCAACCAAAATCCACATTCCAAAGTCTCTCTGTTGTACTGCAATATTACACTGAGGTAAAATATTCTTCAAAGGACCCAGCCAAGATGGACAGCGAGCACAGAAGTGTTATATCCATGGTACACAGTGGAACCATTCATATTGGTGTAGTGGAGGTTTCAAAAGGTCTGAAAGACAGGCACAGAACCTTTAAGACCTGGCTACTTTTAATACAGAAACAAGGGTCTGAATTGGTTAATTAATTAGGGATTAATAAAAATTCATTTATGGGGTCTAAATTGACTGAAGTGTAAATTATATTGAAATGTTTATTGCTTGTTACTGGAAAGTAAGCGTTTTGGGGGTTGGGAATAAAATACTTTCTGTCATGCTTGTATTCACTAACATTACCATTTGTTCTGCTCACTGCTACTCCTCCAGTTATTTTTGGCTGATATTGAGAAGATAATTTAACAACAGAGTGTCTCAAGAACTAATTCCCTAGTTTCTCTCTGTCTGCTTTTACACTGTGGGATGTGCATAAAAGCAAAACAGTTCCCCAGTACAAATGAGGAGAATATGCCATAGAGCGTGGTAGTGCTGTTAGGAAAAAAAACCCGCTTACCTATTAAAATGGACTTCCACATGTGGTCTTACTTCTGGACAAGAAGCAACCAGCTGATATTAGTGTTTGCAGTTTACTCACAAACGCAATAGGAAGTTCCTTGAGGTACTCCTGCAGAGAAGTGACTAACAGGCATAACAGAGCCTCCTGAGATAAAAAGAAACCAACCCAAACTTTCATATGCAAAACTAATCCAAAATAAACTGTTCTCTAAGGCTTATAAATATTTAACTTTTCCTCTTTAAAATATTGCCTAGCCTTGGTGATGGCAGGGACCTAAGATTCCTTCCAGTCTTACATCTTACCTTTCTTATATTCCATGCTTCTCTTTCTCTATGACTTTTCTAAATGCAACATTAACCAGATGTAGGAGAAATAAAATGTCCACAAGAAAGGGGTAAATGTTTTCAGGACTTGCAACTTGATCAAAAGCATAAGGAAATTTACCCCCCAGCTAATTTATAGGCTAAAAATCTGTTAGTATTTGAATCAATGTTTAAATTATTATACGATTACCTGAGATTGCAGGGAACAGGGCTAGGTGAACTAGTGAGCTTGTTTAATACTATGGTTGTTTCTATGAATGATAGTTCAAACAAACCAAACAGAACCTACAAACAGATGAGATTTGCTCATCAGGAACCCAAATGTATTTCTTCATGGGACAATACATGCTATTTTTCAACAGTCAATTCCATGAAAAGAAATACATTTTATGATCTATGAGACCAATAAAAACTAACTCAGCTTGAAAGATGAATTTCAGTTTTCAAATAATCCCAGTGAAAAGAGTGTGAAAGATCTACAGATCAAGAATTATTCATAGAAATTATTCAGACAATAGTTTCAAATAACCAACAAATGTGAGAAAACTGCAAGCTATTAACACGCAATTCACACGCCAGAAGAGAAGCAGTGTATGAAATAAATTATTCAAGACAAAGAGGTTTAGTACCCAGTTTTTCTCCAAATGGTGCTTTGCCAGCAGCACCTTTTCCACAGGTCACTGATGTGGTGGTTTTGGTAGCGCACAAC
The DNA here is from genome assembly GCF_000708025.1 of Charadrius vociferus. Classification (NCBI taxonomy): domain Eukaryota; kingdom Metazoa; phylum Chordata; class Aves; order Charadriiformes; family Charadriidae; genus Charadrius; species Charadrius vociferus. Next base: position 245,696 of record NW_009649320.1, on the reverse strand, counting down.
ATACAGAGGACATTCACTCACACTGGCCTGTAGAGGCACACAAATTTAGCACCGAAATTAGGGTATGACTTTTCCTAGAACCTCTTTGTAAACAACAGAGAGGGAGAGAAAGGCGGCTTCAGAGGACCATTCCCAACATCTAGTTTGGGCTCATATTCTGTTTTGCCATCTGGAGGAGACTACAGAGGGAAACATGAGCCTAAGATCCTAATTTAGATACTCACAGTAGGGGCGTAAAACGAGATGTTGTGAATATTCATTACAGTGCCATGCAGAAAACACTGGATAGCAACCAAGAGGGACAACTCCCAGATACGTGTGGGAGCAGAGAGAACCAGTCTGCAAGGACCAGCAATATGCCACCTGACTTCCAGGCAAGTAATCTCAACAGAAAACCTCTCAGCCCTTCTCTGGGGAGGACCACTTTCTAGAACCAGTGATTCTGGAAAATTACTGTCAAGGTTTAGCCAAATAGCAGAGGCATAGAGATACACAAAAACAGCAGCAAAATCCTTCACCTACTCATAGGTAGAAATGTAGTGATGAGTGACAGCACCATTCTCCAAACTACTGGATATTTATATGATTGAAACGGAGGCATTTCCTTCCTAGGCCAGATCTTCTGACCTTCCATTTTCCATCTGATGCTTCCTCTACACTCCCAACACAGACCTGTGATGTGATGTGTGTGGAAAGGAAGACCTACCAGACTACTATTTCTCACCTACTGTGCTGTGTTCTTCATCACTCAGACTTGCATTGCTGCTCTGATCATGACTGGAAACATGATGTGTGTAATTATGCAGAGTTCACTGGTGATACTTCTGCAGTTTATGCACCTACTGTTGTCAGCAAAACTATTTTTTGCCTTTGAAAACTTGTGGTCAATTAAAGATCATGTGGTTCTTTGCCCAAGAAGAGTTGTACTAGCAACAGCATCTTGGCCAAATTTCATTAACATTGTCTCACTAAGCACTCCTTGCAAAATCGTTGGAAGGGGTTGTTGTTCCACACTTCATGCCTTGAAATGGCATAGGAGGTTGCTCTGAACTGCTAAATAAATCTCCACATCCACCCATTTACTATTAAGTAGTGAGATACTTTCCCTCCTGTTTCAGTTCCAGGACAAATCCAGCATGACAAGGCTCCAAGAACTCAGCTCTCTGTCCTGCACAACCCAAGATGGCAGAAATCTCTGAAGGTTTTCTGGTTTCTTGAATTCATGTCTGCTAGTGAAGATATCTCACAAAACAGCTTGCCCTGTTTCAGCACTACCAAACTTGATTCTGCACCTCAGCTTCAAACCTTGACTTGAAAACAGACCTTAAACCTGACATGGAAATTGATTCCAATTTCTCCTTCTTGTGCAGGCTGTTTTTTATTTTCCCCAAAGCAGTTTCCTCTTCTTTGCTAGTGGGATCTGCAAACGCTTAAAGAGGCACCTAAAATTTGCTCGCCAGGCTCAGCTTAGCTAGAAACAGATTAGGCACGAAGAAGAAAAATCAACCCTTTATTTTCCAGAAAGACTTTCTTGCTGAAGCTGTCCAGGAAAGGTGGGACACCAGCTCCCACCCCTGCCACACGCAGCTGGGATTATGGCAAAGGAGATGTTCACAGTCTCCAGCAGAGAAACACTCTGAGGCATTTAAGGCACCCTGTGAGCACCAGCTGGAGGTTGCAGCGGAGGCAGCTGTTCCAGTATGTGGGAAAGGGGATTGCAGATTAAAACAGACAAGGCGGCTTAAAGGAGCATTTGGAGCGAGTTCCCAGTGTAGACACCCCTTCTTCACTGACAGCTGCGCCTAGGGAGGGAGAGTGGAGCATGCACTTGCTCCAAAGCCCGGGACGCACAAAAGGAAAGCAGAACAGTGTCTCAAAATTGCCAGCAAGTGCTGCTGCTGTCTTCAGACCCTCGCCAGACCGTCATTAGGGAGCGCCACATGTGTGTGGCAGACATCGCACCAGACACAGCTGTTGGCAGCTCCCTGCAAGTGGAAGGCCAGTGTTGCTCCTCCAGCGCTTAGCTAGGAAGGGATAAAAAAGGAGAAGACTCCATTTAAGTGCCAAATACACACACACGCACGCATCTTTCAGAGGGCAGGAAAGGCAGAAGCTTACAAGAAGCCTTGTGTCTCTTCTCTTTCTGTCCCCAGGAGTAATACCTTGTTGTTGTACGTTTATATGCTTCTTAAAGACCAGAGGATGAATACAGCTTGGAAACTCTCTGTGTACCACTGTCCTTCATATATAGAGGGATGAACACTCGCTGACACTGGTTTGTGTTCCCACACCTTGCTTTTGCACCTACACAGAAGCAAAGGTTGGGACTAGGAACGGTAGTTTCCCAGAGAGGTGGACAGCTGAGGAGCACAAAGAAACCTGAGCATAAGCAAAAGTCCCCAGCCCCAAAGGGCTTTTCCATTCATCATCTGGGCTGGAGCCCAGCCACAGCTCAGATTCAAACTCAAAGCCTGGACTTGAGGAAAGAGCTGAGCTCAGCCGGGGCAGGCGCATGCTTGGCACCTCCCTGCCCACCCTCCCAAGGCTTTCAGCATGAACATCGGCCGCTTGGACAGGTCAACCATGAGGTGGGTTTCCTTCTCAGCATGCCCCGGGTTGGCACAAGAATACCTTTGTGCACACTTTTAAGGGTTTAAAGAACAACTCTTCTGGCCAAGCTCAACTGTGCAGACATGCACAGCATATCTGACCCCATGTGAGCGTCCTTCCCCTCTGAGGACTTCCCAAGGACCAGAGAAGGAAACTTGACCCCTCCACACCTTTTCCCCTACTGGGAACACCTCAGATCCATGGAGCTTTTTACTTACCTTCTCCCCACTGCCGTTTTCTGTCACAGGAAAGTGGGACGTAGCCCGGCTTTGTGAGAACTCATTTGCAAGTGCACAATGCCAAGATCGGCGCCGTGTTCCTCTCACAAAGGCGGAGACTGTCATGTTTGCTGCAATGTATGAGACACAGCTTCCCACAGTTAAAACAATTTGGCAGAACTTGGCCTAGTAACACTGTCATCAACACAAAGAAATCTGTTTGATTTGATACCAAACTTTTCATCTAGTATATTAACATCACTTTTATGCTCCTTCGTCTTATAATTTGGCACGCCAGTAGCACTGAGAAGCCGCGAAGTTCCTGTTGTGCTAGATGCTATGCAAACACATGGCAAACGCGTTGCCTGCCTTCAGGCCTGAAGTCAGCAACCAAAAATACAGTATTAACTTCCCAGTCCCAAAATACTGCAGTGCGTTATTGCACTGCCGAAAACCACCCCAAAAGCACGTAAGAAATTGCTAGGTATTATGGTTCCCCACTTTTCCTGTAAAAACCCAGCGGTTATTTATGGGGAGGGAATCACATTTGGACATATTGCATGGTGGCAGTGCTCAGTCCCCCTGCTCCAAAGGCAACCGGTGATGGTGATGGTACTCTCTCCATCGCCGGGTGAGTTATTGCTCCATTACCAGCCTGAACTTGGAACGCCGCTCAGACTGCAGCAATAACAAGACAGATAGGTCTTTATGAAATCTACACTATTAACACTATTTGTTTTGCCATGAGTTGACAACTTTAGTAAATTGCTCATAATTGGCTATCAAGGAAAAAACACAGGTCTGCTCACCATTATTATGGTATTGATTTTCAATAATTGCTTTTTTGGGGGTGGGGGGAGTGCGTGCATAGCTTTTGTGTTGTGGGAGAGCCTAGAAAGAAACTGGCTGTGTGGGTCTGCTCTGCGTCTGGAACTTCACTGTGGCAAAAAACACATAAAATGCACACCAGAAGTAGCTGAAACAAAGATATTTTTTTTCTCTGGCATTATGTTTTAGCATTAAAAGAAAAGAATAGAATTAACCATGTAGCTAAACATGATGGTAGCCCTGTAGGATATTCATGTTAGTCAAAGGCTGAAATACATTAACATTAAAAAACTCCATAGGGTTATTTTAAATATTCATTAGGAAATTTACAAGCTTTGGTGTAACGGCTGAGGACTCCAGTGTTTTTATAATTGGAAGCCAGGCCAGTGGAAACTTTCTCAGCCATGGGAAAACAATGTGGCCCAGTTTCTGTTCCTATGTTAGAGATTCTTGATTATGTTTTCTAAATATCAATCCCCTGAACACATACACACACACACACACATACCTGACATTACAGTATTGTTATGTGGCATCATTCATTATCAGCTCTTCTACTTGATGTTCCGTTTTTTCTTCCTTTATTTTTTTTTAAATATGCAGTCATGCCTGTGGCCCGAAATACAGCACTCTCCTCTTCTTCTTTCAGATGAAAGGGACACTGTTGCTGGGAAGAATGTAAAGAGTGTCTAGTGTCTCTCAACAGGTAAATGATTCAGAAAATTTGCTGACAAGCACAAGCACTTAACGTAAACCCAGGGAAACTGTCAGCAATCTTATTTAGAGATGACTCACTCAAAATTCAATTAGCACAAGATTACAAACCGATCCAGGAAAAGAAAGGGTATCATCTTTGGTACATTTTTTTAATTTTTCTTTTTCTCTCTCTTTTTTTTTTATTTATAATTTTTAAGATATAAGCTAGCCAGAGTCAACATTCTTTCAGTTTTCTGGCTTCCCATTTGTCTGGGCACGGGAGAACTGCCTGAATTCTCGCTTCCTCACTTTCTTGTTCCATAGATGTCAAACGATCACCATGAAAGACTGGGAAAGGAGAGTTCTGAAGATTTACCCCTCCCGGGAGATCTTTGCCCAGATTTGCTATAAAACTCAGTGTAATCTTTGATCTTCCAGTGACTTGTACTCTTCTCTGTTACTTGAAACCCAGCATTATTATTAAGCTTAAGTAGATTGCTTTAAACTTCTAAAATATTTACTCTCCTGCCTCCCAATGGGATGTTAACAATAAAAAATAGCGAGGGCTTCTACATTTGTTTTTACTTTACATAAACGAATTAAGCAGTCTCTACTAGACTCGTTTAGACCCGCAATAATGTAAACTGAAGCAACATAAAAGAGCCTCCACATCCATGTTTACAGAACAGAAATCCTACAGTTTTTGGAGGGAGAAGTTTAGAGAAGGTGCCTAACTCATCGTTACTCTCTCGACTGTGAGCAAACCTGGATAGGCCTCTCTGTTCATAAGGGAAACGTGTGACACTAACAGCTTGGTTGTTTGCTTTTGTATTTTTTCAAGTGAGTTCAAAGGGACTCACTTGATTGTACCCCTTCCCCCTCCCCCACCCTTCATCCTTCATAACCATTGTTTAATGAATTTTTATTAGAAAAGCATGGCTGCACTTATGAAAAAAAAATCTGTCTTTGAAACCAGGAGGAGAGTGTGTTTTCCCTGGCATTAGCCTGTTAGTTTTTAATATCAGGTTTGCACTGGAGTTGACTCCTGGTGCATTTTGGAACCATAAGCCAACAAAGTGAAGCTAATGGGAAAGGAAATAATACAGGAGAAGAGAGCCCCTTTTGAAGTGTGGGCAGGAAATCTGCACAACTCTCTCTCCTCCTCCTCCTTCTCCCTCCTTCTTCCCCTACCCCCATCCCATGCAGTGTCCTCCTCTTCTCATAAAGAGTGACTTCTGCTCTTTTTTGTTTGTTTGTTTAGAGGATGGGATCATGCAAAAACACCAGCTTAATTCCAGCTTCTCAATTAGCAAAACCTCTGGGAAAAACATTCCTTGGTGTAAAAAAGACAAACAAATCAGTAAACATAAGGAATGAATAAACTGAGGATTCAACTCTAGTTTCGGACAAGGTAAAAGATGTTGCCCTCCACCAAGCTTTCCACTGCAATATGCCTCCCATAAAGCCTCTGAGAACCAGAGATGCACACAGTACTTCTTGATTCAGTGGAGGTACTGGAGAATGTCGTAGGTGCCTCAGAGATCTACGTGCATTCCATCGTGTTAAAAACACAAAGAAGAAATTACCAGGCAGAATCACCTCCAGCTCTCAAATGGCATGCTGGTGATGCAAAGATTATAGTCACGGATTTGGTCCCAGCTATTTACCGTAGTTCATTCTCTGCTGGCATCCCTCATGAAGCTCAATTTGTTTTGTGTAACTGTGAGAAGTCTGGGGTAGTGTTGGTTGTCTCTTCTCCTTTTCGCTTAGTTATAGCTTCAGTGTTTCCTGGAGAAACAAATGGTAGGGCAGGGAGGCCTCTAATTTAGGATTTGGAGGTTTGCCTGCTTTGCCTACTCAGTTGCCTACTCTGACATAGACCTTTATGTGACACTTGGGTAAGTTACTTTATCTCAGATTCTCAACTAACAGAAATTGGTCTGCAAGATATCTTCATTATTTTGTTTGTAACACTGCAGCTTAGAAAGCTGTAATCACACTTTCCTATCATACAGCAGTACCTAGGGGAAAAACACGGGGGAAAAAAGCAGATATTGTAGCACTGGGAATCATAAAAGTATCAAGAGACTTGAAAAAGAGATGCAATGGAAAGTGAAACAGATTGCAGATTTTAAAAACAGAATACAGGAATCACTGATTTTTTTGTGTCTACAATCCTTAAATTCAAAGGATATGATAATGTAAAATGGTATTACAAGAACCATGGAAATGGCTAAGAAGGGAATAGACAATGCTAGAAATATGACATGACAATAATCAAAAATAATATAATAATATTCTGCCACAGTGGTCCAAAACGTCATACTAGAACCTGTTTTCAACAATGTTAGAAATCCAGCACCTTGTTCTAACACAAGCCAGTATTTCCTTGAGCATATTATCTAGGACTGAGTCACTTGTAAGTTTTCTTGAGCATGACAGCAAAAGCATGGCTGGGACATCACCTGGTCAGCTACTCCATGTGTGATGATCACATGCAGGAAACGCCCTGTGAGCGCAATGTATTTGTGGGTCACAGGATGCTGGCAGCAGCTCTTTGCTGCAGTTCCCGGAGGTACCTGGCCTCCTAGCTGTAATAAGCACATAAGAAACTAATGTGATCAGAAGACGGAAGGTAACTTACTCCAAATGTCACAGTCTTTCTCAAAACCAGTTCCTTCATAGCACTAACATTATGGACTTGTTTATAACGCCAGGTAAACACCTTTCTCTCCAGCGAGAGGGTGAGCATAAGCTGAGGAGATAACCCCCTGCTATTTCGTATTTGCTGGTTTCGCTGATGACAAGAGAAGGTCAATAGAAAAGGGCATGGCAGACTTGCTGAAATATTCCTCTATCCCTTGCGAGAGGCTTAACAAATTATTAATACCATGATGTAGTTGTACACTTCTCATCAAGGACTGAACATGCCTGTACACTACAGGGATAACAGAAAAGTAGATAACAGCCCATCCAGAAAGCATGCTAGGTATACAAAATGCTACACATTTTAATTTGCCATGTGCTTTTACAATCCTTCACCAAAAAAACCCCCATCATTACACAGTACTTCTGTGGTGGTTTTCACATTCAGGGTATTGAAATAGCATTGATCATCTTCTGACGTAAGATGTCTGTGTCAGAGTTAGCTACCCTGAATTCCTGTTAAAGCTGATGAAAAAAAATGGGCACTTATAAGACCCAACTCATTTCCTCCAAAAGCAGAAGCCATATGAATCACATCCTAAAAGCACTTATTTGTTTCCATCACCTACAGAGAGAGCACTGAGTAACCACCTCAGATGTAGCTGCCCACAGGAGAGAAGTCTGAGGCAGTGATTCCCATCCCTGGGGAACAGATCTAAGCAGGGTTTTAAGGATCAGTGCAGGAAGGACACAACGTGCTGGGAGACATGTGGCCTGAAAGAGGCTGGAGTGTTGGAGGAGCTGTGACAGCAGAGTTTGATCCAGACTGTAGAGACTCCATGTGCACTCACAAATTTATAAAAACTACACAGGCAAACTCCTGCTGACTTCCACATATGTCCTCAGTGTCAAGCCCAGCTTTAACATAGTAAGTGGTCTGATCCCATCTGCCTCTATGGTGGCACTGCCTCAGTTCACGACCTTGGTGGCAGCCCCTTCTGCCTGCAGGAACTACAACCAGTGGGGTGTGTGCAGCTCTGGAGGGAAAGGGCATTATTTGGAAATCACTGTGCCACCACTGACCTTGCTGAAGTTTTGCCTGCCATGGTGGGCAGCCACCCCTGTCAGACCCTGAGAAACAGCCACCATGCTAAAAGGATCACTGGCTTCTTGCACATGAGTCATGAAGACATCAAACCCATCACTAGGGAGTAACTGAACTTCCTTGTGGAGGTGTTTGTCCCTCTCATAGACTACACTCAGACCCTCCTCCTTCCACCAGATGACAAACGTTAGGTAGGAAATATGCAGTCTTGACATCCTGATTTAAACACAGCCCACAGAAGTAAAAAGCTAAGTCCCTGATGATTTCAGCAGAGTTTGGACTTCATCAAAGAAAAGAATAATGACCTTACACAATCTCCTGTCTAATACCGCCACCAGCGTATCAGCTAGATTGGAAGCAATGAGTCCGACTTCAGATCGGAGGCAGTTACCGGCAAGCTGCTGAGTGTTACTACAGGAGGTAGAGACCTTTGGCAGGGAGGACATGCACTCCCAGACGTCGATTGAGAGCTGGCCCTGCTTTTCTGGCCCACGTTTGGGAAGCTAAGCTGTGTTTTCACACCTTCTGTAGGAGCTTGTGTGAATACTGCAGAGTTACTGCGGGGTTCAAGGCTGCAACTGTCTGTTCTTGTAAAGACCAGTATCGCAACCCTGTGTAGGCATATGATATGAAGCATGAAAGACCACAAGCCACCATTCAGGACAGCGTGGGGATTTGGGCATGGGGGCTACAAAGACCTGCTAGGAAGGCAATGGGTATGAGCACCTGCTTGGGAACAGTGCTCAGTGGCAGGAGGCATCTACCCTCAGGAGGGATGTTGAGAGGACAGTTGCACTCAGTACATCAATGCGGCTCCCACAGGCTCAGGGAGGCAAGCTGGACCAGCTTCGTTTCCTGGCCACGTCACAGCCTCTCTATGTTATGGAGCAAACCGAATTTACCTTATATGATTTCTCCATGCCTTAGTTTCTCTTTAGTAGAAAGGAAGTAATAACTCTTCCCACCTCCCCATGATGCACGGTCACTCATGTTTCTGGGCCAGGTGGAGTCCTGAAACTTCCTCAGCTGATAATCTTCAAATGGCCAATGTAAGTTTAAATATAGGACTGAGATGGGCTAAACCTGCCTCAGAAGGCTCTTCTCTACCTTTCAAAGAGGGCCGACGAAATAAGTGGATCAGGAAAACTATATCAAATCAGAGTGGGCCTGAAGGTTACCTTGGCTGAAACAGGGCCATCCTGTCAGAATGCCAGTCCAAAAAAACAGTTTATTAAAAAGTGGTGAGGTAAATCCCATGCACAGGAGCAAGGGGAATTGTTCCACATTTTTGGCTCCAGAAGGCTGGAGAAACCCTCACCTGATGTCATTTTAAAATGTTCTGCAAATACACTAAATGAGAGGAGGGGGGTCCTGCACAAAATGAAAGCTTATACAATCCCTTAAAAAAAGCCAACCTTAACCATGTGAAAGCTTATGAAAAATTAGATGATGTGAAAAACACTTTAAATCAAAGCAGCAGGTAAAGCTGGAAACAAAGTTATCTTCAGTTAAAATCTCTATGTACCACATTGACGGTAATGCTTCATTTCCTGTAGACTGTAAGTAAATCAAAGCCTACTTTGGGTTTCCATATCTGTCTAAGATCTCATCTCCAAGAATGTATTATTTTGGCATTTCCCACATTGGAATTACCTCTGGTCCAAATTTGGGTAATAGAGTATGATAACATATTAACAAGTAATAAGCATGAAATTTTTATCCATTTTAAAATGTATTACTGAGAAAGAAAACAAACACATAAAAAAGCCAGCATTTCAAAAGTAATCAGCAATAGAACCGAGAAAACAAAAGACTTAGGTCACAAGAGAAAAATGAAAGGAAAGAAAAGTATGGCTAATTGGTGGCACTTTTGCAGAGAAGGAATGTAAGAAAAACTGCATACCTATTCAGGAAAAGTAAAACAGATGTGTGAAGTGTCTGACTGAGCTATTGTTTTAACTTTGTAATCTAAAATAGCTGACTTGATTTCATTTTAACAAGGGATTAGTTTAGCAGACAGTTTGGATTAGCAGCAACATATATAAATAAACACGCTACTCTTAAAACTTAAATACTCAGCTTACAAGATGCAGGACAACAAGAATCAGAAAAATGCTAGTCTTGAACTTTTAGATTATAGAGCCAAAGCACATGCCCATTCCACAGAGACAAGGAATTAGCAAGAGCCCTCACACTGAACAATGTAATACAAGAAATATTTGTGATTATGATTTCACTGAGAAGCAACTCAAACCCTGCTCTATGCCCTAATTGCAGAGGATTACAAAATGTTTTACACCTATGCTATTTTAGGAGAAAGAAGGATAAGCTCATACTTTGCTATGCACATGAGAAGGACCCTGACACAAGTCAGAAGTCATGAGTCAGGTATTTTGTAAAAAAAAGGTGCGTGTTTCTTCAGCCATAGTAGAGGGGGGAAAAGAAGCCTGTCTGCAACTAAAACAAGCCCTGTTCTAATATGCTTTTCACACAGCAGCAGAGATCAGGATTAACAGATCTGAGGAAGGGAGGTGTCTGGACTGATAGCCAGAAAGAGGATGAGTCTGGGAGAAAGCCGCTCTTCCTCCCCTGTAGGCAGACAGCTGTCTTTGAGCGAGCAGTCTCAGAGCCTGCACTAACTTTTAAGCCATAAACATTCACAGACATTTGGGGTTTTATATAGCATCTTGTATAGACCCTTCCACCACTGCCAAGCCGGATGTGATTCTAATGTCATGGTGTTTTCTGCAGCAGTCATTTTGCTACCATCTGTTAGAGGTCAACACTAATACGGGTCCTCTATTTTTTTAGGCCCCTTAAGTCAGCAAAGGCTTAAGACTGCTACTGATTTCTGTGCACTTTGGCTCTTGCCATCAGGGTGAAGACCTGCACTTGGATACACAGAATCACAGAGACTATTCACCTGCAGAAGAAGGGCAGGGTGCTCCCGTAAGTAGCAACTACCTCGGTTGCTACAGCAGTTTTCAGTTCGGTCCCTAAATTCCTGCATGTGCAGGGATAGCACATCCCTATGTGTAGGGATAGCCATGCTCAAGCAGTCTTCCTTGGAAAAGAGTACAGCAAGGAAGAAGGGGATGTGCTGTTCTCCACATCCATGACAAATAGGCTGAACCCAGCAGGCTTTAATTACAGCAAGGGAAGTTTAAGCCAGACATTAAAATCTGTTCTAATGACACAGATGGAGAAATATTGTGAAGATTTCATAAGCGGAGGTCTGTAAAGTGAGTTGGACATACATCCGTGAGGAATGGTTTAGGAAGGCAGAGCCTGGGCTATATCTGAGGTTCCTTCTGTTTTTCATGGAGTAACATTCATCTGATTGAGTACTGACAAACATATTGGCTACTCACTGTCAGGTGTATGGCAGGCAGAGCCTAGTATGTATTAAATCCAGAGAATTTACAAGAAGAGTTCCAATTTAAACCAAGAATCTTTAGCAAGGGACTGTATCTGTCTGGTAACATGGCTACAAAGGAGAGTTCCTGAGAAAAAGATCTTGCAGGTGCAGGAAAGCAGGCTACTGAAGAAATCAGAGAACGTCAGACCAGAGACACATGTATCTCCTTGCAAGATAACTTGCAGATAAGTGCACAAGGTAACAAAGAAGAAATCAAGCACAATAATACAACAGGAGCAACAACAAACATCATTTGGTGGGCCATCTCTTGTGAAGCAGAAGAAAAAAGAAAAAAAAAAAACAACAGAAATACTCTAGCGATAGGTAGGAAAGTACAAACATCATTTTTGAAAGGTCAGCTGGGAGTAACATACCTGGCACACTTTTTTTTTTTTCTAGATCTGCCACCAGTCATGACAGTTGTGTCCTTTCCCAACACAGAACATAGATTCATGGAGCCCCAAAATCTTCTCAAGGGGATGGTGCAGAGAGAATATAAAGCAAGATAACGAGGTCTGTCCTCAGCATTCTGGAAAAAGAAAACAGGGGAAATATGCTGATGGCATCCAGAGAGAGGCCTTTGGCCTTAGCAGTGCCTGCCCATCTCATTTCATCTCATCTTATGCTCAATAAAAGGCAGTATGTGAATCCTCTTGCCTCAAGTAGAACTGACATGGCAGAGACACCAGAGTACAGAGAAATGTATCAAGAGCAGAGTTATTTCATGGCAAACATAAGCTCAGGCCATGGCTGTGCCCTCTGGAAGACATTCACAGGAGGTTGAGAAGTGAATTAATTTGGGAGCATCCAGCTTAGTACTGGAACTCATAAACAAAGGGATGCTCCATGGCAGGATGGTGTATACCCCTGAAGAGAGGAGAGCAGCTGGTCCTCTGTACAGAAGACCTTCTCCATTCTTTGGAAGCGAGGGGAACACAGAAAGGTTCATCACAGAAGGAGCCACTTCTGACCAGAAAGGGCAAGGAAACTCACTATCTACACACCAGTTCACCCTCCCAAGGAAGGAGCCTGCTGGCTACAGAGTGATTACAGGGAAGAGCTGGAAGTGGACTGAGTTTTGAAGCCAAGCGTGTTGCCCTCTAGCACAGTAGATCATTAGCAGCAGGACACAGGCTTCACACTAACTCTGTAAGGTCTCAAGACACTTTGGGCTTTGTCTGGAGTTGTCTTCACCTGCCTGAAGCTTTGTTTTAGCTGTATCAACAGTCATCTGATGACAAGGTGGCTATTGTCCAATTTGTGCTTCTGTTTGCTAAACCTCTGTTTAGATTTTCATAGCTGTTTGAGGTATCCATATTTTTGTTTAGATATAGTAAAGTAGTTATTCTTGGTAGAATGAAATATCTATAAACCTAAGATAATGATTCAGTGTAGAAGAAAGTAAGCATGAGATGGTAACAGAAGGGACATGGAAGAGGATACCGGAGACCCTTGAGCTATTAATTTTTCAGTGGTAAATTACTGATAATTAACTGTGGTTTTTAAACAGTGGCAGCTCAGGCAATCACATGGCCTAGATCTTTCTTACCTCAGAGCCATGATGGGAAGGTGCTGACCAGGACAACTGGACCTTCTGCAGCTACTCAGCCCTCCTCCTGTCCCACAGTTACCAGGGAAGCAAGAAAAGCATGTCCATGATGTTGTATAAAAGACAGCATCATCCAGACCCAGGTATCTCAAGTGCCTTAAGTCAATGCACCTCTAAAGTATGTCTTATAAGAGCACTTCTCTCAGAGCTCCCAGGCCACTCATTTGTCATGACTGAGGCTATCCTGGGAAAAAGGTAGTGTTTTGGTCTCAGTGTTTTCCAAAATGACTGTTTCATTGGAGATTGCCAGATGCCAGGTCATCTCTCCATGGTTGAGCTATTGAATCTTTACCTCCTGAAGTGAAAAATCACTGTTTTGACTTTTAAAACAAATCCTATACCCCAAAAAGGGGGGTGAGGGGTAGGGATCCATATGTTTGGTACAAGGAGAAGCAGAAGACCCACCAGTAACTTACAGTCATCTGTTTGCCTATAAGGTTCTTCCAGACATGAAATTCACCCAACCCGAGCAGACCCAGGAGCAGCACATAGCTGGAGAAGGCAGAGGCTGAAAGTGATCCAGGCAAAGGACAGCTTAGGAAATCAAAATCTGAAGCGGATTCTGTGGGCTTAAGACCTTTGCTTTGGTTAACAGCAAGAGGACTTTATCAACACATCCAGGTCAAGCTTCCATTGTATCCTAGGTCTACCCCAAAATCTCCCCAGCCAGCCACTTATCCAAGCACGGCTGCCCTTCCACTCACATACTACAGGTGGTGGAAGGGCATCCTCCAGGGGACAGAAGGTTATGCCTGTCCTCGGGCTGGGAATCTTCACAATCGCATTCAGCTGGATTTCACAGTATGATGACAGCAGCAGTGAGGATCTGGCCTGTGACTCAGCCCTGACCTTTTCTTCTGTGGCACAGCCTTAAGTAGTGCAACCTAAAAGTGGCAAATAAAAACACGGAGCAGGGAGTGAGGCAATATTTGCATGTGACGCCTGCCTACCTCCAGCCTTGCCAGAACCTGGCAAGGCAGAAAGCAGAGGAAAAGCAAATTTTGACTACTCCAGTACCTTTTGCCTGAGTAAAGACTGTGAGATATGTCCTAACACTATTTTAATTAAAATGCAATATCAATTTGATTTGAACCACCACCTTTGATACCAAACTCAGCAACTTTATGTAGTAGGCTTGAGTGGAGATAAAAAATTAATGCGTTAAATAATTTAGGCATCAGAGAGAGTCCCATGACCATAATATAAACATATTGATGTTGGCAAGAAAACATTTATTATTAATTTTACATAAGAGCTACAAAGTTCCAGGTGCATTTCCTAATTCATGCCAAACTTTGTAGACATGCAGAGTTTCATGGTAATTAGAACTTATTATTTGTATCAATTTATATTTATGTAAGGACAAACAATAAATATACAGAAGAAGGAGGATTGTTCTACATTTTCTATGTATATTTGGCCTGAACAAGCACTCTTAATAAGTTTTCGGTGCTGTTGCAGTAAATAAGTAGGTGTTTACAAGAATACAAAAGGTATTAACTAACCATTTTTGAAATTGTCATGGCAATGCCCCAGATTTCCTATAAAATCCTGAATAGACACTGACTGACTAAGATGTTATTTTATTCTGTGTTTGTCTTCCTTACCTAGAATGATGACCCCCATCTACAGAATATGTATATATGTATATAGAAATATATACATACTGTAAGTACGAACCCACATATATGTGAAATAGATATACATACCTACATTCAGGAGGCTATATATGCATGTAGGATAAACAAAAGTGTGGCAAACACCAAATCTGCAAGATGGTATTTGCATATTTTTGTTGCTGTTAATAATCACTTGGCAAAGGGTTGTTCTTGCGGTTTCTTCCCGGTATGCATCTTTGAGCGGACTCTCATTTTCTGAATACTGCAACTTTGAATGAAGAAATCCCTTTGCCTACTCTCATTTAAATTCAAACACAGGTATTACAGTAAGTCACTGTGTTTGCTCTCTTCATGATCTGGGCCCAAATTTCCAAACAAATATTTTCGTGCCAAAGTTTTAGACCCCTAAATTTGGAGAGAAAAACAGCATCGTTATATTTGTTTTTCTTATTCAGCATTTTCCTGTTCTGAAATAGCAGTAATGGAGGCAGAACAGACCGGGCAGCCCTGAGCCCCAGCTCTGGCAGCTGCACGGCGCCGAGCAAAGCAGCTCGAAGGAGGGAGCAAGGGAGTTCTTAGGTGGCATCAAGCCTGTGGGACTGGCTCCAGCAAGAGGAGCAGGCTGAGACTGCAAGGAGCCACAGCTGGACCTCCTTGAACTCGGGTACTGCCCGAATGGTGCTGCCTTGCCACCATCATCGAGGCTGCTGTAAACTCCAGTGGGGACCTGGGACGGAAGGGCGAGAGGTTTGACTGGAGCCACTCTCCTTTGCCTCGAGCGCGGCACAGCTCAGCCAGCCCAGGAGAGTCGGCCATCCATATTATGCAGCTTGTGTATAATATAACATATCTCATGCATTTTTAGATCATCAGCTGCAGTATTAAAACAGGCACCTTGCTGAGAAAATAAATATAAAAAACATGACTAGAGGAGACAGCACAATCATAGAGCAACCGAGAGCAAAATCAGAACTATTCCTTCTTTTTCTTCTTTTTTTTTTTAACTAATGTAATTAAAGACTTCCTCAGCATGGACACAAAGGGAGTATTTAATGTGAAATTTAAAAAAATAAAAAGATTTAAAGGTTTAATATACCTCCAGGAAAAAAAAAGCAGTTAAAAGATTTCCTTAAAAAAAAAAATAAAGATCCACAAATGGCTGGTGAAACTCCATAAAGCAGCTGGAACTTGTTAATAGTCACACTCTCCTGTGAGCTGAGATGCAGGAATCTAACCATGAATTTTTTACAGATATCCTTTAAAACAAGTGCTGGCTGATATCACTGTGGCCTGCTGGACTAAAACTTTCCGAAGACACTGTGGCACCTAGAGGAAATCAACTCTCCTGACACTTAGGCTTCAGGAAAAAATCAGGTTTTTTTCATTTTTTTTTCTTAATAAGAAAAAAAAAAAAAAGAAACACTTAATCAGTAGCAGTGACTCAGTATTAAAAACCAACAGTATTCTTTTCCCTCTGCTCTGCACATATGGTTCCTCTGAGAGACCAGAGTTAATGAATAATAATAGTAATTTCTTCACTAGCCATTGCTAACTTTGATACCATGTGAAAAAGATTAAATGCAAAGAGCAGTTCTCTACAGAGATGGGCCAAACAAACCTTCTGGATCTAAACAGCAAGAATTTTGCAGGGAGTTGATAAACAGAGTCTAAATGTCTCTGTCTTTATCACAACCCCCCCAAAACATGCTCAGAGTCATGCTTCCAGGCACTGATACCAAAATCTAGATTCAGATTTTGGTCACATCTTACTGGGAAGAACTGAATGTTGTATTAAACCATGGGCTCCTCTAAAGACTGTTAATACTCATAATTCAGAGTTGTGCCGAAATAAAGGCCACACTTTCCTGCAGGATTTTGCCCCCCATGCATAAAGGATGAAGGCCCTACTGTGGACCACCTGGTGACCTGTACAATCTTCCCTTCCAGCTCCCCTCTTCCTTCCTTCCTTGCACAGGAAGAAATAGCATGTGCCACTCCAAGCAAGCCCATCAGCATGCTGATGGAACACGAGCTGCCTTTAGCCAGGATTCTAGCAGCTTTCTTGTCATGGCACAACACATTTAGCAGGGTTTACTGTATAAGCTGGAGGACACCATCAGCCCCATGAGACCACCTTTCTTCTGGATGAGAGCACACCCACCTTGAGGTGAGGGTGGAGTGAGTGCAAAAACTGTTTGCCATGGTCAGTGCACCAGCCCCTGTGGTGATGCCAGCACAAGGCTTGAAGACATTGTGCCTAAACTGGAGAATCCTTGTTAAGAAAAGTCATGGGGTGGCCTCTAGTAAGTTTTCGCTAAAGCAAATTCAGGAGTGGGCCCTTGTTTTCAAAAACCCCCCAAACATATCAATATTTGGGGCGCAGCAAAGTAAAAATTTGCTGCCTGAGCCATTACCTTCTTGCTGGAGGTAAGCTTGGATTCTCATCATCCCCCTTCAAAACACTGCAGGATCAATACGCTGTGTGAGCCAGGACACTGGAATAACCATGTCCTTTTGTCCGCTTAACTGTGGT
>NW_009649320.1:200736-228356 GCF_000708025.1 Charadrius vociferus | reverse complement strand
AGGGAAAGCTATTTTATTTCCCTGTGCCTCTGCTCCTTTATTAAAGAGATCTGGTAGGAGGGGTTGTGGCTTTAAGCATTTTTTTCTATTTGGGTTTGTACAAGGCCCAGCAAGTATTAGAGCCTGAGCACGGCTGTAATAATAGAGCCCCTGGGAAAGGTGGCACTTCCATGGCTGCAGGTGTTGAAATACTCACCCTGAGATCTCCGTCTCATTAGCTCTGCTCGCCAGCCTCCTTATTATTGGAAAGGTTATTACAACACTGTGCCTATGTGAAAGAAGTCAGGCTCTGATTTGGACATATATCATCCTCGCAGAAGCACTGCCACATTTGGCACAGTCCAGCTGTCAGTCTCAGTGAAAAGACCAAGAACTGGAAAGATACGAAGACCGACTCTACTGGTCCCTGCAAAAGGTCATTCAGGGTCAAATCAGGGTGGTAATATGGGGAAGCTCGCTCTGCTGGAGCTCGTCCCATGCCCATTCTGCAAGGAACACTACAGTCTTTAGGGCCGTCGCTTTCCTTCACAACCACTAAATTCAGACAAACATTTTTAAAAAAAACAATCTCAGAAAAAGTTAAACTAACAAACTCTAAATAGGGAAAGGTGTTAAATTATGTGTGGCCTCATTCTTGTGCTCTCCCTGACAAACAAAATGTGGCCAAAAGAGAATTACAACCTACGAAGCTGTTAAACTTTCCTTGGACTCTTTATTTCAGATTCCTGATGAAGGAGTTGATAGACTGGATACGTCGGCATGCTGTATGATGTAGGCCACAAGGAGAAGGGAGAAGAGTGATTCTCTTCTCTCTACATGCACACACACACACAAACACATGTGTACACACATTGCCATGGAAATGAATGAGCCCATTCATAGGAAACACAAGTTCTGTTGGTTTATTAGGCTTGGAACGAAGTCACACCATCTCAACCTGCCAGAGTTAAGTTGTACATACCAGAAAAATGTCTCACCTGCAGTACCTGTCAGCCTATTTCATATTAACGTAAGCCCTACGATTTCTACTGTCCATGGACCGAATCCTGAAGGCCTTACACAGCCCTCAAAATGGGCAGAATGATCTTTTTCTGCCTCGTATCGCAGTCACTGGGACTCACTACCTCCTTAGGAGGCAGGCAGTGTTTCCCACAGGAATGACTGCCGGCCGGAGGAGGGACATTCCTTGAGGTTCCCTTTTCAGAGACTTCTCAGAATCCCTCTCTCTGGGTGGGTTGAAATCTCCTCTGCCAATGGGAGCAAATGGCCTATCTCCCACAGGGTCTTAGCCGATCAATCATAGGTGGAGGGCAAGTTGCCTCTAGGCTGTCTTCTGGCCCTCAGTAGCTCTTTCCTCTGTGGTCTTCAGTGCTACTCGGCAACGGAGGTGCTGGGAATAATCCTCTGTCTGCATCCAGCTGTCTGTGCACTGCAACAAGAGCCTCACAGTGCCCTGCCAAGCTGCTCGGCCTTTGAAGGCACAGCCCCAAATACCACACGTTCCATTCCAAGGCAGAATGTAACGACAGCTATAATTAAAACCGTTATTAATGCAAACACATGAAGTCACAATAATAACCAAACTGTCCAACAGTGTCTGAGGTGGTGTCTCACTTCCTCTGGAAGATCAGACCTGCTCATGTCAGAAGACGGGGCAGCTGCTTCTCCTGGCTAGTTCACAACCTGGAGACCTATTGTCTAAACATGCTAACATTGTCTAAACATGTTCCCGTCTCACACACTGCTTTTCACCCGTCTACTGGACAAAAGCTCATTGAGACTAGCACATACCTGATTAAGGCAATATTGCACTGCAAACAGCTTACAACCACGCGCACCTAATTCTGGCCCATTGCTGTCGAGTAAGGCATATTAGGCTAGAAAAGAGCTTCAATGTCTATCATCAGTTCTTTAACTGTATCTCCCAACAACATTAACTCAGAGGAGTCAGAATAATAGTAAGTACATAGAGTTCATAGAGAGCTGTATTGGACTTTTTTTCCCCTAATCAATATTAATCATCTATGTGTACTTTGCTCTAGCCAGTTTTTTCTCTGTACCATCAATACAACACTTTATTACACCTTGATCTTTATTTCTGGCATATACAGAAAAACTTAAGATCCTCTTCAATACTACTGTTCATTTAAGGTCAAAATAACTCTCCTCTTTCCTTTAGAATGTTTTTCCTCAAAGGACCCCTATCGACCTCCATGACTACTTTTCACATACTTTTTAATAACAACTTAGGAGTCAACGTTCTTGAAACAGGATTTCCTGCAGTGGTAGTAGTTCTCCTTGCATTGATAATAATGATGAGGAATATGCTGCTCTTGCCATTATCATTTTAATCTTAATTACTTTGTTTAAAGTCTCACCCAAGGTAGTCAATCTGAAACTTGCAGTCCTTAGCTCACCTCAGAACACAAAGTTGATTTTTATTAGCATAACGTGCTAACACTGGACTTCGCCACTTCTGTCAAATGCTTTAAAGAGTGTGTCTGCATCTCCAAATCTCTTCCAGGTTCAGATTCAATTTACAAATCATCCATTTGTAGTTGAAAAAAAGTAAGCTGTGAATTCTCTGGAGTGTTTGCAAGGCCATTTTCAGTAACAGCAATAAGTGGTTTGCAGTCGATTTCAGCTAATAAAATAGTAATAGCTAAGGCCTCCCACAACTAAGACATGAAGTCTTTTACAACCATGCCAAAGCCTCCTTCTCTATCTGAGCTTATTAACTCTCATTTCCTGTTAGCATCTACTATGCATAAAACACTGGTCTCTAGCTGTGACCACTCTCCTGCAAGAAGATTGCACCAAAATGCTTTTTAGAGGCACCCATGGACAATATAGTTTTGTGCATACCATCATCTCAAATTAATTCCTTTTACTTCTTCGAGTTTTGATTAAGGTCAGTCAATGTCATCGTATAGGAGCATTCTCTATTTATTTATTCAGGCGGCAGTATAAGGTACAGTTGTCCTAATGTAACCCATCATTCCAAGTAATATACTATTCCTTTGTCAACCGGAGTGGTCTCACTGTTACCTATATGTCTTGCCAAATAACCTTCTCTCTCAGGTGTGTAATTTATGTTACAGAAAAGTTACATTTTGCTGGCGTCACACTAACCCATCAGCTCTGGTTCTGTTCCAGGACGCTCAGAGATTCTAGTCATTCTCTTCTGACATTTCAGTTTCTATTACCATTTTTCCCAGGTTTAAATATCATCTATGGTGCCCCAATTCCTTCTGTGCTACCAAAACTTTTTTGTACTTCTTGATGATACAAATGGAGTGTTGAGCACAACCCAAATGGAAGTCTAAAGAAACAGGGTGTTCACAATAAGACATGGAAAACACAAAAAATATGTGCTATGTTTTTTCCAAAGACATTCCCCAGAACCCTGCTGATACATGCAGCACATAAAAATATCTGGTATTAGACAACTTCCCTGAAAATGATCCCCTAGCAACTACTGTGAATTTTTTTCTTTTTTTTTTATTTATTCAGTTCTTCTGGTCTACCCAAATGCAAAACATTCTGTCCCTCTTTTCTTCTCTAGAGATGAACAAAGAATGTACCCACAGTTCATTCTCCTACGCATTTTGTGATTCTTGGGGTAATAAACTCACCCAGCTCCTCTTTTAGCCTCTTCCTTAAGAGGAATGGAATTTGAATAGGAAGAGGGGCTGGAGGGAGGCTGGTTCTCTCATCTCATATGCGTTCTGCTCAGAGACAGCTCGTTCCCTAACTGGTATCTTCAAATGCTTCCTCAGGTATATCGTCCTCCTGTTCTGTCCCATGAGCGCACTGTCCTGATGAGAACAAAGGCTCAACACATTATTTATTCCTTAGTGGATGTTCTTCTCCATAAAGTTAATACAGACTGTATCTGTCGACTTTATTTACCCTCACATTAACTTTAGTTGCCATTAGCTTACCCCTGTAAGCCTCCCCTGACTCTCCATTATCTGCTTCTTGTCAGGAGGATAACATTATTTCAATCAACACACCATCATGTGCACCAGTATCCAATTTAAAATGAATAAATGTCTTACTTGCTTTCAGGGTGATAGTCCATTCATCTTCTGATGAATTGCTCTTATGAAGAATCCCCCAGAGCAAATGGTGCTGTCATTGATCTCCTGTATGCTGCTTCTTACAAACTATTTCACAGTGATGTAATCTAGTGCATACCTTTTTCCAGTTTATTTTGTGTTATTTTCCGTGCCTTCTGCAGGTCCAGATGCTGCTTTTGTAGGACTCCAATTATAACTTCCTCAATCATCTTTCTTTGCACTATTTTGGATTCTCCGTTATGTCCTCCTCTTCATTCTGAACTGGGGAACTGGCTAGTTGGACAAACTCTAACTGCTTTGTCAAGAGTTAATTCTTGGTGTTCCAATGATTTGTTCCAGATCCCAGTTATCCTCTAATCAGGGTCTTGCTCCATTAAATTGCAAAATTTTCTCTTCAGCCACAGAGACTTTGACTGTTATGGATTTCACCTTCTTTTTTAATGCGTTCTCCTTTGAAAAAAAATCCTTATATTTCATTATTTCAGAGTGAAATACTCCTGAACACTTTCACAGTTAATTCTGACTGCCTAGGTAACTGGAAACCAAAGAAATCTGTCAGGACTTCAGTACCACCTATTGTCAGACAGACTTTTTATATCCTAACTGTCTTCCCTTTTATAAGCAGATACAGGTCATGGAATCATTCACATCTTCTACTGTTATCTTCCACACATCCAGAGCTTTCTCTGCAGTGAATTCTTTCATTGGTTCATTCTTCCACCTAGGGTACTTTCCTTTTTATTCCCAGCACCATCAGTTACCTCCTGTGCCTGATTTGTGTACAAGACATCGACTCGGAATCCCGACCGTTTCCCATCGCTGTGGATAGCAACACCAGCTCCACAGTCCTCAGCCAGACCAGCTGTCTGAGACCCTTAGCCTTTACAGGCTGGAGATCCAATCCCGTGCCCTGTGGCTTGCCAGCACAGTGGTTCACAAGTGCCACACTGACAAGGCTGACACCTTGAAGGAGTTTCTAAGGCACAGAGGTTGCTCTGCTGCCTCAGGGGATTATAGAGCCTGAAGCCATATTAACAGTTGAACAGATTTCTCTCACAGATACTAAGGTTTCTCATAGTCACTGAATTTTTCTTCTGTCCAAAGATCACAGAATAAGTTTCCCAAATGGAGAAGTGCTCCTTCTTCTTGAAGGTCTGTTTTCCTGCAGTGGAAGATGTTTCTGTTCTCCTTTCTAAGCCCTCAGAAGAACTAGGACTAAGAATCTTCCTCTCATCATTTCCTAGGTGTGCAAGCCACATAGCACAAGTTCAGTAAATCTAACAGTTCTTGGAAGGACTAGACCCGTTACACGTGCAGGGTGCAGATGGTCTGCACACATCCAGTAAATCTGCTGCTCTCAAGATGCGCAGGACTTAGCACATCTGGTCCAAGATCAGTGGTACAGTAATAAATAAAAAAGGCAAATAAACTCACACCTTTGATATAAAAGAGAAGCAGACAAATACCACAACAGATACATCGAAGTGGGAAAATATCATTTCCCTCTGCTTGTCCTTGACTACATCTTTATCATACGCTTCATGGAAATCCCAGGCTTGCTGCTGCTAAGACTATCTCACCCATGCTCAGTATGACAGATCTCTGAACATGATGAGCAAGGCTTAAACTACACTCTAGGCCCAAGGAGGTTGTCAAACATCTGAAAATACATTATAAATAAAGGCAGTCTTCTAATTCTGCATGGTTAGAATTGCCAAAAGACAGAAGGGCATCATCTGGAAAACGTAGCTTTAAACTGAGCCAGCAGAAAAAAAAAAAAAAGAAAGAAAAAAAAAAGAAAATTACTCAGTTACCTCTTATCTTGCCTTTTTTGCTGAAAGGCAGAGTTTGAATGTATTGTACATCTCAGTGATATTCCTGATGGTAATGAAAGAACTTCCTAATGAATATCATACGTAGGCATATCTGCAAGTTCCTGAAAGGTCTTGAGGCTGCTGCAAGAGCTGACCCAATAAGTAATGTTGCAAATTGTCGTCTCTTTGTCTCCCAATCACATAAACAAAATTGTCTCTATATAATAACTGAGAAAGGTGCATCATCAGCCCACGAGCTCCTGTTAAGAGGTGGGATGTACTCTCAGATTTTGTTAAGGCACTTAACAAACCAAAGCTGAATTTGAAGTTAGACCATGATAACACCTTTATGGAAAGACCCAACGAATTAATAACATCATAATCATTTTTTCCTGGGTCTCATGACACCTGGTTTTGACTAAAATTCTCACAGTCCAACAGCAACGTGCTATAGGACAGTGCAAGAATTTATAGAAAAGTTTTCATCTTCTGTGCTCACACTTCATATGCTTTTTAAATAACTGCTACTACAGTTTTGCTCTCCTCACTGTGTAAGCTCGATAGGATTTACACATAGGGGCTGGTGTATCGTCTGTTTATGGAATATTAAACTCTTGCAGGGGAATAAACTATCTTACATAGCCAAACTTTCCTTCTCCAAATTCCATGTTCTCATAATCCCTGCAGAGCTACAGATTCCAAGAGAAGTGCTGCTATTACGGACCGACGCGAGGCCAACCTTCAATCAGATTCAGGGCTCTGGAAGCACTTTTCTTAATCCAAAACAAGAAGTCAGATTAAATTTTTCCTCCCAACCCTGAGCAAATCCATCACTTTAAACCTTCACAGCTTAACAATATTAATGTTTTTTCCCTTTTGAATTTGGCAAGATTCTCCTGAGTCAGTGAGAAAGCTGATTGTTTCAAGTTGGACCTGCATAGGTCATTGTGTCCTTAACAAAACCAAAAGAGAGTGGTTTTACTGACATCATTCAAGTTACATTGTGGTTGCACTGGCTGAAGATATAGCCATATATTTAGCACCATTTGAAGTCATAAAAACTTGCTTGCAATTTTTTTTTAACTTGAAAAGTTTACTGGCTGGTCACACGTGTATAATTGCAAAATGACTGAACAAATCTTCCAAATGTCAGTTTTCTTTTCAAAACACATTTGTCATTAAACTGAGATGACACATGATCATTTTTACTGCCAATAGACCATTTTAAAGAAAATGTGACTGAATGAAAACAGGATTACTACAGAGATTTTCTAATCTACTGTAAGCAGTTCAAATACAGGGATAATTTGTGTTCCTTTCTTGATTATCAGGAAAGCTTCTGAAGAGTTTGGAGCTAAAGGCTAGAGACACCAAAAAGGAAGTTTAGAGTTTTGTCGATTGCTTTCACTGTGAAAGATTTCTCAGAGTTTGGCTTTAAAAGAATTTTTGAAAGCGTAGATGTAGAGATACATGGTATGGAAAGCCCTGTATGTACTCCGGTGGGGGAAGGGAAGGGGGATCATACCAATCATGCTCTTACCATTCTCATTACTAGCTTTATAGGAGAATGACAGTTTAGCAATTTTAGAAATAACAACACTGTATCATCTTATCCTTCTCTTTCCATAATGCAATATCCTCAACAACACAGTTTTGGGGTCCACTCTTCTAAAAATCACCTAAAGGTTACAAATTATTGCTGACTGTCAAAGTTGGTAGACCACACTGACTAGCCAAAAGTCCTGTGGTCAAACTCACATACAGAGATAACTGCTTGTGCAGCACAGGCCTTAGAACACTGAACAGCCCTCCCTCAGTTGAGCCTGAATTCATGGGGCTGGTTATGATCAACACCAAATGCTGTCCCTGTCCTTGCTGGTGTTCTTATGGGAAACAGGACGCTGTGCCTCCCTATTGCTGGTGTTCTTATGGGAAACAGGACACTGTTTAGCTTTCATTGAAGAAAGGATTTAAAGGACTGAGGGTTCCTAAGAAATTTTTAATTAGGTACAAAAGATTAGGAGGTCTATGGCATTACAGCTTCATTTGGCCCATCCATCAGCGTTTTATAACCCTAAGCACATTACCTTGACAAGCAATGCAAAATGTGAATGAACTAGAACACTGACAAGGTTGAGCCCCAAGAGAGAAGGTAAAGGAGACAGAGAAAGAGAAGGGATGGTGGGAAAAAAGCTTACTGAAAAGAGATCTGAAAGAAGAAATAGAATTATGCTTTCTAATGTTGGAAATAAGATCAATGGACATCAGCATTGCAAGTTTTAGTATCTTTAAGGTTTGGAAAGCAGAATTTCTACCAGGAAGGAAAAGCTGTCTCTCTTGCTTAGAGATCAGGATATGTTAAAAGTAAAAATATGTGACATAATAAGGAAAGATTATCAGCCTTTCAGTACTGAAACAATGCCAGAAAATTTAGTCTTAGGTCTCTGTTCTGCCTTCAGGGTATTTTTTCTGAACATCGTGATCAGAAGTGTTAGCTCCAGGAAGGGAAGTAAAGTTAGTCCTAATGAGGCTGAGGCCATAGGCCACCCCATGTGCCGGAATGAGAGAGAAACATATGGCAGACCCGAGGACCACAGGTGGATTTTTGCTTCCATTGGCTAAATTGTCTCATCTTGAGTCATGTCACATTCATAGCCCAGTCAGTAGAGAGCCAAAATCCAGCCCTAAAGCAGGATGCAAGATAACAGGTTGTGGTAGTAAACATGTTGATGGTCTGCAGCTGGCAATCAGACCCGGAAAAAGAGACTTCAGTAGCTGACAGTCTAAGACTCTGCTCCAGTCTGCAAGTGCTTCAGAAAGTTCCAGCTGAGCCCTGGGTTTATGAAAGGGATACCCAGCTCCACAGCCTTGGTAAACAATTAATTCAGCCTTGCTCGCTCCTGATCCTTTATGAGTGAACAGGGAATGGTCCTCAAGCAATAAGATGCTTATAAGCAATAGGCGTTTTTCTGATCATAGTAGTCTGCCCTCACTCACTTTCTTTCCTGGACCCCTCTGAAACATATACGGTTTTACCTGAGGTATATATAGAGGTTTTGCACAACCTTAGCCAGCCCAACAATTCTGGGAAGCATCAGCCTATTACCCTTGTGTAGTAAAGCCAATATTACCAACCGGTGCCAGCTCCAGTGCTCCTGTACAGTGGATCCCATTATGATGGGAGGCAGGATGCAGCCTGCGGTCTCATCCGCCACTAGGAGAAGCTACTTGGCTCATCTGACCAGGAGAGCAAAGCAATATTGGTTTATGACATATGGAAAAAACTAAAGGCAGGAAAAGTATGATTTAATGAAAAGTGATTTCTGGAGTGCCCACTACAGATGCACTCAGCTGCATCGCATAAATTGTAAGGAAAGACTCTGGATTTTTGTGCTTTATTTTGCTTCAGGGTTTTTTCTCAGCCTGATGGATTTTCTCAGTCTGGGTTTCTGCTGCTTCAGAAATTCTAATTTATGCTTTAATGTTTTTTTCTTTCTTATATGAAGTTAATTCCTACAAAGGCAAAAAATATTTTTGTAACGGACTTTTCTTTCTAGTACCAATATTTTGTTGTGTCTATCAGGAGTACAACAGATGCTTCATTATTGGCCTCATCAACTTGAAAAGGTGGGATTTCCACCATCAGAGGGTTACATCTACCAGCATGAAAGATTTAAGGCATGCCTGCTACAGAAACAAGTGCAGTCTGGCAGTTATGCCATTTCCAGGAATCAAATCATATTTCAGCCACACATATGCTGATCTGTTGATCTTGAGGTATTATTTCCAAAAATCAATGTTTTGTGTATGACCTTCAGACATATGCTATTCATTGTAGGAGGCTGATGTGAAGAGTGTGACAATCAGCCAGTGTTTTATCAGCGCCTTGCCATCACACCTGTCCACTGGTACAACATGGGAGCTGCATCACCAACCATACCCTCAGAGGGCATGCTGTAAGAGTCACCTCTGATAGTCACAGATTTTGAGAACCCTAAGAATTGCTTTACAGCTCTTATACATTTCCATATTGCCTGCCAGCATGGTTAGTGACCTGGAGCAGATCGAGGATTTCATGTGCTCTCTCGGGATGCTATTTTATATCTCTCTCTCGGTTTCCCCACCTGTAAAATGTGTTATATTTTCTATTGAAGGATATTGTTGTGATTAGTTTTAAATGTTTGTGAAGCATTTTGAAGTTAAAAGGTTTGAAGTAGTAGTTTCTGGATCAAGTTTACCTTAAGCAGAAGTGAGAGTGTGGGGAAGGTATGTTGTAGCTCCAAGCAGCAACTAAGAATCACTCCAACGGTTGTGAGGAGAGGCAGGTGATACAGTGAGAAAACAGGTCCCCTGAACATAGATTCAAATAACAGCTGGAAATATGTTTTCATGACATTTGGAATCACTTTAGTGCATTGAATGCAAATATTCATACTTTTTAAAAGAGAAGTTTTCCAAAAACACAGACTAATATAAATGTCCAAACAAGAATAAATTGTTATCCATATTCACAAGATAAGCTTTTTGTAGTATATATTAAAGTCTCTATGCCTTTGATAAACATCAATTACAAAATCAGAAGGAATACCATTAAATTTGTTTGACTAATCCCATATCATAAGTCATAGTCAACATGACCAAATTCCATGGCACAGTGACTCTGGAGTGGGGATTTTGTTCAAGATTCAGATACCTAAACTTAGGTGTTAACAGTGAATGTCTACAAAAGAATGAGGTGTCAATCTACTTGAGTGGGGCTCAATCAGCTGCCATTTCAGATGCTCTAATATATCCTGTGAGGTGCCAGCTGCCTCTCCAGAAGGTCCTTCATAAGTATTACATCAAAAATGACGGCCTCACTTGGAGGTCTCAGGTAACCTGGAACATCTCCCCTTTGTAAGTGAGTCAGTCCCTAAGTATCTGCTCTAGTCTCCGTAGGCTGAATTAACTAGACCTCCATCCCCTTTAGTGAGAGTTTTGGGGACCAAGCTAACTCGGAAACATAGTCGACTTTCATATGGAGGCCAAGCTGTACACCACTCCAATCTGTAACCGATCCCTGAGGCTGAAGTATATTATTTTTCACATAAACCATCTTTCCCAAAATGTGGTCATTTGAGCTTTGTTAAAGAACTAATGGAATATTCATACTAGCACAGTTCCTTGGAGCTACAAGCCATCCCATTTATTTTAAAGGTGTTTTAACCAACTGCTCGGAAGAACCCTTTCAATGTCCTTAGAGGAACGGTGTGCAGTAGGGATAGTGTAGGGGGCCCAGTAGGCAGTGCTGGGAACTGCTCTTCAATGTCTTCCTCTAGAAGACCGATGATTTCTGTCCAAACTTCTGCTCATGGGAGATAAGTGATCATATTATTCAGGCCAGCAGGAAAACCTGGAGGAAAACAGGCGGAAAGAAAGACCAAAGAGGCTTGCTGTGCAAGAAGAAGAGATGGTGATTTTTGCTCCTCAGATGATAACTTTTTCTAGATTTACAAACACCAAGGAGCAGGAAGGCACTGAAGTACTATTCCATCCCCAATGAAACTATAATTCTTATGACCAAAGTAACCCACTCTCAGAGGAAAGAGTCACAAATGCCATATATTTGCAGATGGCTCTCAGAGAATGTCAAAGGATGTGGGAAATCACATACAACCAGACAGCTCCTAATTGAGTACATGTCTGAGGAAGCCCTAGAATGAGAGCTACACAAGGAAGAGATATAAAATAAAAAGCATTTTTTACATTTGCCTGAGATGTCATAATATGAATAGTTACAATAACAAAGAAAAATCACCCTTTTGTTTCAACCTTATCTATTTGGGGGGAGGGGGTCATTAGCACAAACGTTAGACCTTGGATACCTCTCAGCCTATCACACATTTTAGTAGGATGTCAGAAATCTCCAAGAGCAACAGCATTGCACGGGAGCTGCTGATAGCTCCTCAAATGCATAGATTGTTCTATTTTTGATGATATGCATATGTCAATCTCAGAGCAAAATTGAGCCCTTAGGGCAAAATTCTCCTCTCAGATCCACACATCAATGGGAGTTCCCCTCATGCAGGAAGAACAGACTATTGGAGTTGAGAGCTGCTGTGTAGGTCAGGGTGGAAAATTTTGTCTGTAGTGTTTATTTCTGCAATAGTAAATTTAAAATATAAATGTAATTTTCTGTCATAACAAAACATTTGAACAAAATCTAAATCTGCCCTACCAGCATCAGAGAAAAACATACCATGCTCACAAACATAAACAAATATTTAGCTCAGGGGTTTTGGAGTGAAAGAGGTAAATTATGTCTTCAGAAAAACTGAATATATTAAATTCTTCCCTTACAATGGTGAATCTCTTCAGAATGAAAACACTCTTTATTATAACAGACTCACTGGGGACAAGGTGCTTGAAGAATCAGTTTTGTGTAATCCTTCACAAGGTGAGAAATCACATTCCTGGTGCCTTCAGGCCTTTACAGACTGTCTGGGCACATATGTAAAGAAGAACAGCCTCATTCCACCACGCTCTCCATGAAGCACGTCCAGCATATAAAATGGAATTCCATTTTCCAGAGGGGATGACAAAGAGCAAGGATCACTAATGTAGAATAGCCACTCAGGAGCTCTAGTGCAACCTTTCCAGATCTGCACAGGCCAATTTTGTATGTCAATTTTGGGTTAAATTTCATAAAATGTACATGTACAAAGAAAGTAGCCAGTCAAGGATTTAGCTTTGGAATTGCTGCCAAAATGTGCATCTGAGCCAAATCTGTGCTCACTTTACATATGCTTTTCTTTGCATGCTTCTTTAATGATAAAATTAACCCCCTCACAGTGAAATGGTATAGAACCTATACCTTCTTTTAGTTCCTAATTCTCTCTAATTGCTGATTTGAAAATTAGCAACCATTAAAATAATGTTTAAAAGAGTAAATTGGTGCGTATAACCTATACTGGTGCTCTGGATGGGTGTGAATTTCACCTAAAAATTCCAGGCTGCTGCTGTCAGGTTTTAATGCTGGTGGTCTGATTTAGTGTTCAAAGACTTTCTTTCTCTCTTGCTTCTGCTATTTAGTCTCTTTCAACATCTTGCTTGAAAACTTCCATACTCATTAGTCACTATTCAGATCATTAGAATGCAGCCAGGGCTCTCTATAACTACTACAAACAAAGACATAAAGTGTTTTCTCATGTTTCTTGCTGCAGTTTCGGAAGCAGCTGATATTGCAAGAGGGTAGAGAGACTTGCAGCTTCAGATAGATATGGTACAAGTAAAGCAGCAGCCAGGGACAACACCTAAGGCTTTGGAAAGATGGCACTATTTTTAATTATTAACAAGAAACAATCTAAATTAGAAACTGCACTAATGTGCCTGTAGGAACCACATACCCCTAACAGAAATGTTTATGAATTAGGTAAGCATTTAAGTACTAGTTAAATAAATATTCAGCTATAACCCATTCTGCCTGTGGACACATACTTCGAAATCTTTGTTATCCTGCTAGAGACACCATGGATATAAAATGGTAACAAGGACAGTGATAAAAAGTTTGCATCCTATTTTCACTTGAGAAATGTCAAACTTTGGTTTTGTTAGTGGCTCTCTGTGAAGTATTTCTTAGGCAGTTTTTTAACCATATCCTGAGAAGATTATTTAATTGCAGGAATTAATTAATACTGTTGAGTATCAAAATTACCTTAATACTCATTAGTTCGACTATGGCAGTACTTCTTAACTTGACTTGTAAAATTCGTGCAATGAATTATTGAAAAGCCATTATTGAAATAACCTCTTGTCTTCTAACATGGCTGCTTATGTTTCCCAGATGAAATACAGCATGCATCTGTTGCCATAGCTACAGTTAGTTTCTGAAATAAACATTACTTCTTTCTCATTCCTATGTCCACATACAAAAAACTAAGCTATGCCATCTTTTCCAATTATATGTGTTGTAGGTACAACAGTCCGTTTAAATAATAATCTTATTAAAGAGAAAAACCTATCTTACCTCAAAAATCAGACATTTAAGTGACATGAAAGATGGTAGTTCTCAAAGTTTATAAACACAATATGGTGTGTACATATACAACCTTTAAAGGAGTGACCTTTCTAGGATTTCTGACAATGTATAAAACACGAGGACAAAGAGTTTGGCTAATTAGATGTGGGAGATGAAGAAAGGTTTAAAAAACCCCAAGTTCCCCACAGTGTGCTTGCCATACCTCCTGGGTTCTAGCCCTGTGATCTCCGGAGCCTTGGAAAAGAATCATCTCTTCCATGGCTGGGTAGAATTTGGGATAATATTATTTGATTAATTGAGCAGTCCTTTTTAACCTTGACCTCCTGCAGCACGGAGAGCTTGTGTAATTTTCAAAAGTCTCATATATGATTTCCAAAAATAACACTCAGTTCAAGGAACTTAGGAGACTGTCCATGGGAGTCAATCTTATCGTGTCTGTGCTACGGTAGCCTCACGCAGCAGTCCTGAAGAAAACACACTATCGCAAAGAGAATATATCATGCTTCTGGCAGTAGGGAGGAAACTACAATTCCAGAGGTTGCTTTTCTGTCACTCACCTGCAAAGCAGGTGAGTAAAGGCCAAAATAAAACGGCACCCCAGAAAAGAAATGACAAATGCACATACAAGTGAGCAGCCAGGTCCACTTCCAACTAAGGTCAGGGAGACAGACAAAGATACCAACAGATGCTTATAACTCAGACCCAAAACAAGGGCCAGGAGTGTCGAGGAAATAAATCAGCAGTTGTCCTGCGCCTTCAGCAGAACCACACTGAAGTATGCAAGCAGTACTTAGCCCTCATGGTTTTGTAAAAGATGTGTGGTTACTCTAAGTGTTTGCTTTTTTTTTTTTTTTTAAGAACCCTTCCTCAAAGCATAATCAACACAGAGCAAAAGTAGGCCATATCAATCCCCAAGAGCTAAAGTAGACAGATGTGCCTTGCAAGGGTCAAAGGAATGGAACTATTTTGGACCACTTCAGAAAGCAGATCCCAAAGGGAATACCTTGACAGAAGCCTCCTTTACATACTGGAAGGTCTTCAGAGTAATCGTTCGTTGCTGACCAATACAAACATCAAGAGAGACATGATCTTTTATGTAGATAATTTCTGAGCCACTCAAGGCTTTAAATACCAAAACAAGGCTATTCAATATCACCAGAAAACAAACAGTCACTGTTTAGCACTGAATGGTGGCTACCAGCAAGATAGTCCAACATCTGAGTCAACATAAGATGTAGCTCTATTTGCAATATATTATGATATTCCATGACAGTTTACAGATCCTAGCTAGCATTACTCTTCCTTCATGTAAGCATAAAGACACTCAGATCAGGAAGATATAACTCGCTAGGTACCATAAACTACACAGATTACAATCCAAGCGAAAGACTGAGACTAGACTAGCTACTAGCTTGTGACCTAAGATTATGGCTGTTATTCTTTCAGAATTCAGCATTGGTCAGGCAGTGAGGAACATCTATCACCACTGAAAACTTATGCAATCTGGTTTTAGCCTATTTATAGAAAGATCACTATATAGATTACAGTTACCAAGTAAGACTGGATAGAGCAAGGGTCCAGATAAAAGGAATAAAGGAACACCAAGTAACTAAGAAAGCAGATAAATTAAAGCAATTTCCTGGTTTGAGGACAATTAAAACAATCTGAGAGAAACTGTCCCTTGTTCTTGAGACTCATATAGTTTTGACAAAGAATGAGAATTTGAACATTTAAAGGACATAAGTGATTTAAACTCACCAGCTCCTTCTTTTCCCTTATTCTCCCCTATTGTTGCTCACCAAAATGACCCCAGACCTCACAGTATCCTCTGGTGTGCCATTTACTCAGGAAGAGAATTTGTGGTAAAAAAACATCTCTTTCTTCTGCTTCATTATGATTAAAATGCCAAACCCTCCTCAAAGAAAAGGTATTAGACACTATTCAAGGCCTAGACATGCTACTTTTCCAAATGGAGCATTTCCAAATGCTCCGTACCCTATTCTTTAGCAACAAGGATGAAAGGACAAACAATTTCAAGGCCCTGATAAATTAATCATGTACCTCTGTGATAAGCAGAAGGGTTCCCAAGAGCACCACACCTTATTTCAAGCCCTGGCTCCCAGTCCATGGCAACCCCAGCTTGGACTTTCCAAAGCCACAGGAATCTATTTATAACAGCAAACCTATCTCTGCCAGTCACTGGCCAACAAAAGGTATGTGCCCCTGTAACAGTGGAAGTCTCAAAAAAAAGTACATGAGGCCCAGAAATGAATATTCCCAGAAAATCAGATTCTATCCTAATTCTACCACACTGAGAAGTGGCACAATATTTTATCAACAGCTTTCCCTTTGTAGAGAAGTTAGTAACTACAGGAGGAGCAGTAGCAATCCCTCTATATTAATAATGGCTGGGACCTCCTGCAAATTTTTTGTCATGATCAATAGTCCTAGGGCTCAGATACAGAGAATAGTTAGTTATTCCACAAACGTCCATATACATGTTCATAGTCCTTGGCAAACATGATACAAACTAAATCAAATTATCCCTTGAAGAAAGTCCTTATTTGTCAACCAGTGATAAAACATTCATTCATCTCACCCCCAACGCCAGGTTAGAGCTCGTGCATCTCCTAATGTAATCACTTCAAATTTGACAAGCTTCTGTATTTCCCAGTTGTTCCACTTGCTTTGAGCTAGCTCAGCTTCTGCTTGCAGCCTAGAGCTTTCTACGTTCTGAACAATTTCATATCCAGCAGCACTAGCGCCAGATGACAAGTGATGATGGAGCACACTTCACAATGTATGGGACACACTGGGATGCATCTGGATGGGATGAAAACAAAAGGGGACTGGCACTGTTCTTCCCAAGTCAAAACGTCATTTTACCTAAGGTGAATCCACAGTCTTTTGGCCACACTTAATATCTGTGGCCCTTTCGTATCCTTTACTATTTAGCAGAAACTCACATTGCACTGAAAACTTCTGTGAGCTGAGAACCTACCTTTTACTGATCTCGTATCAGAAGAGGCCCTAAACCCTTTTCCCTCAACCATCCCTCATATCAGAGGGTTCCAATGCCCATGAATTGGAGTCTCCTGTATGTTTTGTGTCAGTAAATTCTACACCTCTTCAGATGGCTCATTTACTCGAGTCTTATGTAAGCTTAAGACACCATAATCATCATTCTCTTCTTATTAGCATAGGCTCTTTTGTGGATCAGGTGATCTCTAGACTTCAGCAGAGAGTCCAGTGTCCCAGCCCTAATGCTTCTACAGTGTATACAATCTGGCTTTTTATTTTTAGTCTGAAAAAGGGTAACTATAGACAACTGCATATGCAAATATTGAAGAAACAGACTCTTAAAGCTGAAGAAAAATAAGCATTCATTAATACATTAAACGTCCAAAAGTCAGGAAGCACCATCGAATTCTGTGCAATCGAATTCTACTCCCATGTGTATACACATTATGATGCTTTCTTTAATTATACGATGTCTTTTTTTTTTCCACAGGACTCCAGTCTTATTCAGTGCACAGTGTTCAGTGAATACAGCAGCTGCTCAATATTTCTCTTTATCCTCATGCTTTATTTACTGCACATCCTCTGAACATTGCATTGAATACAGAGTTACTTGTTGCCTCATGGGTTTTGTGCTGATGCTCACAAATCTAGTACATCAGTGTACTATAAAGATTAATGAATTTATGGTCATAATCCCCCTATGTACACCTAGAAGAGTATAATTTCTATCTAGACATTAGGAGAGTGTTATTAAACCCATTTTATAGACCGAAGCAGAAAGACCATGACCTGCCTAATGTAAGACAACAAGTCAATGGTATATTGCATGAATCTACACTGCTATGTAATGTTGCCTGTTTTCTCAAAGTCCCAGACCTACACAGCTTGTGTTAATTAAAGTTGTGACAATCAACACTGAGCATTTCTGTACATCAGACTCCCGGTCTTGTGACTTTAATGCCCAGAAAACAGAAAGCACACACTCACCGATATCCTGCAAATGTCTTACTACCTTCAACATATCAACTTGAAAGTCTGTAGCGGGCTAGATCTGCGTTTCCTACATAATCGTTCACTGCGCTGATGGCAAAGTCAAACTTATACTTTTTACAGTGTTTTCCCTCATTGCCTACATACAGACACCTACCAGTATCTCATGCAAGTGAGGTATACTCCCAGAAATCAGCTTCATTCTCTTCACAGTCCCAATTCATTCCTTGAGCAGAATTTACCTCATGAAGCAACTGAGACTGAGGTCTTGTGGAAAGAATGTACATGATAACATAAGATGGAATCATATGAGATTGCTTCGTTAAAGACCCTAAGGCTATGTATGTGGCAATGTGTGTGTCAAGTTTTGAGGGATTTGTTTATTAATGCTTATGTGTATATGTACATCTATACCCCTCCTCTCAAGAGGTTTTTTTGCAACCAGGAAGAGAAGAAAATTGATGAAATCTAGGAACTTTGCTGTGCAAAGCTGATATATTTAGAAAATATTCAAACATTATTGTATTGAGCCCCACCTAGGGAAAATGGTAAGATGATTCTTTTCCCCAAGAATCTGTAGAAAAACAATATGCACTTTAGTTGACTATAATGTCAGGAAACACAGTAGGGAAACCAGTTAGGACAGAAATCATAGCAGAAAGGTCATTTGCTTGCTATGGCATCAGAGTGGCATCAGCTACAGTCAACTCATTCCCAAGAGACCCATGTCTAGCACGTTCTGTAAAGTGTTTCTCCAGGGCCAAGGTATCTACCTCTTCAGCTACTCCATCTATTCAGATGAAGGAAGCCAGGAAAACCCAGATTGTAGAGTCCTGCGTGAATCTACTAGCCACTGAGTCATTGTGTAAAAGGAAATCTTCTCTGAAAAAGAAGACAAAGTGGTGGAACCTCTGTCCTTTGTACAGTGGACACAAAGGAAGCATGTGGAATATACCTGCCATGGAATTGGACACGTCTGTCCAAAAAGAGATCTCTTCAGAGAAGGTGGCTACATCTGAGCTAGTCTGCCTCTAAGGCACACCCTTAATATACTCACTGGAGGTCTGTTTGCTAAAATTATCTGCTTGCTTCCACTGACAAGTTCTGATGTAAATGTCTGAACTATAAACATCTGAAGTTAAGCAAGATGAAACAGAGGCCCAGTTTTGTAACTCAATCAGGCTAAACAGGGAGCAAGCCTCACAGTCACAGAGGTCTGTCAGGTGCCAGGCACACACAAAAGTAGAACACGAGGTTCATGGAGAAATTCAGTGCGTGGAACTAGAGGACCTGCAGCCCTCAGGCTTCAGTAGAGTTTGAGACGCCGCCAAGAGTCCTGTGTTAAGGTTTTGGAACTAAGTGCTTAAATTCCTCTGAAGTCTAACTTCAGAGTGAGGCATTAAGACAGTTTTTTAGATCGAGCTTTCTGACCCCGAATTTTTATAGCCTCTTGGTAGCAATTATAAACCAGCAATTAAATGTAAGAGTAGGATCATTACCCTTAATCATATTGGTAATGAGGTCTGAGTATTGGGTTCGGGGAAATGAAATTACATGTATTTCCTTTTGTTCTGTTGTCCAATCTCCAGTCATTTACATGTGGTCCTTGAATGTAGATCTGTCCATCTCTGGTTGCTCCTGCAGACTTGAGTATACAGATTTCTCTCTAACTTTAACTGGAGTTTTGGGTATGCCAGCAATATAGGACTGAACCACACATATTGGTAAAATTTCCACAGCTCATGGGTATTCATGCCAGCAGATACTCAGTCCTGTTTCCTGCGTAGCTCCTCATAATTTTCTTTTCAGATGTTTGCTGCTCAAAAAATAATAGTCTAAGAGAGAAGCTACTCAAGAAAGAAAGGAAAATCTTACTGACAACTCATAAGGAATTTATTTTGTTACTGTGTTTATTCTTATCCAATTCAATTCAGACCCTACAGAGAGAACTAGAGACAGTAGACAAAAATGCTGATGGCAATGGGGTCAAAGTATAATTTTTTTGAATTAAAAATAAATTTTCATGCAAAGGAGAAAAGCATACCCAAAGACAAGAGAGAGGAAACCTTCCTCAGAACTCTCAATGATTTCAGAGAGCAATAGAACAAGTAGCCATTGGAAAAACATGCTAATTAACAAAAATGAAGAGGGAAAAAAATCTCTTCCTAACAGCCAAATTGCCAAAAGAACTTCTCTCTCTTTTCAACATCTGAACTGAATACGAATAGACAAAAAGTAAGGGTGTTAAAATATATTCATACATAGATTGCTATTAGACAGTCTTCTGGTGAACCTAATCTTTCAGCACACGCTGATATCGCTTTATATTTTTTCTGATTGCTCTTACAGTACATGCTACTGACAACCATTCACTGCCCACGTATCTTTAAGAGACAGAAAGGAAGGATTAATTTTCCTATAATAGCCTGACTCTTACATAGTTAATGACAGGAAAAACAGGATGTCAGTTTGTGGTGTTGGCTTAGAGAGAAACGGCAATCATGATGTGGGAATATTGTACCAACTGCTCTACAGCTATGTTCCAGGTCAGAGCTGCAATAGACACAAATACTTGCAGAAAATGCAAGGTTAGAAAAGCTACATACAGGCTCTGACTTCAAGTCTGCCAGCTGCAGACAAGAAAGAATAAACACATGCTGGGAGGATTTGGGAAGGGCTGAGATACGGAACTACCCCTCTTGATGAAGTTGAAATGTAATGTATGTGTCAGACAAACTGGCTTTCAAACAAGACAAGTCTAACCTAACTCTTGTGACTAGTTTGGAAGTTTAGAACCTGATCCAGAGACTGTAACCTAACAGAAAGATTTACACTAACCCAGTTTGCTTTGGTGCTGTTGATGAAACAACACGGTACATGGGAACAAGAGGATTCCTCAGGTATCCTTTTCAACATCAACATGTCAGATTGCAACTAGAAAGAATAAAACTATAGGAGAAAATTACACCAAGCAGGGACATGAAAAAAACTCCTTAATCACGCAAAAAATAAGCCTGATCTAGTGCCTCTCCTATTGATTGGAACAGACAACAGACTGAAGCCATCAAATACAATCCCTAGAAGGCTCCACTATGAAGACTCCTTTATTCCTCCTGACACTAAGGATAAAATATCAAACCTTTAAAGAAAAATAGGATACCAAAGAAAAAAAATCACACTGGTAGTTGCAAAAATAGCTTCTGATTAGTCATCACTAAGCTATAACTTTCTTTGTAAAACTTACAAAGAAGCCAGTGCGAGATCTGTTAAGTAGAATAACTACAGAGCAAGATACATTGCACTTATTCCTTGCAAGAAAAAAGCGAGTAAGGTGCTTAGAAAAGAAAAAGCATTAAATACAGAAGAAAAAGCTCTGTTTTAACCGGGGGAAATGCCTTATTATTAATAGTCCCTTTGGTAGTAGTTATTTTTGGGTATCCGTTAACACATGTTTACAAATATTTATAAGTTTATTCATATCTCACTTTTACAAGATGTACATTCATATCATGTGATTCAACATAATACACTCTGAAACTGGAACTCAACATGTCTGGTGAATCCATGTAGGAGCATGCTGGCGTAACCGAAACCTAAAAAAAAGTTGTTTGCTTGTTTGTTTTTCTCTTCCACAATACCAAAGGGGTACAAACTTTTAAGACGAGTTGGTTTTGGAGATTATTTTTTTTTTCATTTTAGCAATCCCTGAAATGTCTGTAAACTCAGACACACTATGTGTACATAACCAAAACAATGCAACGGTACTGCAAATCATACTGGCTGCTCATAGTTTTGCAAAAGCAACAGGTTTAAAAAATATAAAAATAAATGCAAAGCATTGTCAAATTTACACTCAACATAATTAAAATAATACACATTTAGAAATTTTCAAACAAAAAAATAAATAAAACATCCACATACATTAATACAAAGAAACAGAGATATTTTGCCTGTCTGATGTAATTAATACATACCATAAGCCTAGATTCATGAAAGTATTGCCTTTCAATAAATATCTTCAGCTTCAAAATCTGTTATTTTCTACATTCTTCAACTGATTTGAGTTAAATATCAATTTTCAATATAAGGTGTATGAACTGCATCAAGTTTCAATTATTTATAGGAAATCAGCAAGTTTCTAGGCTGATTTACTAAAATTAGGCACCAACTTTTAGCATCAAATCTGTCTAGCAGACAAACAAAATTTGAGGGATATGTGGTATCACACCCCTTTTGAAGAATGCTTCAAACACTGAAGCCCACGGCCTTCCACTGACTTGCCTAGAAAGGCCAACTAAGAAAAATAACCAATATAATGTTAGCCACTGGATTACACTGATGGGACCTATGTTGCACCTTTTAAAGACGTGGCTTAGAAATACAATTTTGCAAAAAAACAGAAGGCTCTATTCTTCTCTTAGGGAGAGGAGATCACACTCTGTAGCACACAGCATTTCTTTTTTTGTTTGTTTCTAAGCAATATCAGGCCTTCTCCAGCCCTACCACATCTTACTGCAACCAGTAGAGATTTTCAAGTGGCCAAATGACAAGCTCTTGCCATGTTAGCCACAGCTGTTTGGAAACTTGTTAGCCATGGGAATTCTGTCACATCAGGGAAAGAAAACAACATAATGGGGTCAGTAAGCTGCTTCCAGATGAGGAGTGGGGCACTTCGACCATCCTTTTTAACTAGGAACACAACAAATTTCCAACCATATTTGTTGTGCGCACTTTATAGAGTCGAGTACAGTTCACAATTACAAGGACACCACCTGGATCATTAGATATTCAATATTATAAAAATAAACATGTTTCTAAGAAAGATGTGTAATCTATTTTTCCTATTCTTTGAAAATTTTCCTCAGACTGAAGGGGGAAAAAGCCTGCCACCTCCAAAGTAATAATGTCTCCAAAAACTAAAATTATCTGTTTAAAAAAGAAACAATTTATTTTGCCTAGCACACTTAAAAAAGCAGAAAACATGCGTATTTTTTGTCACAAAAAAAAAAAAAGTAATTCATAACCTGGGTTTGCCTTAAGGATCTGGATTTCCGTAGGACTACATGTCTACTGTCTTAGAGTCAACGGTCCCAATGTGTCAATGTTATGTCAATTCAAAATCATGTCTTATTATTTTATAGGCAAACATAGGACTAAAAGATATAGCAGATAAAGCATGCAAAGAATTGACATTAGCACACTTGGTTTGTGTGAAAAATTTATAGTAGGGGAAGTTGGAAATCAAGGTTTTCTAACAATTTGTGCATGCTGTTGGGAACTCAGATTTTTGGTTCTTGCTTTAGCACTGCCGCAACTTGGCCCCACTGAGTCATAAACCAAATTCCCACTGACGTACGGGGTCAGAAGAATGGGCAGTATCTTTGTGTTCTGTCGAGATAACTCACAGACACATTCCGCCACTCTGAATCGCGTTCAATGTTCCCTTCAAGACTATTGCTGAAGTCAGGTACAGAGTTTAAATTTCTTGGAGCAGGGCCTCTGCTACTTACAGTTTTGAAAGGTGTGTTAGCACCACAAAGTTCATGTCAGATTATGAGCCGGGGGGTGCTGCTACACTACAAAAATAAAAGTAATAATGGTCAGTGCTGACAATGAGTGATGGAACCTGGTCTTTGATTTATACGCCTTAATTTCTACAAAAATGGGGATAATAATTCTTACCTACTTCATAATGGGTGAGGATTAAATAATAAACATTTATACAGTGCTTTGCAAATAAACATTATATAAGTGCTAAGTATTATGATATTAACCAAAATGTCACTACATCTATATGACCCTACTAAGCAAAAAAAGTTCCAGTATTATTTTTTTTTCCACACATTTCCAAGTCAATAAAAATGAACTGTGGAGTCAGTTTGCTATTTTGATACAAATGGATGAAGTACTTAAGCTTATTTGACAGTTCCAAAAAAAACCAGAGACTATTTTTTCCATTATAAAGGGGCCCATGTAACGCATAAAACCTTTTTTTATAGAATTGTTTATAAACAACATTATTCATTTGGCATTCATTCAAGTTATTTTTCAAATACCAGACCAAACTTTTGAGGAAGATTCTTTAGCAATCCACATCCACTAAATGAAGGCCTCCTCCAAGGGAATTCCGCCCAGCAGTCTCTGTTCTGATGATCTTGCAAATCTCACACTTCTCAAACAAAAGATTACACAAATATCGGGCTGAACAAAAGTGGACAATAAACGAGGCTTGGCATGCCTGAGAATCTAAAACAATTACAATACTTTTAAACTTTAATAAGCACCTCAGGACCTTGACTATCTTATTGTCAACATCCTCAAGAAAAATAATTAAAGAAACAAAAAAGAAAAAGAAGACTACACATTAACAGAGATGGAGTAGACACTTTGGTCCAGATTCTCAACTTGTATGGATCACCGGAGCTCCACATGGTGAATGGAGACACAGTGACTTACACTTAGTGAAAAGTACAGTGCAGCACATGGTAGCCCAGGTAGGACTCCTCACATCTTCCCAATGATGTAAGGATGACAAGAGGAGGCCACCTGCATGCACCATCCAAAACAAGGCAAAGCCACCACTGATGCAATTGGCCCATTTGAGAAATACGCAAAGCAGAACCAGTTTCGGCTACAGCCTTTGAGCAGTGCACCTTTTCATTTCCTTTCATGCTAAATGAAATGCAAGAGCAGCATGAAGCACCTTAGATTCACAGCAACACCCTGCCCCTTTCCCCAGGCTGATCTATGGTACCTCCTTCAAAACAGGCTAAGCTGATAAATCCTGCCACCTTCTTCCCTTCTGCAGTAGAGGGCAAGACTGTCCTTGAGACGTCCGTTGAAAACAATCACAAAAAACTGTAAGAATTTTTCGTTCTGGAAAACCATATGCTACGCTACCAGCCTTGTTCCATGTTAGCAGGGAACGGTATTCATGTTGCCACTATTTTTTGAATACAAGACAGAAGCTATGTGTAGCAAAATTTCTGAGAGAAAACTACAAGCATTTTTGCCGTGTGGGTACCTAGTAGAACAGCAAAGGTGGAAAAGTCATTCCTTCCAATATAAGGTGTATGCATACTGTGCATCCCGTAACACTGTAAGTTCAGTAGCACTTCACAGCCTCACTTAGAAGATGTCTGAGATAATTCAGATCCCAAACCTGCAGCTTCAACCGAGCTCATTCTACGGAATTGTTTGAGGGTGA
Source organism: Charadrius vociferus (assembly GCF_000708025.1). Lineage (NCBI taxonomy): Eukaryota > Metazoa > Chordata > Aves > Charadriiformes > Charadriidae > Charadrius > Charadrius vociferus. The sequence continues at coordinate 203,225 of NW_009649320.1, read as the reverse complement.
AAATCACTCCTATGTGAAAGTCCAGCCCAGGACTGAAAAAATCACATCAGCTTCTCTTAAACTCTCAAAAGAGGACTTGAAAGGATAATAATTAGATCACAGGTACAGATAACAAGCAGTCCCCACTCAATTGAAAGCTCTGTGCCTTCAGTCTTCAACACTGTGTATCAAATTCTCCTTCGATGGCTGCGGGTATCCAGTACAACAGGTTACTTGTTATAGCCTAAAGCATCTCTGTAGTAATGTTTATTATTTTTCGGATCTGCATGTTAAAAGTGCTGGAACCACTCCAAAGATTTCTTATTTTAGCTAGAAATTCATACATTATCATGGATAACATTTTACTTTCTAGGTAATGTTTTGTTTCAATAAGAAATTGTTCATTGCCTGAGATTTTTGTCCATATTTCTCAGCAACGAGTAACATTACTTTAATATTTTGGCCTTGCTTTAAAAAGGTACTGGGCTTTCATAGAGAGGTAGAAAAGGCAGGTAACATTTATCAGCTCTAGCAAATCCAAAATATAACTACTTCTCACATAATAAATAGACAGGAAATGGCACAATTTTGACATTCCAGAAATTTTGCTTGCTAGAAAATATCAAAACTTGAAGGAGAAACAAAAAAGAAGACAAGTGTCTAAAATTTATCTACAGCATGAAATCTTGTCCTAGGGTAATATTTGGATTTGATAAATATCAGCAAAAGCCAAAACTAGTAATGGATTGCTAAATGAGACATAAAAAGCAGACTTAATAACGGTACTATTGAGAGGATAACCTTCCATCAACACAGGCCTCGGTAACAAAGGCAACAAATAGCTATCTTGTTAGACGTAGACAAGACCAGTATTTGTACTTTCCTCTCTCCTCCCCAACAAAAAAATAAAATATATTAAAAAAAAATAATAAACTAATTAGAAGTGAATAGCATAAAAAGTAAAAATAGGGGTGTCAGTAAACCCAGACACTTTGGTAATATAATTTAAAGGATTTCCCTACTCCCCATCCTTTCCGGATTTATACTGTTTATTTTGCTTAAGCACTAGCTTAAGACTTGATGTTAAATCATAGGCAAAAATTAAAACAGCCAAATATTGAACTTGTCCACCTCTACAAAACACTTCTGTGGGTTGATTTTGTTTTTTTCTTTACTGAAAATGATTGTGAAAGTGTCATACAGACTTTTCAGCGTACTTCCCAGAAATATGGCACATTAACTTGACTAGAAATCATGGCGTCTACCTTTTCCCATGTGTGATACATATAACTTTATCCATTCATAGAAGACTCGGACTGTCATTTTGGCAAGAAGCTGCAATGCACCAGTCTGAGCTTAAAGGACTTAAGTTATGGTTCTTGCAGAATCGGTTATTAACAGAATAAGTACGGCTATTTTTTTTAATCTATAATATTTACAGTATTGCACTTTACTGCACTTAATTGCATTTCACTAAAATTAATGCTGCATCAGTATTATGCCTTAAAACCATATGTCCATCTTTGTTGTACAAGTCATTCTTTCTACATCCTGTAAAACAGCGAGATTTTGAGTCAAAGATCCAGACATTTGGAAAAAAAAAATAGAAAAATTGACCTGTTTCTATGGCACAATGCATCTCAATGAGTTCAGGTGATTCTGGCAAAACAGGTGCATTTCTTATTGTTCCCATCTTTCAAGTTATCGCTAATGATTAGTAAATTCTAGTCTCTCTCTTTTTCTCCTTTCAAAGGACATAGCCATTTGAGACACACATTTTTTGTTATTGCTGCTTTTTCTTTTTTTTTTTTAGGAAAGAAAAGGAAAAAAAAAAACTGCCTTGCCTCAGATCTGAAATTCCACATTTAAATTCAAACCAGTTCTGCAGCAGCAGCTCCTCAGTGATGGAAGAGATTCATGGCAGTGAAATAATACTGTTGGCAACAAAGAAATGTCATCTTTAATGGAGACCAGCCCCAAGGATTTATTATTTATTATTATTACTATTTGTTTTGTTTAGTTTCGTTCTAATATATTTCTGATCTTCAAAACGTGTTTAGTTAGACACATGCACAAGGTAGCAAAACTGACAGCAGCAGATGACGTTATGCTGGAGCGATCACTTTTGCCAGGGTCAAAAATCCAAAGCGTCCCCAATGTTCACAGATTAACATAATTTAGAGATCGTTTCCTTTCTTTTTTTTTTTCGGGTTTTTTTTTTTTCTCTCTCTCTCTTTTTGTGTTGGGTTGGTCGGTTGTTTTTTTGTTTGTTTTTTTTTTTCTCTTGGGTTTTTTTGTGTGTTTTTTTTTTGTTTTGTTTTGTTTCGTTTTTAAAACTCTCTCTCTCTCCTCCCACCTACTTTATCCTCCGCGGAGTCTCTGACTCGTGGGGGTGCGCGTCCGCCGCCCCGCGCGCGTGTGTGTTCGTGTGCGTCCGCGTGCGCGGGAGCCGGCGGGCGGAGAGTCCCCACCGTGCCACGCAGCACCAACGGCCGCCAACGGCCTCCAAC
>NW_009649320.1:198567-198949 GCF_000708025.1 Charadrius vociferus | reverse complement strand
CCGCGGGACCCCCCCACCCCCGTTCGGCCCCCTCCGCGGGCCCGAGGGGCGCTGAGCTCCCCGCAGCCGGGCGGGGGCTCCTTCAAGAAGTTTTACAGCCTGTTTTTTAATACGTGCCAACTTCTATATAAATGGCACTTGTAAACGTGTCCGGCTTCCTCCCGTGCGAACGAAAGGGGGTCGGAGCTTGCCGGGGGAAAGGAAAATAAAACCGGAGCTAACTACCTGTTGGAAAGGCATCCTCAGGGCTCCCATGTTCACATATGGGGCCACTCTGCAGGCGTCTAAATGGCTGGCGGTTCCCAGGATCACACCTGCGGGGAGGGAGAGACAGGGCCCGGTGAGCGGTGAAGGTGGCCCGGGGCTCCAACCACCCCACACC
>NW_009649320.1:193300-198322 GCF_000708025.1 Charadrius vociferus | reverse complement strand
AGGGGGGTCCTGCTCTTTGGTGTGGTTTCTCAGCGGGAGCTCAGAAGGAGATCGGAAGCGCCCTCGCAGCCGGGGAGACCCGGAGCCGGCCGCTTCGCACCGGGTCTCCGAGGTCCCCATGTCCCCCGGGCGGGCAGTGGCGGTCCTTGTGCCACCCGTCTGGAGCGAGGAGGGGACGCTCCCACGACCGCTTAAAGTCACACCTTCCCAATCACAACTCAAACACGCCGGGGACAGCCAAGCGTGGGCCAGGGCAGACTCCGGGGTCTGGCCCCTGAGCCAAAGGGCCGTCCGCTCTCTCCCGACCCGGGCGGGGAGACGATGGGGACCTTAGAGAAGATGCGAGATACTGAACTTGCCCAAAGGGGCCCAAATCATCCCCCCGTTCCCCAAACGTCAAAAGAAAACAAAACCCGCTTCTGCAGACTTTTGGACAGACAAGAGCAACACCTTTTCAGGCCGAAGTGTAAAGAAGCGCTTATGCCCCTACGCGGGAAATGCCTGTAAATCCAATGATCCTGCCCCTAATTCCAGCCGTTCTGTTTCAAACGAGCGCAGAACTCGCAGTGGCCGCTGCGCCGCCCCTGTCCCTTTTCCAGGGGCATTTCAGCCCTTCGCTACCTCTCCCCTTCCGAGGCGCTGCTTTAGCAGCTCTCCCTAAAGGGTCGTCAGAGACGCGGACCCAAACGTTTCGCGGAGCCTTATCCTTACACCAAAACCTACCGAATATGGACAAACATTGACTTTCACCGCTGATAAAACCTTGTAGCTAAGTAAACACCTACAACCTTTGATGTTCTTGCACTTGCCAAGAGATCATACGGTTAATTAATACTAACTGCACTTCCTACATCAAATTTTCCCTTCAAGCTTTCTTCAATTGCCTTAATGATGGTCATTTACAACGGAGTAATTAGTGCAAAGAAAGGCTTCCAAAGGCATTAATTACCTCGGGTACCTCAGTGATTTTCTTAAGTAGGAATTGGCCTTCTCTGATTTGGAGCACCATTTTTCCTGCCTGGGGTGGCCGAGGGGGGAGAGCGCAGCGGGCGGCGGGGCGCTGCGGGTACGGACCGACAGACCCACCGCTCCCGCTCCCCGGTGGCTCGTCGCTAGGGCAGCCCTCCCCGCGCTAACCGGGCACCGATACCGCCTCGCTGCCCCGAAACGCACAGCACACGCCACAAGCCTGCGTTTTTTTTCCCTACGAGCAATACGCAAATATTAACAACGTGCAACGCTTCTCCTTTTAACCGGGCCGTTAGGGATTTATATATATTTTCATATAAGCATGCAAAGCATCATCATGCTGTAGTGACAATAACACTTTTTTTTTTTTTTTACGGTTGTAAATCCTTGCAGGAAATCTCCTTGTGTGTGTTCCCCATTCCCTCCTCACACTCCCCCCCACCCCCCAAAGGAGTATAAATTGTCAAGAGGAATTTAAGCAGCGTTTAAACAACTTCTCTTGCAAATCAGAACATCTTTCAAACAGAAATTATATTTAAATCTGGAAAACGAAGTGCCCTTTCCCTTTAGCTATGAAAAAATAAGGTTATGAGGAATAAAAGTGATGAATTAGCCACTGCGTTAAGCGATAATAAATCAGGCTTGGTGTGATTCACGATCAATTCCAATTAGTCATGAATATGCTAAGTAAAGCACAGTACACTGTTTTAGACAGTTATTTCTTCATTAAGGATCACTCAGTGATTTCTTTCACAAATGCTCTAATCTGATTTCCTTTTGATTTCCATTAGAGACAGTGAATAATGACATTTAATTTAGCCCTGCACCATAAACCCAAAGATATTTGTTGTAATTGAATTACTGCCTGCTCCTCACTATGGTCTCATAACTTTCAATTATAACCCTGACAGCTGGGTGATATGAGTTTCCAGTACAACACTAAAAATAAAAGGTTAATAAGGACTAGCTACCATAGGAGCTTCAATTTATTTACAGCAAATTTCCACACTAAATTGAAACTATATCCTTTAACAGCAAGGGACAAGCCGTTCAAATAGGAATTAGAGAACAAGTCTGAAAGTATTAAAAAAAAAAAAAAAACCAACCTTTCCCTTTTCCCTCTTTCTCCTATTTTTCTGCTTCCATTTCTTGATGGATATCAAGCTCTCTGCTTATTTCCTAATTAATTATCAATTTCTTCTCTTTTCCCTCTTGATATTTCTTTTACTTCTAGCTTTATGTTCCTTCAAACCTCTTTTGTAAGATTGTTACATTTATTTATTTTTTTATCTCTCTCATAATCTCTGCCTGAATCAGTGGGGTTTTTTCTTTACTTTTCTTTTTTTTTTTTTTTTTGGTGTGCTGTTTTAAGATCTGTAAGCACTTGAAGCACCAATTTTCCTGTAACTATGAACATCCTGTTAAGGTGCTGCTCAGTAATAAAGTACTTGAAAGAAAGAGTGCAGAATTCAATTACAAGTAATTTATTTTTATAGAAACAGTACATCAAGGCCTTGGAAAGATATTACAGAGCCCAAGTAAGAAGATCTGGGAAGATGACATAAGAGTTGATGTCCCCTTCAGCAAAAGTTTAATCTTTTCATTAATTTATATGGTGTGGTTAGATCAATCTTCCAGGAGAAAGTAGGCCAGCAGCACTCTGAACCCCTGCAATATCCCCTGCAAGCCGCCCTTCCTAAGGCGTGCGCCCGGCACATCTCTCGCCCAGCTCGGTTTGTACTGAGAGAGATGAGGGGAGAAAAGACCCTTAAAAAAAGAACAAAAAAAACAAAAAAAAACCCCAACCAAACCCACAACACCAAAACAAGAAAGAAAACAATCTAGCTACTCTATTTATTTTGGGAAGTGCCTCCAGGAGGCAGTTGTTTAAAGCTTACTCGGGCAAAGGTGTGCTGAGCGGGTCCGAGGGAAGCGGGATGCCGTCGTGGTTAAGGAGGGGGACGAGGCCACCCCACTCCCCACTCCAGCTCGGGGCTGTGTTTCTCGTCTTCCCGCTGTGCCCCGGGGGTGAGGGCAGGCGCGGAGACGTCCACCCACGGTCACACCCGTACCTGCGTGTACCCACGCGTGCACACGCATAGATGCATACATATGCATACATATGCATGCGCGCTTCCCATCTCCAGGGTGTGAAGGCGTTTTGTTCAGTGGAGGTGACTTTTTCGTCTTGGGTTTGGGTTTGCTTTGGGTCTTTTAGGCCAAGCCCAGAGTTATAACCCAAGAAGCGATCTCCTTCAGGTTTCTCCTGCTCTAGGCCTGCTCAGAGAGCCACAGGTTGATCTTACTAATTATTTCTAGGGTTTCTTTTTTTTATACGACGTCTGTTTTGAGGAGGCATTCCCTAGTTGGCTTAAACGGGAAGGTGGGGGGAGGGGGGTATTTTTCGCTTCAACAAACCGAAAATCGAATTTCAAAATAATCCACGTGGAGCCACCCAGACAGACGGCTCTGGGTCCCAGAACTACAGCAACCCAGACCTATTTTCAAGGTTTCGGAGGCTAATTGGTATTTAGCTGTATCTGAAGCGGGAATGGGAGGGACGGGGGGAGACTCCACCAGATGGGGTGCCATGCATTCATACGCTTGCTGCGAGAATGAGAACGGGCACCTTTCCCCCGGCTCTGGCTAATCCTGTCCCTCAGCACCCAAATCGTCTACCCTTATTCACTGTAAATGTTTTCTGGGCTTTTTTTTTTTTTTTTTTTTTTTTACCATAACGGCCCCATAAAAGAAGGAGGGGGAAGAAAGTGAGGATTAAGCGAGAGTTAATGGCACGTTCGCAAGGAAAATTACAATAATTAAAAGAAAATAGCGAGCTGCTCAGTTATCGGATTTGTCAACACTATCACCACCGCACCCCATCTCCCCCCTCCCCCCCCAATAAAATTAAATTAAATTAAACCTCCTTCCTAGGAAATGCAAGGCACAGGCAGATATTCCCAGAGCAGAATTACTGTTTGGCAGGACAGGTACAGCGGAGTTGCAAACAGCTTCCCCATCACACGTGTCGTCTCTGCCTTCACCTCCCCGCTTTGGATGAAACGGGGCACTGTGCTAGGATCCGCTGGCAGTTAGGAAGTGAGGTGAGGACGTTTCCAGGAACAGAGCCTTTCTCTTACCTGAACCCTAGCTTCAGACAGTCCCAGCCTCTGGCTTAGTTCCTCCCTCATGAAGGCATCCGGATAGTGAGTCTCATCAAAAAGTCTTTCCAGCTCATTCAGCTGCTCTAGTGTGAAATTGGTTCTGCTTCTCCTTTGTTTGAGCTTGGTCTGTCCATCTTCATCTTCTGACTTCACATCTTCCCTCTTCTCTTTGCACTCGTAGATCCCTGCCGGGAGGGGGAAGGGGAAAACGACACTGAGCCTCCTCTCGCACCTCTCCGAAGTTTCTCTCCGCAGCACAACGGGGGTCTCCCCCCTCCCCTCTCTTCGTCCCCAAACTCTGCGCAACCTGTGGGGGCAACGGGCGGGCAGGAGGGGGTTCCCCGGGCCGGCCCCGGCAGGCCGGAGTGGCGAGCGGGACCGGGGGGCACTGGGTCGGGCTGAGCCCAGCTGCCAGCTCCGCACCGGGCGGGGGGCATCTCGCCGGCCGGAGGGAAGGATGGAGGGAAGGAAGGAACCACGCTGCCTTGCCTGGCTGACGCCCCATTAGAAATACTATATAGATAAATATAATTTTATTTTCTTTTCTCGGGTGAGGACGAAGCCGTGCCGCCGGTTGGCACGGGCAGTTCGGGGAAGGGGCCGGTAGGAAAACCGCTGCCCCCCCGGTACCTCCAGGCGGTGGGAAGAGGCGGGGAAAGGGGCTTTCTCCGTCGCCGTTTTCTCCAAAAGTAAAGAGGGTTATGCAAGAAGCTCCCCACCACTGTCATGGTGAAGCCACGGCGAAAATATTTGCCTCGTAAAAGAAACTTTCCATGGGCCTGAGACCGAGACCGTCCGTCTCTTTCTCCCCTACCAACGCTCCTTCCCCCAAAATACCTGCCGGCGGGTCGAAACCCCCGGGGCGACGCGCCCGCCCGCCCCGCGGCCG
>NW_009649320.1:191019-193122 GCF_000708025.1 Charadrius vociferus | reverse complement strand
TTCCCACTCCTTTTTCTTAGCACCAGGCGGCCTAACCCACCGACCCTCTTTTAAATCCAGCTAACGAAAAGAGGAGAGGTGCTGGAGTAAGGGGCACCTCTGGAGGTTGAAGCGGTTCCCGGGACCCCCACGCCTGCCCCGGGCGCCCCGCCGGGGTGCGCATCCGTCGCCGGCACCGGCGGAGTCCCGGGACGAGCCTGCCCCCTCTGCCTCCTTTGTCCTGCTTCACCTTCTGGGCGGTGTGGGGCTACGGGGGGGGGAAGCCGCATCTGCGGATGATCCCGAGTTAAATCCGTTTTCCCTCATCAAATGCACACGTGTTATATACACATACATATAAGTATTTATACACACACGCAAATGTGCGCATGCACATATATATTAACCTATATACATAGGGACATCCCAAAATGCAAATGGCTAGCTGCAAATAATAAGTTAATTGAACGTAATAAAACGTCCTGAACTGCATGTGTGCTTAAGTAAGGCGGGGACCCACGCCGAAGCGCTCCTTTTCGCTCCCGAAACGAAAACTGTCCCCGGCCCTCCGGGCTGCCCGGTCTCCGACCTCGGGATGGATATCGGCTGCGTAAAACTTTGGGAAGGGTCTGGGCTCCCGAGGGGAGGGGGGTTTTAATGGCGTTTTTTCGCATTTCTCCTGTAAGGGGAATCCCTACGAAAAGACGAAGGTGCTAACCCAGCAAATGCCCAGGGAACAGTAGGCGCGTTCAAAAGCTCCGTCTCCTTTCGGAGATGTGAGGCTACAGCATGTCCGTGATAGATATAAAATATTAACTACCATATCGGTGGGACTGAAATCACACGCCGGAATCAGTTGAAATTAGGCTGAAACCTGGCATGAATTTAAACTGTCACAAGCATCTCAGCTCTTTCCAACTCCTCCCTTCCATCCCCACCCCCAGCCCCTCTCCGTAGATTAGATTAGCTAAACATACAAGCCAGAATTTCGATACACAGGGAAATGGAAGAGTAGTACAGATTTTTTTTTTTTTTTCGTTCGTTCGCTGTTTTTGGTTGGGTTTTTTTTTAGATTTTTTTTTCCCTGGAGCATGCCCTGCTTTCATTTTTTAAAACCATCTCCTGAGCGAATGGTTCCTCTAAACTGAACCCTCTCGTTTTGCAGTCTTTCGATCAGAGAAGGAAAATCAGCAGGGCTGAGTGGTACCGGCTTGTGCAGAAATACGGGTACCCGAATATGTGGTTGTACCCGGTCCTTCTGTTTGGGGAGGGGGTGGAAGAGAGGAGGATATTAAATAAGCGTTCGGGCTGTAAATTAAATTGCCTTTCGCCCAATGTTATATTAAACAAGATCAAACAGTAGGAAACAGCTGAAAGACTGGTTGTTGTTCCTCAACCTATTAACCGTTTTTTATTACCCCAAGCTAGCCAGTAGCTCCCCAGGCAGGTCCACCTGTCTAACTTGCCTAGAGACACTTTCTCAACTTTCTAATTCCCCCCCCTCCGCCCTTTTTATTCTCTCCTTCCCCTGCCAGCCCGTGCGGGATTTTCAGCTTGCTCGGTTTAAAAATTATTTTTAATTTTAATTTCTTTCCGCTGAGAGACGGAATGGCTTTTTACTCCTCGGCCGGGGGTCCCCACAGCCCGGGGCGAGGGGCGGGGGGCGGTTGTTGCCCCGGCCCAGGTGAGAAGGGCAGGCAGGGGACCGAGGGACCAGGGCGGCAGGGCCGGCCGGGGCCTCTCTCCGCAGGGATGCTCCGTCCACCCGGGCCCGGGCAGCTCCGCCGCAGCCAGGTTCCTTTCCTCCTCCTCCTCCTCCTCCTCCTCGCCGGCCGCAGCCTCTGGCTAGGACAGGCTGACCGACACAAGACAAAATGTCCAGGGAGAACCCTCTCCACATCCAGCTTTCTCCCAGCAGAAGCAGCAGCATCCTGACGGCCCGGAAGCAGGAAGAACAGGTCTCCTGAGGCGTTAAAACTCCCCGGACAAGGTTTCCTCGTACAAAAATACACAGATAGACAAAAAAATGTCTGACGTCCTGCGCTGCCCCCTTCCCCCGGGCGGGCGAACGCCTCAACGCACCGGATCGATCTCGGATATGAACGGGGAGGGAAGGCGCGGCGG
>NW_009649320.1:189617-190833 GCF_000708025.1 Charadrius vociferus | reverse complement strand
TGCGGAGCGCCGGGGGAGGCCGGGGAACAGCGCCGGGGCTGCCGGCGAGGGGCGCGGGGAGGAGGGAGGCCAGCCCCGCTCTTACCTTCCGCCGTCCTGCCCGTGCTGAACTCCTTCAGTTTGTCCTTGTCGGTCTCTACGTGGTCTTTGAAAAGATGCACCGGGCAATGGTTGCTGCTCTCGGTCATGTCCTGCAGGTTAGAGTCAGAGTTTCCAAGCTCCCTAGAGCGAGCCAACCCACTCTCCAAAACTTCCCTGTACGTGATCGTCTCCTTCTTGTTGCTGCTGCCACTGCCGCTGCTGCTCTCTTTGCTTTTCTGGTCAAAAGATTTGGATACAAAAGCCGTAAGTTCTTCCATGGCTGCCCGGTGATCTTATCCACAGAGATCCACTTGTTTTCAGTCGGAGATGTGGCCGTCCTCCGCACGCTGTTTTTGCACGTAGAAGATGGGCTGTATAGGGTTAGATCACTCCTGCTGTTATTTATGCCTTTCAATTTGAGATCACACTATTTATACATGGCTACCTCAGCCCAACCCCCAGCTCTCCCTGTCTCCAGCAATTACTGACTGCTCCATAGTCGCAGGCGGACTCCTAGCAGCTATCTCCCCCACCTCAGTCCAGCAATTGGCTTTCTTTTCATTTCATCACTCTTTGGCATCTTTGCACCTTGATTTAGGGAGGCAAAGAGGCAAAAGCGAAAAAGAGGGGGAGAGAGAGGGAGAGAGGAATAAAAGGGAGGGGGGGCAAGAGGAAAACATGAAAATAGCTATCTGCATTCTGTAAATGGGTTGCAGAAATGAAAGTCGAGGAAGACTTAATTGATTGTAAGGACATCCTGTGCGTGGCAACACTGTGAGTAAAAACGGACCCACAGCTAATCAAATAACTGTGCTCCTGCAATTAAATGTATCGCTGTCAAGAGGAAAAGAAAATGAGTGTTCAATAAAAAAAAGGTAATGAATAAAAAGCCGGAGATGTGAATTTGTTGTAATCATTGGAAATTCTACCTGATTTGCTATTTAGCTAATTTGGCTTCATTAAATGGTCAAAATAACCAGCGAACCAAAAATGCTGTTTTAAAAGTGTTGCCTGTTCTGGCGGGTGGGTGGGTGCGCGGAGGGGAACGTGTGCTGCACTTAAACAAGTTGCGAGGTGTCTCGGAGATCCGTGTCGGTGTGTTCGGACGATTTGGAGGGGGTTGCTTGGCGGGGGG
>NW_009649320.1:188558-189133 GCF_000708025.1 Charadrius vociferus | reverse complement strand
GGGGGGGGGCGTTTATCCATGGGTAGGGGGGCTCTCCAGATGCGTGTAAACATTGCAGGGTCTGTTTTCTTGTTTACTGTTGTTATGTCGTCTGAAGATACTGTTGAGGAAAATTAAAATCTAAAATGTTTCTTTGGATGTAAAGCTACACTGCTACGTGCAGTAGAGGGGTAATTTGTTAACACGAGAGTTTATACACGACAAATAGAATATTAAATCGTCTGGGGTTTTTTGTTTGTTTGTTGTTTTTTTTTTCCAACGAAATATTTTGCCGGATTTAAGATACGACTGGCAATAATTTCCCCACCTTGTTCTTGGTAGGTTGCTGCTATTTTTGTTGTACTCCCGGAATAATTATTATTCTGTGCGCTTGAATAGCCGCCTGAAATTCATCTCCAGATAACAGCGCCGGCATTTCTAGCGCCTCTCCGCACCATTTGATCCGCAAGCGGAGCCGATTTTCCAGCTCTTTATTTCTATCTCCTCTCTCCTCGGTCTTTAACGCGAAGGGTTATTTTGGTATTTGGAGGAATTTTGTCTTCTGGTCGTTTGGCTTTTTACGTCCTTCTCTTTCC
>NW_009649320.1:187730-188536 GCF_000708025.1 Charadrius vociferus | reverse complement strand
GAGCCCACCATCACGCCACCCTCCGCTCTGAACCGCAACCAAAGGAGGCTTCTTGCTGGAGCAAGGGGCCATTGTTTCTTTTCCGGGGGAGCATGGGACTGCTCTGAAAATTAGCAGAACATTAAAACTCGAAAAATACGTTTAATTAATCCAAAGGTGCCCCCAGCACCAGAGTTAACACCTCCACAGGAGGAGGGGAAAAAATAATAATCGAGAAAGCAATTAATAAAGGGCTTTAAAAAAAAATCAATCTCCCCCTGTGCGAGTTTAAAATGATTATCTAGGGGACAAGGATTGATCATTTGATCTCGGCACTGCGGATATCCCTGACATTTATTATATTGTTGTGTCTCGGTGGCATCCTTCCTCCAGAGTTCATTTAACAAGTGAGGGAGCCGAGGAAGCCTTACAACTTAACAAACAGGTCTTGTCATCGCAAACGCCAATCAAATCCGAGGCTCTAATGTATATCACACGGCACCACATAAATAATAAAGGCAAAGGATAGACGTGGAAGTAGCGTATGGCTAAGAAAAGATCCCGGCGTGACACGCTGCTTGTGCCTTTTTCACGCAGCCTGCGTGTGTAAGGGCTCGCAGTGGATCGCCGCACACGCTGGTGGCGCGGTGCGAGGGTGTCACGGCCACACGCACACGCGGGGACACGGGCACCCGCTCTCACGGGGGAGAGGATCCGCGGGGCTGCGCCGGGACTGAGCTGCCGCCGGGGAAACTTTCCCCAACCCTCGGCTCAACCGGCATCCATCCATCCATCCATCCATCCACCCACCCACCCCTCCGTCCCCC
>NW_009649320.1:185955-186980 GCF_000708025.1 Charadrius vociferus | reverse complement strand
GCGGTCAGCCCTGTGGGCGCGCACGGCCTCGCTGCGCTCTCCGCGCAGCGCGGAGATTTGGGGACCCGTCCCGTCCCGTCCCAAGGGGGCGGAGGGGAGCGGGAGGACGAGGGGTGCGCCCCCGAGCTCTCCCCCCCCCGCAGCCCGTGGCCGTGTGGGCACCTCGGGCAAGGTGGTGCGGGCATGGGCAATGGCGAGGGGCACTTTTGACCCCGCGACAAACTTTGGCAGCGGGTTCAGAGGGGAATTCCGCTTATTGCTGCTGCTGATAACGGGCTGGGGAGGAGGGATGGAAGGAGGGAGGGAAGGCGCTGCCGTCCAAACCCCATTCCCTTGCAGGCAACGGAGCTCCTGGCACCCTGTCACAAAACTGAGAAGTCACCGGCGCCCCTCAGAGCTGCCCTCGGCGCAGCTCGGCACCCCGGCTACCCCTTTGCCGCGGAACAAGCCACCCCGCTCTCCCCGATCCTCCCTCCTCACACACGCACACTCCCCCCAAGTCCCTTGCAGGACCGGGCATCAGGCATCAGGGCTGCCCTGGCAGCACGGCCTCCCGTGTCACCTGCGGGGCACTGTGCCCCCAAACCATCATCCTCCTCCTCCCCCCGTCACCGTCCCGGCTGCAGCCGGGTGTCGGCGTCGGGCCCCTGGTGCTCAAAACCGGGCGGGAGCGAGAGGGGCAGGATTACGAGGGGACATTTGGGAACAGGGAATCTCGCCCTGCCGGGGAGCAGCCCCGGACCAGGTACCGCAGAAGAGCGCTTATTTAGCGTAGTATCATTACATGCGCTATTTTTTTATTCTGCTTTCCAAGGCACCTCTTGACCATTGGGTTTGTTTTGGTTTGTTGTTGGGTTTTTTTTTTCTCCGAGTTAAGCGAGAGGAATAATTATGAATGAGTTCAAGCGTTGCATTAGCTTTAAGCATTTCCAAGGCAAAGTATTAGATTTCATATTTATAAGAGGAATTTACATTTGTACATTGACTCATGGTATGACGTAGGGCGAAACCGATTTCCTCTTTCC
>NW_009649320.1:183095-185931 GCF_000708025.1 Charadrius vociferus | reverse complement strand
GCTTATTTTGGTCGAAACGGGGCAAATAAGCAAACAGAAAAATCGTCGTTTTAATCCACGCTTTACTAAGGGCTGACCCGAAGAGCAAGATTTTGTTGAGTAGATAACTGAGTCCTCTCTCTCCATCTCCATCCCTCGCTCTCTCCCTCCCTCCCTCCCTCTCTCTCTCGTGATTAATTCAGAGACTGTAATCATGGACATTGTACATCAAACCTTTCTGCTCACGCTACAGACTCCTGCAGATTTTTATTGGTTTACATGAAAGCGAGTAAACATATTTCAGAGGATGCCCTTTCAATCTGGCTCCATTTCCACAGCACATAATTCCAAGGACAATTTGTTTTAATAATAAGAATGGATGCAGTGTTAATGGTTTTCAATTTGTGTTTAAAAAAAAACATTAAATATTTATAAGTATCGATCGAGGGTTTCAGGATTTTACAGACGTCTTAACACATTTCATAGATGGGATTTTTTTTTAATTTAGAAACCTGCGTCGTATTCTCTTTTATGCTGTTTATTGATTTAAGCAACATCCGTGTCTCAAATGAGTGACTAATAGATTTTCATTAAAATAGTCTCTCTTAATCCTGATTGTGAATGGATATGATTGATCCATCCAGCACACTACACATCTATAATATTAATAAAGGACATTATCATGGCAGGACTTGCTTTTCCGTCAGCGGGGCACTTCCCCCCCTTTCCCCCCCTCTCCTTGCAACCAAAAAGATTTATTTGGGGGCCGCAAAATGGCCCACAGGAGGGAAACGCATTGGGAAGAATACATTTTTATATTAGAGGGGTTTTTTTTTGGTAGCTTCAGTGGAAAGATATTTTTTTTTTTTTTAATCTACGAGCCGCTGGGGCAACATATGGTGAAAATTAAACTGTTTCCCCGCAAATCTAATCTTAAAACATTTATGTTGAGTTTTATTTTTAGAAAAACAGTTTTAAAGGAGAGGAAAACAATCTTGGATGAAAAGTAAAATAAAGAACATTTGAAAGGCTGTAGTTTAAACTAACAATAGCCTACTTCCCCGGCTGAGACTGCTGGATGGGTATCGTACCTGATGAATATGTTACGAAGCGGTCGGGACAGGAGCTGCTACAGTAATTAATGGAGTGTGACAGAAATGCTAAGGGCTTAATTGTCTTTATTCCGACTTCTAGCAACGTAACCAAAGGGATACATTAATTCAATACAAAAACACACAAACCCTCTCCTCTCTCCTACACGGAGGCACATGTAAACACACACGCTCACACGCACGCACAACGTCCCTTCTCTATCACAATTATGCTTTTTTAAAAAAGCTGCATCTTTCCTGCAACGTTAATTACTCACGTATTCATTACAGGGAGCCTAGACGCGTTCAAATCCTCATCTACTTTTACTTCTGTAAAATTAAACATTCACGTGGTGAATTACAATAAGCAATTGCTTTTGTGTGTAATTAATTACAATTTAGTGGGCGAGCATAATGGGCGAGTAGCTGCCTTGATTTCAGTCGCCCCGGATAACCCGAGCAAAATCGGAAGTTTTTTTTCAGAAAAACAGCAGAAAAAGAGGGGAAAAAAGTTCCGAGCCGTAAAGTTTGTACTGATTTCAGCAACACAAAATACACACAGAGAGAATTGTTTGCCTCCTTCGGTAATGTGCGAGAGACGCTGCAATTCTGAACTCTGTAATAATGATTAATAAGTCAAAAGGGCATATTTTTCTTTTATGGTATGCAGCGCTCAAGGGAATATTCCGTGTATGTCTTTAAAACGAAGTAGGAATATTTACACACATGCACAGAGTTAGCAACAGCACCAAAGAAAGAAAAAAAAAACCTCACGAATATTTCAGTGGACTATTACATTTTTTCAATTATTTCCCAATGAGTATTTCAATGAACTGTTACATTTTCCCAATTCACAGGGAAGATTTATGGGATTATTAAGATTTCTAGTGGAAATATTATACAGTGGAAGTTTATCGTCTCTCAGGGATTGTACACCATTTGATATCAATTTCCAGATGTTATGATCTTTTTCAGAAAATAATTGAGTATATTAACTTCTTTCCTACAGAAGACTATTTAGGAGGTCATTTATTTATTTATTTATTCTGTCAAGGGCACGACTATCTCTTCCCCCCTCCCGCGTCCCCATTTTCCCTTATCGGAATGAAATTGTTGAAACACTACAGTAAACTTAAATCAGATAACAGTTTAATACTCAAGGGAAGGAATAATTCATTTGCGAGTTTATTACAAGCAGAAACCCGTGGATTTACCTACATTTTTATATAAGAATAAGGTACGGGCTGCCTATTTCGCTGCCCACGGCCGTGGGCGGAGGGGGAAGCGCGGTGCCCCCGGGTGGGTGCCGGAGCCCCGGCGGAGACCTGCGGGCGTCCCGCTGACCCGCGCTCCGCCGCAGTGGCGTGAGCTCCGCCGTCACCCCACGGTTAAAGCAAGCTGGAAACGACACGCGTGTTTTTGAAAGGTCTTTCCCAGGTGGTGCTCTCCTCCTCCGGCGGTAGCTAGGTCCCTAAGTCCCCGCAGACCTGGGGAAGTCCGCACACGCTTGGACACTCGCACACGCGTGGACACTCACACGGGCGCGGACACACGCACACAGAGGGAGCCGTGCACACGAGCACGCGTGCACAGACACACGCACGCACACGCACAAGCCCTGCGAGCCCCCACTCCGCTAATCTGATGCTGCTCAGCGGGATGCCCCCCCGCGTCCCGTCCCGTCCCGTTCCGTCCCGTCTCCGCCGCCCCCGCGCTGCCCCCGTGTCAGACGGGGCGGGATGCTGCCCTCCCCGGGGCTGCCTCCG
>NW_009649320.1:81420-182952 GCF_000708025.1 Charadrius vociferus | reverse complement strand
CTGCCGCGGCCCTCGACGGGCAGAGACCCCCACCCCGTGCCCGCCGCCGCCGTCGGAAGGGATGGGGCCGGGCCGGAGAGAGATTTCACCCCTAAAAAGGGATTAAGGGTTGCTGCACGGCAGGGGAGCGAGGGGGCTAACATTTCACGGGTTACCTCGCCTCGCGTTTATCGGGGTAGTTACAGGGGGGAAAAAAGAGGCGGGGGAGAAGGAGAGAGAAAGAAAATCAACTTTAAGAGACTCCGGGTTTAAATAACAGCCTTTGATATTTTGACAGTAAAATGGAAAACACTTAACAGGAGTCAAGTTTTGATGTCTGAGGCTGGCAGCGCCCCCTAAAATTATATTGTCTTGCCTGCTGCTTCAAATTGGACCCAGGACCTTATAACGTCTCTCCAGGTCTTTATCTGCAGTCTTTCTGATTGCAAAACCATAATTGTATCGTTTTACACCAGTCAACTAAGCAAGTGCCAGTGGAATAAAATCCACAAAGTGCACACACATACCAGCTCTCCGGCAAAAGTAGTCTGTTCTTTGCAAGTTGTAAAGGCCTGCAAATTAAATACCAATTACTGGAAGCAATAAAATGTTTTTTATTGCACGAAATCTACTTAAACCAGAAAAGAATAGTCGTTTTATTTTCGGGAGGGGGAAGGGGGGGTGGGGGGGGAGCAGCTTACGAAGACATATATTGGCAGAGAAAGATTATATGCAGCGCCTGCACGGGGCCACAATGGAGACATTCTACCGCCGGCAGCAGGCAGGGCTTCCCCCCGTGTCCTACAGAGGGGGGTTATGCAGAGGTGCTTATGATAGGGATTATTGTAGGTGAGACTCGGAGAGGTGGGAAGCCCGGGAACAGTAGCTCTAGGTAGAAGCGAGTGAGTGGTGCGACCAAGTTAGACGACAGCGGTCCGACGTGCTTTTTAGCCCCCGTGCCAAATGGGGCTCTAAGGGGTCAGTGGTGAGAATAACGTGGAGCGGGACTTGAGGGGGGGTGGTGTCTACAAGGTAGTACAAGAAGCAGCCTGCCCTCTCCTCCTTCCCCTCTTTGGGGAAGAAGGGGTTACTGGCTTTCTACCTTGCGAGCATCAGCATGAAAAGGTTCCTAATTTCCTACTCTGCTCTCCAGCCCCCTTGGTGGGCTAACCTCCTGGGAGACAGCTTGGGGGGGTGGGGGGGATGGACACGCCAGCAGTGTTCCCTGGGGTACCAGCCCCACAACAAAGCTGCTGTCCCCCCCACAACTTTCTTCGGAGCGAAAGAGTGGAAGTAGTCAGACAGCCATGCTCTGGCAGAGGAAAACCAGTGGGATATGTGATGTGACAAACTTCATCTAATATGCTCAGCCCTTGAATCACGCATCGAAACCTCTCTCAGATACATGCATCCCACTCCTAATTTCCCTAGTGTTTCATTACTCCTGGAACATCCCGTCCTTGTGGTTTTCCCTTATATTGTGCCCCTGCTTCACCCTTGGCTTCACTTAACACCAGGAACTGCCTGTGGATGGGACAGGACACAGCCCTGGGGAGCACCTACCACGCACAGCAGGTCACGGCACTTACGCTGATGGGGGCTTGCGCTGTGCCTCTGTAAATAGGATTTGAAAGAGCGAGGTTTATTTTTTTCCCAATGACAGAGGCAATTTGAGGATTGCAAGCTTGTTTCTTAACATGACCCCATTCTAAGCGAACTAAATTCTCTGACTCACCAGAGCATATTACACAGAGCCAGGCTGAGGCAACAAAGAGATCTTCCAAGCTAATTACCTGCAAGCGCGCAGGCTTTCTGTAGATGAATTGGATTTAAAAATGCTTGAAGACTAGACTTGACTCGACTTAGAAACACAGGGAAAACTGAAACTCTGCCATGTGTTTTACTGCCATTTCAAAGGTTCCCCGCGCTTGCCGTGTGAAATCACCAGCTTTTGAAACGGCCGATTTAAGCTGCCCTGCTGCCGTTTGTGCTGCGAGGAGAGCAGTGGTGCTGGCAGGGGTCGGGGCTGCAGGTTACACATAGCCTTTGCCTGGCCTGGGGGAGCCATCACCCCCAGAGCCCGTGTGATGCTGAGGGCCCTGGGACAGTGCTGGTCTCCAAGAAACACCCAGAGGCGATGGTCCTGGGACACCTAGGAAGTGGTGGGACCACCCTCCAACACCAGGGGTGATGCTGGTGGGGCTGCTGGCACCAGAAGCAGCATAAAGGAATATTTTCCTTCCCCTCCCCAAGCTGGAGGGGCTTTGGGGCTTATTATCCCAGCTGATACTCTTTTTCTCTCGGTTGCACTTTCCCCTCACCTCTGTGGCAAGAAGTGCCCCACCAGCGGTTTGCCCAGTGTCCGCTCACGAGGGCTCAGCTGCTCGGCAGTAAGGATGTGGTCTTCAGGAATAGTTTGGTCTCCTGATATCAGCCCCAAGGAAATGGAGGCCCAGGGCTGACGTCTGCAGGTCCCTCTGCTGTGCTGGGTCCTCATTTAATGCTGAGCGAGGAAAAGCTGTGGGAAGGAAAAGGTTTAATGGCATAGTAATGCTGCTCCTTTTGGGACAGGGGGCGGGAGTCACTGCCAAAGAGAAGAGCGTTTATTCATTAATTTTTCCTTAAAGAAGGGAATTCTGTCCTCAACATTGCTAAACAAGCAGGATTTAGGCTGCTGTATGCCCAAATCGCGCCGGGCGCTCCCGTTTACTCCCCTCGCTGCGTGTCCACGTGCGCAAATATTCACCCATTGACGAGGCTGTGGAGGTTTCTGGTTTTGTTTAAAAATTGGCCGCCTGCAGCCTCCCCTTAGCTCCTCTGGGTACGCGTGAGCAGCTGTGGAGAGCTGCAAGGCTAGCCAACAGACCTTGTAGCCCCCACAGATGTCAATTAGTTTCTCTCGGGCTTCCTTTGGATACACTGGGGTCTTGAGACCTCCATGTGCTGACTTATTTGTAAAGCATGAGTTATTCACTAACTCCGTGTTATTAATTAGAAGATTATCAGCTCTCGGTGGTTCGCCTGCCTGCTGCAGGGAGGTTCCAAGGAAACCCTCGTATGGACCCCGCTCAAGGAGAGCGTCAATTGATTAGTACGGTGGGACACTCCTGCTTTCTGCATTAAAGAGCAACTGGAGGGATATGAAAGGCTTCGGAGATCCTGAGTGCCTTTCCAGGCTCGGGTAACCCAGAAAGTAGTTTGCCACAGCTGCATCGCCGCGGGTTGGTGAGGGCTGGCCGGCTGCTCCTGGAGGCAAGCCTGGGGACGGGGGCCAAAGGTCTCGGGAAAACGTGCAAAAGTGCCCATCGTGGGCTGTAGGGGGAAAAAAAAAAAACCCAAACCCTGCATAAATCCTTTTGGCAACTAGGAAAAGACAAGGAGCTGGGTGCTAAAAGTGCAAGGAGGAAGGGAACAGTTAAGTACATCGCCTCTAGACACTGCAGCTTTTTAAACTAGTTAAACTGACTGCGCTCCTCTGGGAATCCATTTTAGAGGAGGCAAAATTGAGTGCATCTTTAATTTGCCTAATTTTCTTCATCCTATATGTTTTTTTGGATCCTCCCTGCGCTAATGAATCATTGCTGCATTCACGGGGAGTGAAACTTGTTAGTATTAGCAGAGGTCATGGCGGCCTTTCTCCGAGCCATCACTGTCCTTCCTGTGACTGGATCAAGTATTCGGGAGGGTCGCGCCGGGGAGGGAGAAGGGTCAGCTCAACCCGCCTGAAGTTTAACCGCCTGCCTTTGAAAGGAGACATGCTTTGATCTAAGGTGTGGCATCAAGCACAACGTATAGTTTTATATATATATATGTATAAGCTTTAGTAGAGAAAAAAAGAAATCAGGAGGCCAGCTCTGCAGTGACATGAAAGTCTTGATGCAGATAAAAACCACCAGTGAAAGCCAGAAGGACAAGAGTTTGGGTACAAAAGAGGGTTTGGTGATTATGTCACTGAAGTTCAGGGAATATCTGGGGTTTGTGACTCGACGGAGAACTCTGGCTTTGCCATGGTTTTCCCATGTGCTGTTGTGTCACTTTTTAATCTTTTTGCCTCAGTTTCCTTCCTGCAAGATGGGAATTATAAGTGAACATTTTGCCTTCTCTTCATTTGTCTGCTTTATCTACGCAGTCTATAAAGTTCAGGGCATTGCTTCTATTTTTGTTGTGTCTACTGCTTGGCAGTTCCATGTTCCTTGGGACCCTTAGGCATTTTCCATAACACAGATAATAAGTTTAACAGGTCCTCTCTCTCTTTTTTTTTTTTTCTTTTTTCTTTTTTCTGCCTTTGGCCACAGAGCTCATCCCATCTTGTTCTCATGAGCCAAATGCCAGAAAGTATCTTCACAGCATCTCTGTGGGGTCTCTGCCCCTCGCTAAACAAGGCCTTACTAGATTACAAGGAAATAATAATTAATAATCGCTGCTGTCTGTCAGACTGACCTGTCTCATCCGTTCTGCTTGCCACATTGGTCCGGACCACCAGTGATCCAAAAATAATTGCATTTCTTAAGAGTGACACACCAAAGAGCAGAAAAGATGCACAAATCCTTTACTGGGGTGGCTGGGAAGAGCAGAGCCCAGGCTTTAAAGGTGGTCAATCATTTACATGTCTCAGTTCCCTCTCTAATTTGAGTCAGTGTGTCCAGATTGAAAACCATGGCATGTGTTGTCAATTCCTGTTGTCTTCAATTCTTAGAAGTTGTTAAGTACTGTGCTCTTTAAAAAGTCGTGTCCCGCATATCTCCTAAATAACTGAAAGGTGAGGCACCTCAGATTAGAGAGTGCATTCGAGGGGCTAGGTTTAAGTATTTAGAAATTGGGTGGTGGTTTGTTTTTTTTTTTCCATTTCAGCAAAAGAGGGTATGAACAGATTGAATCTGGCAGACCTAGCTGGAACAGTTTATGAAGTCACCATCACCAGCTGTTTATAGCTGTTCCTCCGCCAGAAGTTACATCCTTCTGCCACTCGCAGACAGAGCGGAGTGACCGTAGACCTCGGCCACTGAAACGCACGGGCCAGCACCTCAGCTCCCGTGTGCTCTCGCCTTGTGTGCCTACACAACATGACGGGCAGGGAGTAAGTGTCGAGGACTACTGCATTCATAGTTTGGACAGTCAAATGTATACGTAAACATCTGAGACTGACTAATTCCTACTTTTTGTGAATACACAAGTAAAATGCGTTGGAGCGCTCTGAATAATTTTCCTTATTTAAATTTTGACGTAATAGCTCATGTGATTGTTTTTCCAGAAACACACAGATGTAATTAATTTTAAAAATAACTTACTAGTAACAACCGCTAAACATGGTTGTGTTTTTTGTCCCTTACTTTCTAAGATTTTTCAAACTAGTTTTTTTTTTTCTCTTTGTTGTTTTATTTTCCCATGGCAAATATTCAGGCTCTATGGACACAGATTCCATGCTGCTGGAGGGAGGAGATATAAAAATGATACTGTCCTTCAGAGAATTATAATGTGAACGAGAGAAAAGAAAACTCCCTTTGTGGTCTATTTGTGCATTACCAGGCAATCTTCCTGTGCATCAAGGTCCTTCGTATTCAGATACATCATCCTTATATAATAGATTGAATGAAATGTCAAATGTAAATTGTGCATGCTTCAAATTTCTATTACTTCTAAAATGATTTTAAAACAAAACAGTCCCATTGGGAGAAAAATTGTATGAGCGTATTTGCTAATCCTAAATTGTAGTTTAAGAAAGATTTTTGGCAGGGGTGTTTGAATAGACATTTCTTAGCGTTGCTTTGGTTTTGTTTTTCTGTTAGACAATTGATCAGTAACAAGGCTCAACAGTAACCATTTTCTTCTGTCTCTGAGTTAGATGTGTGCCAGAAGATGTCAGATTTAGGTCTGCTACTGGAAGCCATATTCTATGCAAAGAATGACGAAGTAATGACTTTCCACAATGAGTATCAAAATTTCTGGAATTTGTTTGCCAAGCAAAACTATTTAGAGAATATTAGCAATGCTTTCTCAGTTTGTTAAAATTACACTTTTACAAATAATAAGTAGTATAGACTCCTTAATCTACACCTACTCTTAGTATTAAACAAAGTGTATTGTACAGGGGAAAAAATCAATGTTCACTAGGAATTACATGACATATACAGCTGTAAATGTATACGGGTCAGTTGCAGAGCTGACCCCATTTAGAGCTGGACTAGGTGACCTACTGAGGTCCTTTTCTACATGAATTATCCTATGATCCTAAAAATCACTGCTCACAATTAATCATGCTTCTGATGCACATGCATGCCATAAATCCCCGACATACAATTTGAAAGCCTCCAGTGTCCCCACCACCACCCCAAACTGGAGCAGCAGAGTACAGTCCACCCCTAAGTGAGATGCTCGTGGTGGAACTGCCTGACATTTGTCAGTCGGAAATGAATTTAAATGTGTCACCACACTTGAAATACTTAGTAATTGCCTGCCTTCTTCACTAGATGTTTTCAAAGGCCTGACCTTGGGAATTGACTTTCAGGTGGGTTCACATGCCATTTTCCCCGTTTACACTAAGGAGTCCAAGAGCCTGGATGGACATCCACGCTGCTGAGTTACCACCACACTTACATTTTTCATTTGTGAAGCTAGTCTCATTGCCTCACACCCTCACCGAGAGGTAGGAGCATGTCCCTCAAAGGGTCTATTCAAAGCATATAATTTAGGATCTTTTCTGAATCTCCCCCTAACAAAGCATACCTTCATGCAGAAAGCCTGTAGCTGTCAGCCTCCTGATGTCAGTGCTTAAATTAGGTATCTACTACAGCCCATACAAACAGCCCCTCCCCACCCCCTCCAGTCATAATTCCTCTCCATTTCTCCCCGCTGCTCCCAAAGAAGAGGATGCTGAAGCCAGCCCATACTGGTCACAGCTGCATGTCCACACCAGCCTTTCAGCTCAGGCCAGGTGTGTACTTATCACATAAATCAGGCACCACTGGAAGCTGTGCACCAGGAGCTGACTCGGTGCACACCAATCGGTAATGGAAGTTTATTCCCCAGGACCTGACTAGATACAGACCAAAGTAAACCCCCAAAATGCAGATGATATAGGTGTTGGGTTCCCAGCACCATTTTGCCCTAGAGATCAGCTCCTGCCAGGATGGGCTACTTGCTAATGTAGACATAGCCAGGGTACACTCCCCTGTTGTGCTAGGACAGCTGCCTCTGTCGCATCCCTGGTGGCAGACAGAGATGAGATGGCTCTCCGGAGTTTCTGCATGAAGTACTGAATACTGGATCTGTTACACCTCAGAAAACTATAGGAATATTTGTGTTTGTTCAAACACTGTGCTCTCTACAACTGTACTTGCCATGCCTCTCAGTGAATCCTATGAGGAACTATGTCTTGTGCCAAAGGCAACTGAAGCCACCCAGCAGTACTACATGGTATAATACTTAACTACTTCTCCATTATATGAAGGCTCCAGGGAGACTTTTGAACTTAAAGGGGGCTTATAAGGAATCATAGAATCATAGAATGGTTTAGGTTGGAAAGGACCTTGACAAACTTTTTAGCAGGGCCTGTTGCCATAGAACCAGGACTAATGGCTTTAAAACGAAATAAGGTAGATTTAGACTAGGTATAAGGAAGAAATTTTTTACAATGAGGATGATGAAATGCTGGAACAGCTTGCCCAGAGGGGTGGTAGATGTACCATCCTGGAAACATTCAAGGTCAAGCTGGACGAGGTTCTGAGCAACCTGATCTAGTTGAAGATGTCCCTGCTCATTGCAAAGGAGTTGGACTAGATGGCCTTTAAAGGTCCCTTACAACCCAAACTATTCTATGATTCTGTGATTCTATGATATACACAGATGATGGAAGTCAGGAGCAAAGTTTCTTTACCCCAAAGGAAGGTACAGTATAACTCTGAACTCCTTAAAAGTGAGAAACTAAAGCTTGCGGAGCGATACCAGATTTGGGAACAGCTGACAGATAAGCATTTTAATAATAATAAATTAATTATACATACCCTTTGCCAATGTAACATCCACAAAAAAAGAGGCAATTGCACTAGTAGTTGCTTTCTTTTATAGTATCAAGGTGGTGGGACTGCGGAGAAGAATAAATCAAAGATATTGCAAACAGATCTTCTAGGCCAAACAGACCACTTCCACTGATGCCAAATAGTTGTTATATTCAGGTATCCTTTTGTGCAGAGCGAAGAAGAGACCATCAAGGACACGCAGCCTGATTGGAAACATGAAAATAAGCCAATAGTTTTGCCAGCCTTATTATTGACAGAGCTGCAAACGTACACCCAAAAGCCTTTGGTAGTCAGAGCGGGTGCAAAGGAATAAGCAGATGGACTGGAGTAGGGTCACTGAGTGTCAGATGACTGGTCCCAGCAGAATCGAGCAGAGGTTTCTTTGAGAGTGATGCAAAGCTCTAGAGCTCCACTAACAAGATCAAAGAAGGAGTAGATCTCCAGAGAACTGTAGAAGTCCTTCATGGGGACCACCAAGGTCTCCTACAGTTGTCTATTATCCTGAATGTGTAGAAATCTGTAATAGAAATACTAAAATCAGACTGAATGGAGAATGAATGGAGATGATTGAGTGCGGGAGCACCAGATGAAAGAAAAGGTAGAAGGGATATGTGTTTTTGGCACCCCGACTAGCAGGTCATCGAAGCCATGCCAGATCTATGTGCAGGTTCTCAGTTCTGGAAAACAAGGGAGAACAGAAAAAAAAAAAAAGAGGGGGGGAGCAGAATGGGACTGGACCATGAAAGCACCAAGAAAAAGAGTCAAAGGAGAAAGAATAAACCCTAATGATGCCAGAGGTGAGATACAAAGACAGAGGAATGGAAAGAGTATAATTATTGACAGGTCCTAAAAGTGGGTACGTAAAAAACCAGAACACGACCACCAGTCTAAAACCCCAAGGGATGTAAAGAGGAGTCGCCAGGCTGCACCTCTTGTCCTGTCTGTCAGGGAATTGGGAGTCTGGGAACACTGGCCGGGCTGTGTGGACCCAAGACTTGGGGCTTGGGAGTGTGCAGATGTGAGGTCATGAGCCAGCCAGACCAGTTTAGCTGGAAAACAAAAAGAAAAATAAAACCACTTTCCCTGCCTATAAGATCTCACCCTCAGCGCTGCTACATTGTTACTGCAAGACTGCAACAGTATACTACTTTAATTAATGGGGAAGGGAACAAATAGACCAAAATTTGTAAGAGAGGTTTTAAAGGGACATTTTTCATGTTCCTGCATCCGACAGAAAGTACTGCTTAAAGTATGGAAGCAAACAACTATGGTGAAAGCCAAACCCAAATCAGGCATTTCTTCACCCCTAGCAGCAATATACCGCAAAATTAAAAGGCTGATTAATGAAGATGACATTACGATAGGCAGCCCTTACAACTCCTACATAATTCAGAGGGTAAGTTGAGATACAGGTGTTGATAGCTTAAACGAACACTGACACGGAGTGTGCTAAAGCCATAGTGGAAAGGAGCATTTATAAATGATGGAACCAAACCATTCTACAGAGCGGCTCTTCACCGGAGTGGAAAATGCAGAACTGTAACTCGCTAGTGAAACACTGGTGTAAAAGGCGATGGGAACCAGAAGAGACTTAGCTCAACAGCTGAGGAGGCTTCAGACCATCAGTGTGGGTTCAGGCAACCAGAGTCTCCAGGATCAGGAGTGAGCAGTCACTGCCAGGGACCCGCAGATGCCATTGCTCAGATTTGGAAGCTTTTCCTGCACAATTGGCCCCTGTCAGGGACAAAGGAGGCTGTGGAGCAGACGTGTTTCTGGCTCCCACTGCTCTGCTCAGCTCCAGAGAGCCTCCTTTTTAATGCAGTTTTCCTTGCTTATTCATTTTCTTCCCATTTAATCTTAATGGAGATTTTTTTTGACTATTGGGAGAAGGGAAGTAAGCTCAAGCAGGTGCACAGGGCTTAACTACAGCTTCGATACACTTGGTTATATGTGGGTTTGTTAACAAAAAGTAAAAAGAAAGACGTTGCAAAAAAACCCCACAGGATAGCAAATGTTTTAGTGTTAGGCCATACGTCCTTAATAGTTACCTTTTGCTCAAGTTACTGGAAGCAGTCTGCAGATGAGAGTATTGGACTACTGAGTCTGACAGCGAAACGATTGAAACCCAACAATGAAATAAGTACATTTATTTTTAATGATTGACTGTAATTCTTCACTTGCATCTCATCAGTAAGTAATTCTTAATTTTAAAAAAAGAAAAAAAACCTATTTAATATTTCAGTAAAGCTTGCCTGTAACATGGTTCTGAAATGTTTCATTGAGGTATTCTCAGATGGCTAATATAAATAAACCTGTGTAAAAGTGTCTGGTAGTGATTCGAAAGCATAAGAAAGGCAAGAAGGATTTTGGTTTTTAATTGTCTACTCATTTAAGTCTCTTCCGTCCTTCTGACAAAATTAATCTTTGGCAGGGTCCCCTTTTTCCACAGGCTTCCTCTTATTTGGTGCAATGTCGTCCACTGCCCCGTATTCACTCTGCAGCGTCTCCGCACGCTGAATGTGTTGTTACGCAGCTTTCAGGGTTCCGTGCATTTCCAACTGCTCACTTGGGGGAAATAAAAGCTCTATCTATTGCAACAATAGCGAAAGCCATGGAGTTACATTTATGTAAGAGGTGTGACAAATAAACAAATAAAACTCCTCTTTTGAGTAGCCGGGAAAATATGTAACAAAATTCCACAGGAATAAATGGAATTACTCCACACACAGACTCCTTTAACAGGTCACAACCTGATCCCAAAATGGTTAGAGTAACTCCCGGTTATTCTGGGCACATGCCACCTTGATATAAACGGTTGTAATAATGGTGAGTTCAGGAAATCTGTAGCCATTTTTATAGTGTGGATTTTTCCTCCCAACACGTGGCTGATTGATAACACCCAGCGGCAGCAGCAGAGACTGGGTGCATGGACCGCACACACGGTTTCCCCTCAATATTAAACTGGGACATTGTCCTCAGTCCTCAGATGTTCCCTAAACACTGTGTTTGAGCACACAGTGCATTCCTTGCTCGCTGCTCTCTGCCACCCTTCACCTGAATTCAGTGTGCCCGCCCAGGCAGGCTGACCCAAGTACCCTTACTCACATAGGATGTACCCGTATCAGCTATGTGCAATATGTAAAATATAAACTGTAAAAGTCTCCCATTAAAAAAAATAGAAGTCCAAGGAATGCTGTGCCATTGAATGGAACAAAAAAGAGGAAATTATTACATAGAATATAAGACTTGCCTGTTTAATTTGCCTGAACTGAGTGAAGCGTAAAGCGTAAACTGAGCATGTAGCTGATGAAAAGGGAAACTGATTTTAAATTAAATGCATAAATGAATCACATTTTAAAATGTACCATTGAAGGTATTAGGAAATGAGAAGTAGAACTGCATTCACGTCACTTAAATTTACTTATCTAGAAGTTAGGTGTCCAGTTAAAGCTAGTGGTGTGGGTTTCTTCTCCTGTACTGCACGAGGAGGCTATCACCCCTATGGGGGAATTTGTCCCGTTGCATTTATCTCACCCATCTCAGCCCATGCTGCATGCCCCAGAGGGACAGTGCACTTTCACTCTCTGAAGGTCCCTCTTTGCTGACTCCGGAAGAATCCCAAGCAGCTCTCTCAGAGTCATGCCTAATTCTAAAGTAGGATACTACAAATCTTACCATCCTATGCAATACCATGGTCTCAAAAGTTATCTCCTGCCACCTGCATAATTTATTAGGAGTAGCTACGAACAATTTTATTCTGGTAAACATGTGCATGGCTGTGGCCCATGCACTACCGACAACAACATCCCATGGTTTGAAAACAAACCCTTTTATTTCTTACAATATAAACATACCTATTGCCTTCTACTGAACCGAAAAAGACCGTCATGTACGTATCAGTCTCTATACCCCTAACTGCTTCTGCATACAGAGATTGCTATCTGTACATAGACATACAAAAAATGATTGCGCTTGTATACCTTTACATTTAAGTGTCTCTGAATGCGAATAATACAAACACAGCTTGCACAGTTATGGGTTAGTAGCTTATAATTTAGAATATCAAAACAGGTGGGTAATTTATCTTATGTTTTTAAATAACAGCTGTTCCACAATCTATGTGGCTTTATCTGCCAACTAGCTCTACTGTCAGGTATCACTGAAAGAATATCAGCTTTACTTATGCCTTCTTTTTCTACAGCAATGGTTTACAATACAGAAAATATTAAGGTGCGTGGCTCATTTAATCAGCAATTTTGCAAGTGTTTTACTTATGCCAAAAATGAACAAATTGTTTTTAGCATCTGGTATCTAGAATGCAGTATGCAGCATAAATTATTCAAATCAAAGCAACATAAATCTTTGCACAGCAAAGGTGAAGCCGCAGAATTCACCGTTGTGTGTTACAGCTTCGGATAGGACAATGACCTCTAATCAGAACTCCTCACTACAGTCCTTACACTTAAGATGCCAACTTGCCACTAAGGACCTGATTATCTATAAATTTATGGGAACCTGCAATAACTGGTGTTTGCCTCCTGATAATGTTTTCTGACACATATCAGGAGATTCAGCTGATCTGTGTTAGAGATTATTGTACAGAATCTGCAGTTTATACAGGCAATGAGTAGACAGAAGGTCCATTTGAGACCTTTAGCTATAGAGAAGCACATAAGGAAAACTGTTTCCATAGAAACATGCCCCACAGCTGTAGTTAGTATAGGAAAAATAGTTTTATGATTATTTCAATGAAGTTCTACCTTTTGTTTTCAATGCAAGATGTATATAATAGGTTGTTTCATAGCGTGATCTCAGTGTAGCTAAGGTCTTACATGTGAAATCCACCCCAAAGTGAAGGACCCCACATTTCTCTTATGTGTTCCTAAGAGTTTTATTAAATCACGTAGTGTCAACCGCAGAATGATTTACATAAAACAGTATTGCTTTTCAGTATTTATTCTCTGTACAATAAATGTTTACTTTTACATTATCTCACAAAATTGTACATAAATTTCTCAGAAATTCTAGATAAAAAGCAAGGGACCAGATAAACTTCCAACAAATCCAGGGGAGGGATGTCCAGTGATTCCAGGAGGGGATGAGTCAGGCAGAAGGAGAGCTATAGGAAAACAGAGGGTGGGCATGAATAAATTGCTAACAGTTTGGCAACATCTTCTTTCCATTCAGGTCGTTTCCAATTTAGATGGAAAATTTCTAACCAGTTCCCTGGAAATAACAAGGTTGGTGCATCTCCAAACTAGTTATTCCAAGCCATTTTTAGGAGAGCTTTTGGTCCTGTGTCTTTGCGTGGGTGCAAAGGCACAAGGCAGAATCCATCTTGTGATGGTAAGAAGACAGATCCACATGACCAG
Source organism: Charadrius vociferus (assembly GCF_000708025.1). Lineage (NCBI taxonomy): Eukaryota > Metazoa > Chordata > Aves > Charadriiformes > Charadriidae > Charadrius > Charadrius vociferus. The sequence goes on along the minus strand of NW_009649320.1, from coordinate 169,586 downwards.
TTGAGATTTTCCCCCCTCTCATTTCAGGAGTGTTAACAAGGCTGCAAATTTCCCCTTCCTGCCTGGCGCGAGCATGGACTTTATTAGCTGCTTCCATGTACATATGCAATGCGCAGAGTAATATGACGCTTGGATTTTTTCCTAATGAGTTTGAAATTAGCAGAGCTGAATTGCACCAAGCCACACTATGGGCTGGAAGATGCGTGCCTACGAGACGGATTTTGTGCGTGAGTAAGTGAACAAGCCCAATAAACAAGGATTCAAGACTGAGTATGTTGAAATCTGTTGCCCTGTCAGCTGTGGCACAGGTTGTGTGTGTTTATAACAATAAGAGTGGTTATTTTGTTTCCTCTGTCATTTCCAAACAGGATTGAAATCACATCCTCCTGGACAAATTTTGCTCGTGGACTTCATACCCATGCAAAACCCATGCAAGCTGGATGGATATCCGTCTCTGTGTGTCGGAAAGGCACATTTTCCAGAAACCATGTTCTGTACAGTGAAGGAACATGGAGCCCAGATAAAAGATATTTAGACAGTAGCATGTAGTAGCTTACAGAGAGGGAGGAAAGGTTCTTAACTTAGGTATGATCCCAAATTCTGCTTAGCAGAGCTGTGCTTCAAGGGCTCCTCCTGCCCACCAGTGGTCCCTGCATGATGTTAAGCTTTAAAGTTACATGCTGTCGTGGTTTAACCCCAGCTGGCAGCTAGGACCACGCAGCCTCTCGCTCACTTCTCTCCCTCCCTCCCTCCCCCTGAGAAGGGCAGGGAGAAGAGGGAGAAAAGGAAGGGAAAGGAGAACAAAACCTCATGGGTTAAGATCAAGACAGTTTAATAGAGCAATAACAGAAAAAGAAAATAACAATAATAATAATGGCAAAATAATATACAAAATAAAGTAATACAACACAAGTCACTCTCACCATCCAGTGAGTTGGTTGCCCAGCACGTCCCGAGTAGTGATTGTTGATTCCCGCCCCCCGGCCAACCCCCATTTGTATACTGAGCATGATGTCTATAGTATGGCATATTCCATTGGCCAGCTTGTTCTGTCTATGCTCCCTCTCAGCCTCTATGGGAAGCTGAAAAAAGTTATTCACTAATATAAACATTGCTTGGCACCAACTAAACCAATATGCATTATCGACATTCCGGTCATGCCAAATCTGAAACACAGCAACCATGAGAAAGAAAATTAACTCTATCCCAGCTGAAACCAGAACACATGCTTAAGTTGATGCTGAAAAGTAGATGCTGTCAGTACCCCCGAATGACTCAGCCTTGCTTCAGAAGTGATGTCCTACAATCCACCAACTGAATAAAAATTAGGTTCATAAAAGCCAGGCAACTGATGAAGAAACTGATTTTAATAGAACCTGTGGCATTGCTGCCATTTTAGGCAAGTAACTTCAAAACCTATCTATCTCCTTGAATTGTAAGAAGAGGCAAGCGGTGGCTTCACATTTGCTAGTTCTATAAAATCCCACAATAGCACTATAGAAAAAGAAAAAAAAATAAAATTGGGTAACATTTTGTGCAATATTTTAACAATAACATAGTAAAACCATACCAGTATGAATTGGTTTGGCTACAGAGGATTTGAAAAAGTACTTCAATAAAAAAATAACTTAATAATCCACAGTTCAGTAAGACTTAACCAAATAATTCACATATACCAGACAAATAAACACTCCCACATGCCTCCAAAGCACCTCCAAGGAAAAGTTTCTTTCCAAAACAGAGATCACTAGCTTAGTCATTTTCTTTTCAGGTTTGCAATATGACCCATCTTGGCTCCCCAACAACTACAGCAAGGCTTCAAGAAGATTTTCCTCATAGCATTTAATTTGTTAATGGGATTTGCATGCACCCTTCCAAAGTATCAAAAAAGTTGGCCTCATTGTGCATGATGGCCAGACAAGGGGAAGAATAATTGTGTCATACAAAATCTATCCATGTTCTCCCCACAGAGACATAATTACACGTTCAAAACTTAGAGAGGTGGAAGAGCCGGCTCAGATTCCACCTAAGTCTGAAGGATTAATCTCTATGTCAATTCTAATGGTACAAAAGATCTGAGTGTAATTTCCTCCTCTGCCCTGTGGTATACCAGATTGCAGAAGATTGCATGTATTATTTTAAGGTTCTCCAGAGAAAATTTCCCCGGGCTTCCTTACAAGGACTTTTGACCGCAGGACAACATTTGAGGGGAAGGACATTGGAAGAAACAGAAACAGAGTACTTAAGGAGCATAGGAAGCAAGTTTCAGGGCAGGCGGAGAGGGTAGAAGTGGAAGCAAATTCACAATGGTATCTGAAGATGGCAGAGAAAATCTTGGCCTGATGAAAGGAAAAGGCAAAATTCCCACTGACTCAGTGGAGCCCAGATTTTACTCCAGGAGGGAAAATTGTGGTGCGAGGGAGAGCTGTCAATAAAAAGCAGGAGTCGGAGATACATCAGCAAGCGGAATTGCCATGTTTTAGTACAAACTTTAGTGCCATGAGCCAACGCTCGTAGACGCACAGAAGAAGGGACCTGCAGTGGAAAGGATCAATATAAACAACTCTTGCTGCTGGCAGAATCACCAAATACAGAATGTTGATAAAAGGTGAAAACAGAAACTGCTTTGATTTGGGAGACTGTGGGTTCAGGCAAGGCATAAGCTTGTCTTCACCGTAGGCTGACAGGACCAAAGGAGCTGCGAGGTAACTGACATTGCAAAGGGACCCATCCTGCTCGGGAGCCTCGGCCATTGGCCTGGGCATGGCTGAAAGTTGTGTTCAACGCAGGGGAGCCAGATCTGCTGCCACAGCTGCTCCAGCCCAAATAGCTGCTCCGTCACAACGAAGATATCTTTGGGTGCTTGTTTTGGGGGGGTTTCATGGAGGGGGGCTTTGCTGCCTTTGTATTCAGGAAAAGCATGAAGGGACTTCCCCTCCCACCCCGCCCCCCCCCTCCCCATTTTACAAAAGAAAAAGAGAAAAAGAAGGAGCTCTGTAAATTGAATCAAAAAGCAACGAGTATTTCTAAAGCTTCTGAAATCAGTTCAAGCGCTTAGGCAAAGCTAGCACAGCTAGAGGCTTCTTAGAAAGCCACAGCAAAAGGGGACTTTACCCCCATCAAGCACATGTGACAGTGCCCCACCACAGAAGAGATGGGAAACGGCCAATGAGTTTCGTGGTTCTTTCACCAAGCCTTCTCCTCGCTTTCTATTTTGACTGTATTGCAGGGGTCCATTTTAACATGCTGGTTTTATTGTTTTGTTTTGGTTTTTGTTTGCAGTGCTATCCAGTGCCTGACTGGAGAAGAGAGAGAGACTCAAGAAAGACGAATCCATTTTGCATCAATAACAAAACATTGCATTTCTAAGGAAAGGAGAACAACTGCTTTTTAAAAACAAGGCTGTGCTTGTTTGTCTGTTGGTTTGTACAGAACAGTTATCAAGCCAAAGGAGTCCTGGTGATCGTGCTTTGCCAGCACAGACAGAACAAAGGATTATTAAAAATAATATAAACTGACGACATATGTTACCAGTATTAAAATTGATGCACATTCCTGTGTAGCGTAGGGGAAGCCAGGAGCTGGTTTTTATCTTTAACAAAGTCAGAAAATAAAAGCAAACCGTTTTGGTCTTATTATCTCTAACAGGGAGGTATTTCTTTCTGTCTGCTTGGGGAGAAGAGTTTGAGGGGAGCAAGGTTTGGTTTGGACAAACCTCAGTCAATCCTGCCCCCGCTCCCCCAAAAAAAGTATATCCGGCTTGACACGGGTATTCTGCAAACATTTTTCCCACAAAAAAGTGATGAACCAAAGCCAGGAGCAACCAGCCGACTGTCAAAAAGTAGCAGGATCCGACCCACCATCTTCAGCGCCAGAAACGCATTTCATAAGACATTTTAAAATCAGGTATTAAAACTTTTTCATGTTAGTGGCAGGCAGACATTGCAGCCAGAAATTAGGGTCCTTTTGTCCCAGCCATGAGACAAATAATTGCACAAAAAGCCCCCCACCCTGCTTCAGAAAGCTCTCCCACCTAACCTACAACTTCTGTACCACCACGAGAGGTTTGAAGCTGTTCACTGAGGTCTTTCCTCATGTCACCCCTTAACCCACGCTCACCTGGTCTTTCGCACTGTCTGGGAATCTTCAAATGAGCCCGGGTTTGCAGTTGCGCTCTACGCCTGACCTTACGGTTCCTGCAAAGGGAAGAAACTTGTTTGTAATGCTCGCACATTACGCCGGGATGGCGCGCTGTCAACACATGCAGCGTTATGGACTGGAAAATCCAAATACAGTTTGCAAAGCCATTGGAGGTTTTCCACAGAGTACTTGCAAGGGCCTCTCCTAATTGAATTTGCCAAAATTCACATGAACTCAGATTTAATCCAATCAGTTCTACATCACATGTCTTTCAACATTGACAAAATATTTTTTTCTAATTGTGACTCTCTTATGGAACCAAATGAATCAGAAAGGGACTTAAATGAAAACCAGTCCGGATTGTTCTACACTTTAACCTTACATCTGTGCTTAATTAGGATGCTCAATTTCCCTAAACTCAAGTCATAAAATGGAAGTAATCTGTGGCCTGTTTGTCAGTCATTATAGGGCAGCAGACCTGCAAATCAAGGCAGGCTCAAACGCACAGGATCCTGTTCGGCACGGCCATTGAAGGAAACACAGGAGATGTTATTGTGCGGCAGGCTGGAAGGCAGTCGGGAGAAAATTTCACTGAGAAAGACGTGTGTGAATGACCTGCGTGCTGAGCCTTGAAAGAAGGGAGCAAACAAATGTGGAAAACATGTGTGATTATTTAAGTCTCCCCCGTTCTGACCGCATGAGGCTCTTACGAAAGGCCTGATCATAACTGGTGCTGGACAATATCTTCAGCCACGGAAAAGCCAGCAGCCTCCTCTTCACATCAAAACTTCTCTCTTAGGGTGCCAGTGCCTTTGGCTGCTGTAACCTTTTAGGGTGTAATTTCAAGGTCCTCAGCAGCTCCCCCAGCCCTGCTCCCTGGTCCTGGCCCTGCACACCACGTGGGTCACCCATCCTTCCCTCCCCCGGTGCAGCCGTGTGAGGGGATGTGCTGTCGAGCTGAGCAAGAAAAACTCCCCATGACACCAGGTACACCATTCCAAGGGCTTTTCTAAGGACCTGGATCATTTCCCTGGCTCAGTTTCGCAGCCCAGCCCCGCACACTGCGGCACCAGCTGAAGCTCCAGCAAGGGAGGGTTGGCATCTCGTGGAAAGGCTTTGGCACCGGCGGCGCTGCCGTGTGGAGCGACACCCTTGAACACCTTGTCTCCTTGCAGCCAGCAAAAGTAGCTGCAATTAACCCACATCCTTAAAAGCATGAGAAAGTCTTGTCATCTAGGGTTGTTAAAGATGCACTATCCGGGGCTACGGCAAATCACTGGAGGAACAATAAAACCCTACCCCACACACCAAGGTCTGTCATCATTCGTTTCAAACATGCACTTCAGAGTGTTGCTGTTATGTTGTTTTTTGACATCTTGAGATCTGCATGAGAAATCCCTGTGGATGTGCTGTAAATCCATATCTACAGCAGTAAGTTTTCATTGCATCAGTGTTATTAAATATATATATACACTTATATATATATTATTTGGCGATGCTGAATGAACAATTGGCCTTTAACTCCTCCTAGACTATTAGGTCGTACTATAGGTCAGTGAAAAAGTAATTTTCCCTAGATTTGTAATAAGGTCTGGGATTTGACCTATGACCCCAATGTCACAAGGTATTCATTATCTCCACACAGATGATATACAGGCAAAGAAACATATATTTTTTATAGAAGTGGAAGAATTATATTTGATGGATACGTTTTATTAGATGGATTTTATTACCTGGATAAACTCAATTAGCAGACCTCATTAATTTTGAAAATGTAACTTATTTACATTGAGCTAATCTTCTTGTGGCCATTAACATTCAAAACATATAAACTTGAGCTCAGGGCACAGTCTGATTTTTTTGGTTTGGTGGCCAAACCAAAAAAAAAAAAAAAGAGAGAGAGGAAAAAATCTAACCAGAACAGAAAGCTTATTTTGCATCAGTGCAGAATGCTTCGTTTAACCTGTAATTAAAACTTTTTTTCCTGGTTCTTAAGCAGTTTTTTTCTTTCATTCTTAAAAAACATTAGCCAACATTCAGAAGGCCATTTCCTAACTAGAAGCTGAAATGTTTTGCTTTCAAAGGAATAGAAACTAACATTTCATCTTTGTGGGGTGGGGAGGTTGTTTGCTTTGTCTTAATTTAATAAATAGTTTCAATGTCCTGCTGCCGGACTCAGGAAAAAATGTCACTAGTCCATGAAAACATTCCATTCACACCAAGTACCCGTATTTGCAGGAAAATATTAGTGACATGTCACAAGCAGAATGTAAAGGGCTAAAGACAGAAATGAAAGGTGTCTGCATAAAATATACCCATATCAAAACATACATGTTATAAGAGTTTTTGAGAGGTAAAGGATGAGTCCGTGAACCACGCGTCCGAATAACATTGTCCCTCAGCTAATTCCCAGGTTCATTTCTGCCTTGGCCACAAAAATCCACTCCTTGTATGGCAGATGCCTCAGTCCCCAGCAAAAAAAGGGGAGCAAGAAGCCATCAGCAGAGGATGGGGCTCATTTCAAGGAATATTAGGCTTCTTAAAGTTGGATGTCCAGATCAAGGGCAATGCTACAAATTGCTTTTGTAGCCAAGGGAGAAAGAGAAAGCTCCACCTGAGACCAAGCCACTGCACAGGGCAGGGGAAGAGTCTGAGGCAGGTGAGGAGGATGACCCGCCTGATGGGGTCCCTGCTGTTCCCCCTGGTGCGGCGGGAGCCCAGGCGGTGTGCCCAGACCAGACGTCCTGCACACGTGTGATTTGGCTTAGGTGAGGTGAATGCCATCCACCTGCATGCTGGGAAACATTAGCAAGGACTGTGTTAGCCCAGAGCTAAATATTTAGGATGCAGCTCCCTCAACCCAGCTCCTGCAGCCCAGAGCTGCTGTGAGCAACAAGATGGGGAGTCTCTCAGCACAGGGAAAGCACCCAGAGATGTACGAGGCTTGCTTATGGCTATATTGGGAAGAAAGTGACATGGATAACAGTGTTCCTGCTATCTCCTGATGCAGAGCACCTCCTCCAAGGACTTCTCCAGATAACCATGACTTAAAACAGCCATAAGGTTTTACCAGCCACTGGCTTGGCTCAGGACTGGTGGTGGGGTGGCAATACAGCGTGATGAACCCCTCCACTGATGCTGAGGATCCAGCCACTAGAGCAAAGTCCACTGTTACTGTTAGCATCATGAAGCAGCTTTTATTTTGAGATTGAACTACTTGTGTGTCCGTCCAATGAATTCCTGTTAAAAGACTAAACCTGCTAGGGGATAAAAATCCATTACAAGTGAGAAGCAATTTACAGTAGAGAATTGACCTATAAAACCAACACATTTCCATTGCACTAATCCAAAACATATTTCAGAAAATAGGTCTGCACTCTGAAACAGGCCTTGTTAAAACAACGGACCTGTTAAAATTACGGGCTTAGTGCAGCAAACCTGTATATTTTAACAGGATTTTCATGTGTTGGGCCATAGTCCTAGGAAATTTTCTAAGAAGGTGACCTCACTCCTCAAAAAGCAGTGGAAGATTTAAAAGCAAGGCATATCCCTTGGACTTCAGAAAACGAGCAGCTTACAAGGCTCCCTGCTTCTTGGACTTCTTCCTCTTTCTGCTCATTTCTGCATCACCTTCCATACTGTCCTTTACACCTGGAAAATTTTGGCCTCTTCCTGTCTGCCAAATATTTTTGCCTTCTCCATTTCAAATCCCTCCTTAGCTCACTAACTCACTTTCTCCTGACTTCTTGGACCCGGGGCCCCCATTCTCCCACGCTGAAGCTCAAACACTCAGGGGAGAAAGCCAGGTGGCTGCCGTGCATGCTCTTCAGTCACCTGGCAAAGCCCAGGAGATGTGCATGGACACATGGTGACTTGGCGGACAGCTGCTTGCACTCAGGACAGGAGCATCTCACATTATCCTAGAGTACGCCTCTCTTTTTTTCAGGACCAGCCCTGTTCAGTACCTGTTCAGGTTCAGTGCCTGAACCAGGATCCTCCAGTGCTTGTGTAGAAGTCAGAGGCTCAGAGAGGGGAAGCAAATCATCCAACTTTTCAGGAAAACCAACTTCAATTTCTGAGGGCAGCAGGGCCTCCTTCAAGGCCACTGAACTCTGTGGAAGGAATTCAGTGGGCTTTCAGTCGCCTGTGGCTGGAGGGCTGGATCTCAGCAGAGAGAAAATGAGGTGCTGTTGTGTAAAGGAGTTCTGCCCCCAGTAAAATAATTCAGTGGAAAACAGATTTCCACAACCAGGAGAGGTTCACAATGATCACTGGGAAGCTGCTGTGTGCTTGTGCTTTTTTTTTCTACTAGTAGAGAAATGCAACTTGAACTTAAGAACACTCCTATTAATTATGTTGAGAGAATGAGAACTGTAGTAAAACCTAACAAATCTTTATTTTTCCCTCTTCCTATCCTCATGCTTCCAGATGTTGTAGTCATGACTGCATAAAACTTTTTAAAAATGGTAAACATAAACAATTTTACCATAAAACAATTCATGAATGTGACAGATTACTTCATAGCAACCTAATTTATTAGCATACAGATAGTAGTGCAAGGGTCAGATTCATCAGAGAGGCAAAGGAAGCACCTATTTCAGCCTTGTCTGTCCACTGCCACTAAGCCATCCCTCCCATTCAGCAATGGGCCCATGTTTTTCTTGTTCAGACATTTACTACCAATGTAGCCACAGAAACCCTTCCTATTACCCTTGATGTCACTTGGAAGCATTAGCTCTAGGCAAGGTTTGGTTTCCCTCACACCATGCCTACATGCCTGGGCAATATTTCTAAATTCCTTTTTCATAGCACGTCCCTGCTTCCACCTTTTGTATGATGCCTTCTTGCATTGGAGCTCCACCATGAGCTCTTTGATGACCCAAAGCAGTCTCCTGATACGTCTGCTTGCCTTCGTGAGTGCCGGACTGTTCTTGTACTTGGACCATACTGACCTTGAGGGCCTGCTGGCTTACGTCAGCTCCTTTGCCCTTCAGAGATGCCTCTCCCTGGGTCTGACCTACCAGTTTCCTAAATGTGCTGAAATCTGCTCTCCCAAAGTCCAGGGTCTGCCTTCTGCTACTCTCCTTCCTCTCTCCTCCCAGGATTTCACACCTCACCATTTCATAGTGAGGACAGCCAAGGCTGTTGCTGATTCCCACATCCCCAGCCTGTTCTCCATCGTCAGTGAATAACAGATGCAACTGTGGGTCAACTCTGGTTGACCTGTTTCAAAAAGTTATCCCTGATGCCCTCCAGAAACCTCCTGGACTGCTGGTGTCCCACCATGCTGCCACTCCAGCAGATGTCAGCGTGGTTAAACACCCCCATGAGAACCAGGGTTTGTGCTTCAGAGGCTTTCTCCAGTGCTTCAAAGAAGGCTTCATCCACTTGCTCACCCTGATGGGACATCTGTAATACCCTCCCACGGTGATATCCCCCTTACAGGCCTCTCCGCTGACCCACAGGGTCTCCACCACCCTGTTATGTATCTCACTGAAGAGCTCCTTGCATTGAGGCTGCACCTTCACAAGACAGAAAGCCCCTTGCCCCCTCATCATCCCTGCTGGTCTCTCCTTGAGAGCCGGTACCTGTCCATCACAGCCACCCCAAGGTGTGCGAGCTGGCCCACCTTCTCAGTTATTCCAATGACATTGTAGTTAAGTAGAAAAAACTCCTAGTTTTCAGTCCTTTTACATCATCTCTGAGTCTGTTCATTTTTAGGTCTGTCCCTGCAGGAAGGGGGTTAAGAAACAGAAAAACCTTTCTCCTTTGGGTACAACAGGAGGACTCAGCACCAGCCAGAGCTTTTGTCACCAACAGCTGCCCTCTGCCTTGAAGAAAGCGTAGACTCTGCTGAGCAAAGGCAGCAGCAGGGTTAGTTCCTGGGACAGAGGGACTCTGCTGGGGTCTGCCCATGGCTGTGCCAAGGTGTACCTGCTCTCCTTGCAGCTCCCCCATGACTCCCTCATGGCCTTGCTCCTGTCAAGGAGGATAAGGATGGCAGCAGGGTGTGTAAAGCCAGTGATGTCCAGGAACCTCCAGAGGCAGTCAGAAAGGCCATTCGCTGCTCGATGAGGGTCTGAAGCTGAATAATTCAAAGCTGAGCAGGCTGCTGGGGTCAGCAGAGACCTTGTGGAGAAGCACATGCCCTGCTACAAAACCACTGTCTCCTCCACACTCTGAAGCACACAGTATGCCTTTCTGTCGAAAAGCTCTGAACTCCTCATCCTTTCAAATGGCTAACAAATGTGTTTGATTATGTGGCAAAGCAGATTTTCATATGTTGACAAAGCCTTGTTAATCAGGAGAGCAGGGCTCTATCTACAGAGATACAGCATATACAAGGAGAAATTTCAACACCTCATTAGAAAAATAAATTAATGTCTTTTCTGAGATTGTGGCATGGGCAAAATATATCCTCATATGGTATAAACACTTGGTGAGATGAGCTTCATAGCTTTACCATGATTTCACCACTTGAGAGTGAAGTGGCCATCCCAAACTGACACAAATCAAAACTTTATGTGACTCTAGGACATGTTCTGCCTCCCCCTTCTTCTTGTGATGATCTCCATCAGCCATCAGATCATATAATTTAATATAACACAAAATCTAGACCTCTTGACACAGATCCCCTTCTGCACCCAAGGAGGAACAGCTCTAATTTATACCAGATGGCTTCAGACTATAAGAAACCCCATGCCAGCTGAGGGCTAGCCAAGCACAGGTGTGCCCCACCCTGTCCCAAAATGCCTTTTCCTGTTCTCCTTCTTTCCACCCAAGGAGGAGCAGATGTGGGAGGCAGCCGGCAGCACTGCGTTGCACCAGCTGAGAATTGTGCCAAGCTGCAGTTAACGCACCCAGGGGTCACATCCGAGACGCTCTGTGCAGAGGCGAAAGGAAAAAGCATCTGCTCTTTTACTTTAAGTAAGAGTCACAAATCAAGGGGAAAAAGAAAACAGAAAAAAATCACAATTAAATGCATGAAAAGGTTTAATATATTGCCAGAACATTGATGAAAATGGAGAAGCGGATTCCAAGGAATCTAGAGAAAATGATCCCTTTGAGTCAAACATTAATAAAAGTCTGCAGTGATATAGAGATGATCTCATGCTCATGGTTATTTCCCGTTTGCAACTTTTTTCTTGGTATAGTTTTTTTTTTACTCCCAGATGTTGTAAAGTTAATTACACAATCACTTGTGCATTACAGAAAAAATGAATAAAGAATACTGGATACACACGGGTCACTACAGTGCAGCACAGAATGAAGGAAAATGATCTTCAGAAGACGGCAATTTATACATAGCACCAGAGCTGAAATTCTTCGGTATTTTGCAGCCACACACTGCTTTCTGCAAGGGAGAAATTTTCAGCTCAGGCTGAAAATTGCTGGGAGCCACCTCTGTGCACGAGCTACAAGACCAGCACAACCCCCGCCGGGGAAGTAATGCTTGCCAGTGAAGGGTGGTATAAATAACAACATATCTAGAGGAAAGTCTTTTGCAGACCGGTATGTCACAAACTCTCCCTTCACTGTGCTTCATTGCCCCACATGCAAGACAAGATGTAAGGAGCCTGGGCCTCTAAGGCCCACTTGTTTTGGGAAACACATGTGCTTAAGTACCACTGGCATTTTTGTAACCCACCTCTGCAGCGCACAGCTGTGCCACCAGCCTGGTGCTGGTGATATAGTGAGTGACTCAACGTGACTGCAAACCTGCAGGATTTGCACACGTAAACATGGGTGTGCGGATTCACAGTAATGTTTGGGAAATGTAGATGTCCCTCCCCTTTTAAAAAATGTGATTCATTAAAAGCTATTTCAAAGTACTCAGAGTTGGCTTCAAAACATGAATCGTGCTCCTTAGCCAGCTCTTCTGAAAACATCCAAAAATATTCTGGTCCACTTCCTTGCTGGAAAGAGTATACCTGTGGGCAGAGACCAAAGAGTTCAAACACCAACTTACTTTAAAGAAAACAACATGCCCGTTGAAAGGCAATCAACCATCATGGTTTGGGCTATGCTATACACAGATTTTTTGACTGTAGCACATGACCGAGCGTCTTCCACAAAGATCTCAACCATGCAGATAATAAATACCTGTGAGAGCAGAGAGGGAACAGTTCCCATGCTGGAACGTGGTGTCACCTGCCATTGATGGTAAAGGCACTTGGATGTAGACACCAGAAGAGAGGACAGACTTAATTTAAGGCAAATTCTGGAGACAGATAACATGGATCTGATGGTAGCATCTGGCCTTTGGTGATAGCTTTAAAATTAGGAGATACCTTGTCTAATAAGCACTGGTGAGGGCCAAGAGATTTCTAGGAAATAATAATTCATAGATTCAGAGAACTGGTGGCACAGAGTTTCTCTTGTCATTTCATTTCTCAACAATCATTTTCCCAGATTTTTCCTGACTTTCTTCTGAAGGCTATTGGGTCATCTTTTGGCACAGAGGATGACAGTTCACTACCTCTGACTATTTAAAGTTAACTCTTTGACTATGCCACAAGGGCTTGGGGGATTACTTTGTAAAACAGATTTTTTAAAATACTTCCTACTAGATTTGTCAGGCGATGAGACATTTTATTAACTTTGTTGCTATGAATTTTTATCAGGTCAATGAGGAATATTAATTCCTAAGGGGTTTGAACTAATAAAACTGTAAAATGAAAAGCTGTAACAAGTGCTTCACCTCTTGATAGATATGTTTTTAGAACTGAATCTCATCCTGTGACTAATCTTGACTTTTTCTGCTTTTGAAAATACTTACGTTTGCCTTTGTTGCATTGTGGTTTTTAAAGCCCTGACACCTGGAATCCTGTGAATATGTAGGAAACCAAATTTCATCACAAAACCAAAATGAAATCCTCCAAGTGTTATACAAAGAAACATATAAACCTGTGATTGATGTAGATTCCTAAACTGACCAGCTTTAGAGCCAAGAGGGATTGTTGTGATTGTCTCACTACTTTCCATATAATCGAGCCCCTAGAACTTCCCTATATTAATTCTTGCTTCAAGATTAAAAGCTGTGCTTGCAGCAGAGTGGCTCTTCCAAAAATGTGTTTCATTTTGATTTAAAAATCTCCATTAATGGAGAACCCAGCACAATGCTGTGTAAATCATTGCAAATGATTAATTATCCTTGCTGTTATGAATATGCACCTTCTTTTTTGGTCTGAATTTGCCTTGCTTCAGTTTCCAGCCATTGGTCTTATTAGTCACTGTACCTTTGTCTGCCAGACTGAAAAGCCCTGTATTACCCAAATCTTTTCCTTGCGGAGGTACCTACAGGCTATGATCAAGCCACAGTTAACCTTCTCTCTTAGAAGTTACTGAAATCTTTTCCTATTAGTTATCCTTTAATTATTCTCAGAGCTCCTCTCTGAACTTATGCCAATTTTTTTTACATCCCTCTTGGATTTGGGCACCAGATCTGGACATAAGACCCCCAGCAAGCACAGCACAAGCACCAAGAACAATGGAAACAGTCCCTCTCCCTATTCCTTTTTTTTTTTTTTTATCCTGGCAGGAACTGATTTAGCCCTTCTGGCCATAGTGCTGGGATCTCATGTTCAGGTGATTTTCATCCTGACCACAAAAACCATTTCCAAAATTTTCTACTTCCCCAAGCAGAGCTGGGCAAGTGTAACCTGCATGTGTTGTTCCTAGACCAGTCATTTCACATTCAGCCACCCCAAAACACTTCTCATTTGACCACATCCAGCATTTTCTTTCTGTATCAGTGACTATCCCCAAATTGTTCCCTCAGCTGTGAGGAACCCCATCTTTGACCCTTAAATTATTGCTAAAAATGGGAAAGAGCAAGAAAACAAAAAGCAAGGAATGCACCTTTTTGATGCAGGCTCCCTGCCTACAATCAGATTTGGACACACCATTGAACTCAGTTTTGGTCTATTTAATGGGTGAGTTTGATTTCATAACATTCTGCTTTGTTATTCAAGCTGTGTGGTCCCCTATGCAATAAGGTTGGAATTTTATTACATTACAAATATGATTACTTCTATCAACCAAAGTTGTAATCACATTAAAATTTATACTGAGCTAGTCTGACAAGATTCTTCTGTAAATAATTATTAATTATATATCCTTGCTTTAAATTATTACTAGTCTGATCCCAGATCTGCTATTTTGCTACTTTATCAGGGAACGCTGTCGGTTGACTTTGGTTACTTGAGGCATATCTTCTGCTTTTTCTAAATATGGGTGCAACTGCTCTTTTCCTGAAGCCTTCCTGTTTCCCAGAATTTACTGAAACTCGGCATTAACGATCCACCATGCTTCTCAGCTCACAGACTGAAACTTTCAGACATGATGATTTGAAAAGGTCCTATTTCAGTCTCTGTAATTTGACACCATCTTTAGTCACTGTGGAAGGTGGATATATTTTAACATTATTGCATGACTTAAATAAGCTATCTGTTTTGTCCTTCTCTCTTCCTCCAGCTGGGGTATAGAAAGGTTTATTGAATATTTCAGCCTCTTATTGACAGTTCTGCCATGTCTAACTAGTTAGTGAAACAACACTTTTACTGAGATTCCTTTTGCTCTTTAGATACTCAAATGTCCTTCCACTCTCTTACATTTTGCCAGCTATAGCTTTCCCTTTGTATCCTTTTCCTTCCTTCATCAATTTTTTTAATTTCATAAATTATCTTTACTGCTATCCACTTTTCTTTTTTCCATATACTGGTTTTTAATTGTTGTACGTGCTTTCTCTTCCTATGTGCACCTGGTTATTTTTAAGCCTTCTTTCTTGAATTTAAATGTTTGGCTCTTAGATAATTTATAAAACATTATAAAAGAGTCAAATCTTTCATATTTTACCATTTCAGTTCTTCCAAGCTGACTCATGTCTTAATTATTCCAGTTTTGTAAAACTGGATTCTCAGAAACTCTGAGTAAATATATTACTGATGTGAACTCTATGGGGTTTGCATAAAGAGACGTAGTCCACCTGAGTCTAACCAGCCTCTGACTTCCAGTTGTCAGCTCAGCTTCTGTCCTTCTGTCAAGACGAGGTCCAGCCCAGAATTGTTCTGTGTTGGTTGCCACCCTTTCTGAGCTAGAGAATTGTCTTGATAAATTTGTAAAATTCCATGGGTATTTTAATACTTGGCAGCATGAAACTTCCAACATGTTCATTCATGCTGAAATCCTCCACAATAGCACATCTTTTCTTTTTATACACCCAATAGATGGGTGTGTAAGCATCCAGGCATCCTGGTCTCTAGTGTGATTTGGCAGGCAGCAATAGGCACCAACAGCTCCCCGTCTTCTGCTTTATGTTTCGGAACAACAGCACATAAGCATTTAAGAGTACTTGGCAGTGATTCAGAGACAGCTGATGCCATTTTCAACGTAGACTGCCATTCTCTGTCTTTTATGCTAATTCGATCTTTCCTTGAAAAAAAGTTTCACACCACTGATTTTAACATTCCAGTCATGCCAGTTTTCCTTCCGGTTGCTTACAATACCAAGTGGAGTGGAGTGTGTGTGCACTAATCAGCTAGCAAGTCCCTTTCCTTTTGCTTATTATTGGGATTCTTGCGATCCTTGAAGGCAATTAGAGACTTTTCCTCAGGTGTCTGGCAGCTTGATTAGTTTTGTTCTGCATATCTTGATTTTTATGCTTTCTCTCTCCTTCACCAAGAGGTCTCTTTGTTGTTGTTTAGTTTAGTACCTTCCACGCCAGTCTAAGCGGCCTGTACCTCAGAAAACTAGTTTCCATCTGCTATGATTCCTGCTTCTGAGACAAGTTAACCTGCCTTTCCTCCCCTCTCCACAAGACAGACAAAAGTTACCTTGAACCAAAGCACTCTGCCCGGTGTCATTTGTCTCACCAGCAGCTTGCTTCTGGACACCACTTGGGTGCATCTTCAGTCTGTCCATGGTCTCTGGAGCTGCTGTCAGCTGGTGGGACACCACGTAGTCCTGGGTCACAAGTGCTAGGCATGGCACAGGCAGCAGGGCTGAGGTGAGCGCCTTCCCTGGCAGCACGTCCTCCTCCACTGATATCCAACCCATCCAGCCCCACTCTAATCTGGCTCTTTTTGAAAGGAACTGGGGCTTTGCACCCTCTGATTTCATAAAAGTATAAGGGTAAGACTTAATGCCCTGGCCATCAAGAACTACTGCCATTTCAGGTTACCTACATTGCCTGTTGTACCAGGGAGATGAGGACGTGGGGGTCAAACAGGGCTCAGTTGATACAGCCCCAGGCTTCTCAGAGCCCTTAGAGAGCAAATAAAGGGCCACAAGCTCATTCCTTCCCAAGCACGCTCCCTATCTGGTTGCTCACCAGTGGGATCCTTGGCTCCTCAGTGGGGTTCTCCAGGAACACTACATGCAAGGATGCTGGGCTGCCCTCTAGGGTTTAGGTAGCCCAAGTCCTCCCTGAAGTGTATGGTGCAAGTTCAGACAAATGTAGCTAGAAAATAGGCTCGATTCCCTCACTTTTCTCACAGGGTTATAGAAGACATTGATTCAGCAGAAAGACAGAAATGTTCCTGTGTGTCCAGGCAGGTACACGGCCCAGCCTGTGTAGGATGAAAGGTTAAAATCCTGCTGCTTTTGCGGCCTGACGGATCACACTGGGGCAACACGCATTCCTCCGTAGATAAGTATGGAGTAGAGCAGGCCCAAATGAGTCCTTCATTAGCGAGTTGGAAGTTTTCTTCCCTGTTTGTTCACCTACACAACAGTCAGCTTGTACCCTAAGATCATTCTTCCACTTTTTTTTTGTTTCCATTCTGCTATTTATCCGCTTAGCATCGTCCCACACCACATTCTGTGTGCCGGTCTGAGAATCACTGGGCTTTGCTGGTCATCACTGAGTTTCCTGCCAAGCAGAGTTGAATCCCAGATTCCTTTTGCCGTCTCTGTTTTGGGTTTCTTTTTTTCTTTTTCTTTTTTTTTCCATACATTGATTATATCAGTAGAGTGAAGGAAAGTATTACAGGGAAAGACAGTGTGGTAAGCGAGGCATTGGAAGGGAAGTCAGCATATATTTGTGCTGTCAGTTTTAATGCATCATTTCTTGAATCTGTATATTCTATGTGGTCCAGAAATAGTTTCTGCATATCTTGTCCATCTTCTGTTTTATCCTGCAATTGGGATGTTAGTGTTTCTTTATTGAGTTTAGACTCCTTTCTTTGATTCTTGGGGTGGATACTAGTTTCCCAGGTCTGACAATTGCAGGGGATCTGTGGAATGGCTAATTCTTTCTCCCAACAGGATTTTTTCTATAGTATTTGATGAGATGATCATAATAATGTTGTTTCACATTTCCAGTTGTGTTTAGTAATTTCTTTCCAGAAACCGCACAGCACAGCCAGCTCCAGAGCAGAGAAGGGGTGATATTGCAGCCTAAAGACTGAAAAACCCTACTTGTCACACACATGCACAGATCCCTTTAGTCGTTAAAAACTGCTGCTCTCTCTCTTTTTAAATAGGGAATGAGGACTGGGACAGGAGGAGACTTCAGGAAGTGAAACCATGAAAGTGATTCTTCCCCAAATAATGCTAAATCCTCAGCAAAAATATATTGGGTGGCGGGGAGGGGGAAGAAGACCTTTTCCTCCTCCAGCTCTTTGGAGAGTAACTATAGCTATTAGTAGGAAAAAAAGAATCACAGCATATACTGTTAACACAACTTGTTGACCACTGCTAGCAACAGCGAATATTCTCTGTGTCACCCTTACTCAGTGCCAGCAGACAGAGCCAACCCTCCAAGCTGCCGGCACCACGTCCTTTAAAGCTGGTGTGCACCAGCCCATGGCCAGCGGGGCTTGGACCCCCTCACACAGAGATCAACAGCAATGCGGTAAGACCTGTGTCTTATATACACATTCATCTGTCTTTTTTCAAGGTGGTCTATTCAAGGTTTTAACATAATCATTTTACAGAGGGAGAAACTGAGGCAAGGGGAAGCTGTGGGATTTTCTACACTTTATACAACAGAGCCAAAAATACAACTTTAATTTCCCAAGTTCCCTGTAAGATGGTCAAAACGCACTTCTTAATATTTGTACTATCCAAATACCAAAAAATGCAGTCAGCTCTGCATATGGGCAATGGGACAGAGCTGCACGGGTTTATCTTGAGAGCACCAGCCCAGACACCCCTGTTAAATGCATGTTTCTGTGTTTGCCAACAAGTCATGACGCTTCCACATGAGCACCAAACCCAGCTAAGGTAACAGAAACACATTCCAGCTCCTGGAAAACAAGGCAGACATTTGGAAAACAAACGGTGGGGGGAACTTAAGTTGGCTAGATACCCACACGGATTTTTTTTAATTTTTGGGGAACTGACTGAAGAATTACATGTTTATTCCTAAGGGGCAGGAAAACCAACACAACCAGAAAATGTTGGGTGACACAGCTCACAAAATGACTATATGACATTGAAATTCAGAAAAGTTCATTTTACTGCACTTACAGTGCCCCAGTGGAGAGCTGTTGACCAGGGGAACAAACCTTAACAGGCATCATGTAAGGGGCTAGTTTGTAAGCCATCATAGGTAGAGAAAATATATTTGTCACTTTCAGGAAAGCGCTAGAAGAAGAGGAGCAATGATTTTCCTCTGCATTTCAGACAAAATAGTCCCATCAGTCAGGTGTTGCTATGCAGCTTCTGTTGCCTGAATCCTGTGCAAGCACGTGTTGGGGAAGCTGCCTGAAGGATAGAGATCCTGGTGGTAGAGAAGAATTTCAGAAATTGATTTTGTTTTGTCTTGCTTTCTAACTGGTATACCTTGAGAAGATACCTTGAAATGCCCATAGGGTGAAGTGGAAAGGAGGAGCGAAGTGTGTAGCGTTTATGCCTGCAAAGGAAAAACAAGAGAAAAATAGATGTCAGCTGTGGAAATTGCAGACTACCATTTGTCATCCTCTGAAACACATGTGTAGCTACTACACACATGGACATGCAGGTAACCCAGAGATGGAAACTGTGCAGGAACTGAATGAACACGGTCGAAACCCATCTCCAGCGGGAGCTGGAGAATAAGAGTTGGAGCCAAGGCTACTGGTCCCTAGTCCCTCCTCTCCTTTCGACGCACTGTCTGACCCTGTAGAGATTAATGCCAGAACCCCACAGACACCTAAATGCTCACTTCCACTGATTCAGTAATCTGGAATCTGGTAAAGCCTCACAGATCCAGTTTTTTTTCTGCTGTATTTAATAGGAGCACAAAGAAACTCAGTGCGAGTGTTGTACATGTTGCTCAGAGTTTAGAAAGAGCTTCCACACATGGTAGATTTCCTCAGCAGAAAAAAAAAAAAGTCCCAAATTACCAATATGCCACTTTAAAATGAGGTAATTTGGAGCCTTTCTTGATGCTCTCAGTCCTTTGAAGCAACTAAGCAAGATGTGCATTATCAACAAAAGAAGAAACAATGCGGGAGGAAAGAAAACATATTATCTACGTAAACAATAAAAAAAGAATACAACACTGAAATGACCATCCATTATAGTTCACTGTTTGCAAACACACTTACAGAATAAATTCTTATTAAAAAAAAAAGAAGAAGGGAGAAGTGGAATAATTGCCATTATGTGTGTGAGAGAGTGTTTTTCCATTAGCTGCAATTAATACAGTAATGGTAAATGAAAATAATTTCCCATTTTGCACTTATTGTGAGGAAACATTAAAGAGAAAAAAAAAAAGAGGAGTGAAATGAAAGAAAAACAACGCATAATAATTGATATATTGATGATTTGATATCATCTCTGACCTGATCGATCATCATGAGGTTGTGGTTTTATTTAATTAGCGTATGGTAATTTCATACAGAATCCCCGTGTGCCGAAGAAAACTGGCAAGTGAAAACATTGACCTTCTGCTCACATATGCAACATCTTCTTACAGTGCTAACAGCCTATATGCATCAATGCTAAAAGGCTGCTGTCTCGCAGGAGAGCCCCTGTATCAGGGGGATATCATTACCGCCTACAGCGAGATCAGAGTTTGGCTCTTCTTGGTGCATTGGAGTCTGGGGACCAAAAGGGACGGCGGTTTTTGCCAGAATAATAATTGGGTGCTATGAGATTACCAAGTGCTGCCATAAACTGAAAATGAACAGACAAGTTTCTTTTTGTTTGTTTTATGAAACGCTATTATTGTTATTTATTATGTTCTTGCTCATCAGTTTTCTCTGAGTTGCTAACAAAGTGCCGCATCAATCCAGCCTGTCCCTTTCTGACCCTTATAACATCATGCAATTTGCCTCATTCACCCTTAATTTGAGGTATAAACTAATGCGAAAACATGCATTTTATTAAACGGCCAGTTTTCTACTAAATGCATTTCTTTTGCAGTAGGAAGCAACTGCATTAGAAATAAATATCTCGGCCAGACCTCCTGCATACTTCTCCCAATACATAAGCAAAAAAATATGTTGTGGTCAAACCTACATTGTTCCATTTGCCAATTGCAAAATAATAATAATGTTTGATGGGCAAAAACTCAGCTGTCAGGAGAGAAGACAGACGATTCTGCTTATTGAATGCTATTGACTTCATGGGGCCAATAAAACAACTTGCAAATAAAAGAAAGAGGAACCGATTCATGTCCTAAGATTGTGTGACGTAGCCTTTTTCTGTTTGTATAATGTTGTGATTAAATATGGTGGGGCCCTAGGGAGGGAATTTTTTATTTGAAGGTTAAGCCAATATTAGCAAAAAATAAAATAAAATTAATCAAATGGCCCAGAGCATCACAGCCACAGTTGATTCCAAGAATGTTTGGTTACAAAATGAGCAACTGACTAATTGTGTAAATGCTGTTAATTAGCTGTGCAGAGCCCCTAACTGGGCTTTTCCCTGTAACTAATAAGAAATCAATTAGCTAATGAAGTGGCCATTAAATGCTATGCTAATCTTAGCTGGGATATTTTTAATGTTTCTTCTTCTTCTTCTTTTTTTTTCTTCTTTATGATCCTTCCTAATTGCCGTTGCCATACGGAGCTCACAGCTTTCAGCATGTCTAATGAAACATCATTATATCATAACTGGCATTCTTGGAAGAGTTAGTGGCAAACCTGCTTCCCAATTATTTTTAATTGCCAGACATACTCATAACTGGGCCTTTTACCAAGTAGTTCAGATCCCTGCACTGTCATGTAATATACCCAAAGATTGTGTTTTCTTTTCTTTGCATACGAAGCACGGCGGTAGCGTTGGCTGCAACCAGGGACGCGCGTAACACCCTAAACAAGGAACCTGAGCCGTTGCCTTTGCTCTCCCTTTGATTGGAGCCTGTGGAGACTCAGCATCGCCTTCCCACTGAGCAGTTAAAACTAGACAAATCTCGAGGAGGTTTCACCTTTATTTGAAAACTTCCGGTGCCCGGTAAACATTATTCTCCACCAACCATTCCAAACTAAAAAGGTAACTGTAGCTTCTGGGCGCTTATGCCAAAACGCTGTGATTTAGCAGTTATTATTTGGATTAGCAATTGAGGAGTGTGAATGTCTTCAGTAATTCCTGCAGGTTTTGTCACTTTCTAAAAGAGTTCATTATCACTGTTTATTTATGTCTATCGATCTCAACTTAGAGAAGGCATAAAATGTATCTTTCCTTTAGGTGACACGGCTACAAAATCAGCATCTCCTCTTTAACAGAGCCCATTGTAAGAGGATGGAGGCAAGACCGAACCCCAGTTTTTAAAACGTCCCTGTAGCTAATAATTTTTATTTACCAACCCGGCATCTATCTGGTAAAGGCATCATATTTAAACCCTGAATCTCAATGAACTTCTCTAAATCTACTCGCGCTGAAGTAGGTTATGTGTCAGGATTAGACTGGCTCCTTCCCGCCCCCCACAATACAATAGTACTCAGGACATCTGTGCACAAAATACGTGCGTTTTAAAAGAATGTTTTCAAAAGGGAGTCTTGTCTCTCTCTCTCCCCCCCCCCTCCTTTTTTGGATAACATGCAAATTGAATTGGTTAATTCTGCACCCCAGTTTCAGGAAATCTGCCACCAGCAGCTGCCACTGTTTCAGATGTCAGGAGGATGCAGATACACTGTGACATTTTGTTCATTAAATAAACAAACCAGGTTCAGGCTAACAACATTAGGTAGAAAGCCCCATCAATTCTTGTACATTTAGTTCACATAATAGGAAGTGACAATTGTTCCTTAGCTTCATAAGCACTATATTGAAGAACAAAAGGAAAAAGCATACATAATGTGGCAACAGCAACAACAGTTGCCATAAA
The DNA here is from genome assembly GCF_000708025.1 of Charadrius vociferus. Lineage (NCBI taxonomy): Eukaryota > Metazoa > Chordata > Aves > Charadriiformes > Charadriidae > Charadrius > Charadrius vociferus. The sequence continues at coordinate 147,187 of NW_009649320.1, read as the reverse complement.
ATCCTGCAAGGTTGATTTAGATTAATGAGGCACATAACTTTTTGCCCAAGGCTACTTAAAATAAATATGGCTACAAACGTGGCTACTAGGGGAGAGAAAAAAAATGTCAGGATTTTTTTTTCTCTTACGTACAGTTTTGGTCTTATTTATTTGATTTGACTATCAAATAATGAAACTAGTCCAACAATAGCCCCTCTGTAGGCGAATGAAAAAGATTTGCACAGTGTGGTAATATAAAAACAAAAAGAAAACATAAAAATTGCCACTTTTGTACATTTCAGTGGCACGATATTTTACTAAAAAAATGTAAACTAGTATGTTGACCTTAGGTTAAAATGGTAGCAATATTAAAAACTCCAGTTAAAAGCCATGTGTCTTTCCCATTGTGACAAATCAATCTATCTGAAATAACAACATTTCTGGCTTTTGCATCAATCAAATGTATTCTGGCTTTTGCATCTCAGAAATACAAAAGTTAAATAGGCAAGACAACTACAGTTTGTCAGCTCTACATCACCCAACATAAAAGTCACTAAAACTGGAAATTAAGTCATGTAAAAAAAAAAAGAAAAGAAAAGGGTGATGTTGAAGAGGAAGAAGAGTGTCCTATCTAAAAATCAGACCATCCTAAGGCTTGGATATCATAGATAAGGCTGTCAGTCAGACTTAGTCTGAAAGGTACAGACAATAGAAAAAAATCCTCGCACATTAATATGTATAGCACCATGATGTGGCTTTTAATATTCCAAAGGGACTTCAGCAACTCCATGGGAAAAAAAACCCAAACCTGAGACTGGCTCGTGCAAATCCTTGCCAACGGCGGCAGCCCTGCTGAAGGACGTGCTACGTGGGCGTGCAAAGGTCAGCCCTTTGCACCACCAGTGGTTTTTCATGTCTCTTCCCCTCGTGTGTCCCCCCATCCCCAAGGTGGCTGCAGCGGAGTGCCCAGCTGAGGCATCGGGTGGCTGCCCACAAGGAGGCTCTTCCCATCACCGACAGCTGCTGCAGACCCAACAACAACACCGAAACTGCCACCGCTGGGATTTTTCTGGGGGTTCCTGTCCTCCCCGCCCCCGTATACTGAGCAAGCCCAGCCTCACTCTGCCCTGGTCCCTGTCCTTCAAGTTGCCAAAATCCTGGAGCCACTTTGGAGGGTCTCCAAAGGCCTGACACCCAGGGAGCCAGTGGGGAGATGGGGGTGTCATTCCTAGTGTGCCCTAGTGTACACGTGGGTTGCCCTGTCTCACACAAGCAGATTTGGTTCTGCCACCACGTTCAGCTGGTGGGTGTGAAAATACACATTCATCCAGACCATCTCTAGTGCCTCCATCTGTGCAGAGGCTGAAAACAGCAAGTTGTTCCAGGCCAGGTTGGCATCAATATAAATGCAAGGATTTTTTGGCTCTTTGATTTTTTGCAAGGATATTCCTGCGTAGTGTCAGGGATCCCAGACGCCTCCACCTGCCATTAGGGCATCTCCTCCCCACATGGGACATGTCAAGCAGGAGGCCCACACTTTCTGGAGGAGGGCGGTACATGGTGCAAGATGATCAGACAAGTTTAGAAGCAGATGTGCAGATCTCATGGTGCCCTGTGGGCTGGGAGGGCTCTTGGGCGCCAGCAGGGCCCAAACTGAATGCTGCTAAGAGCAGATAGTATATTGTCAGTGTCAGCTTCCAAATGATCTCAGGGTGTCCATCAACAGCCAAGCGGTAGCCCCTCCTAAGCCTGCAGGTGGAGGACAAGCAGATGCAGTGGCTCAGAAAAGGTGAACAGGGCACCCACAATCTTGCTCCTACTTTATTCCTCACCCACTTGCCTGAAAGCTCCTCTATAAAATTCCCACTGGCAGGTGTGGTGTGAGTCACAGATGAGGGACAATTTTGCCAGGAAATTGCAAGAATGAGTTGGTGGGATCAGTAGCATAATAAACCACCAGATTGGAATACCTACTTCTGGGGGATCATGGACGTTATTTCTGAGGGATCTCCATAGTCACAGACTGTAAACTAGCCTGACTCCTAAGGGGATCTGCATTTTGACTGCAGAATGTTATGGATCCAAAATTTAAAAAGAAAAAAGCTAACTTTTATTCATTGGCTCATTCATTGGTTCATTCTTAACTTTAGCAGTGATGGAAGGCTCAGATTGTAACAGAAGCAAGCCGTTGCTTAATTTCCATCGACTAGTTTATTTTTCTTCAGGATAAGATATGCATATTCTTAACTTTACATATTCCCACTTCTTGGAATACTTCTTAAAAGATTTCCCTCCAGATCTTAGAATGATGGGGACTCTGCAGTGGACGAGGAGTTTTTTTCCTTTTAAATGAGCCAATTAATTTCCCTTGTGCTGTAGTTGTACCTGACAATACACAATTTGTGTGAATACCATTCCCATGACAGTGATATACCAATTTCCAGTAAAAATATGGAGATAATTTTCATTTCCTTGATATGAACAGCTTTTTTAGTGAAGAAGCATGATAGATGATGTTTTGCAAACCAAAATAAGCACTTAAAAAATCTGTAAAAAAGGTTAGATACAGTGATGCAAGAAATGGATCAAATTTAGAAGACCTCCCAATAGAAAAGTAACCATCATTTTGAGTGGCATTTCCAACAAACAATAAAAGAACAATAAGTTTTGCAGATATTCTCTTGGGTAGGTTCTTTAATTCCCTGGTATTTCAGTAACAGGCAGATGGACCTTCTTCCCTCCGTTCTTCCCTCCATTCCTCTTTTCCCCTTCTCTTTTTCCCTCCCCTTTCCCTTTCCCCTTCCCATTCCTTCCAGCATTGGGGCTTTGCCAGATTGCAGTCATCCGCCCAACCCTCCTAAATTTTCTCTTAAACCAAATGTAAGAATTTGCAAACCTTCATGAGCTTATGGATTGATACATACTTTTTTAATGTAGAGTTTAAAAATTCTCATTGGGGATTGGTATTGTAGGGACAAGCAATAGTTTCAAACCCTGCCTGTTTGGGAAGCCAAGTACCGCAGACGGTGTGAGTAACAAAGAGGGGAAATATAAAAGGGAGCAATTTCACCTGGAGAATCTGTGGAGTTTCCAAAGTACCTCTGAAAGTCCCAGTCGCTGTGGGTGAAGAGCTGCCCAAAGACACAAGGCCTCCGACTGGGATTTATATAGCTTTATCTGAAACTGGTACATTACCAAATCAAGGTAAAGTCATTTAAGCGAGGTTTAAACCAGTTTACATATGCCTACATGAGGCATTTGCACCAGTGTCACCAGCTGGATTTAAAATCATTTTAGATAACAGTGTTGCAGCTTTTTGAATGTAGTTGAGTGTAAGTCTTTGTCAAAAAACAACATGAACATGAGCAAGTTAAATGCAGGTTAATCGTTAATTTCAGAAACAGACTTCACTCTGTAGGCTATGCATCACTAAGAGAAAAAGAGATAAGACATGAATACATGTAACCAACTATTTTTAATTTTTTATTTATTTTTTTTACTCCTAAAGTCTACTCTTTGAAAAGTACTGAAATTGCCTTCACAACAAAAGAAGGAAGAAAATCTTCGCTGAACCTGTCATCACCTCCCACCTTTCCCAGCAGACCCCAGCCTTGAGACGTTTCTCGCAAGCCTTGAGAAGCTCAGCAGAGGACTTGGGGCCTTTGAAACACGGGTGATGTCTTCACCGACGGGAGGGTACTCCTTCCCTGCAGTCACCGCCAAGTTTCACAGCCCGGTGCCTCCGTGATTCCTGGAAATTTATCCCATCCTCATTTCTCGAGAACCAATTAAATAAATCCCTATGCTTTGTGCCTGTAAGACTTTTAGCTATAAAAGCTGCCTTGTGGTACTTTGCCTCAGCCAGCCTCTAATGCTGTTCTTTCAGCTCCCCGGGCCGGCAGATCTGCGCTGGTGCTGCGTGCTTAGCTAACGGCTTCCTCCAAGCAGCTACGGAGATCGCCACAAACTCCTGGGGCTCGTGTGTACACGGGAAACACAGTCAGGAAATTAAATTTTCCCTCCCCATAATTAATAAGAGCTAAACATTTGTGGGTTTGTTGTCGTTTTTTAAAGTAGCGAAGCCAAGTTAAAAAAATACGAGCATTCCCAAATAAAAAGTAAATATTTCTTACTAAAGGAGTTAAAAAAAAAACCCACCCAAACCCCAACGCTGTGCATTCATGCAATCAAAAAAAAAAATTTTTTTTTTTTGAAGTTTGGATAAGGAATTCTTTAACAGTTGCTGTGGGCATATTTTATTGCCAAGGCTGATTCACTACAGTATGTAAGCATGCATTAAATGTTAAGCACATGAGTTATCTCACCGACTTCAATGTGCCTGTTTTCATTCTGAAAGCGAGCACAAGCTTCGGAGCTCTGCGGAGCGAGAGGCTGAGCTAGGATTCCTCCTGTTAAGCATATTGCTGGAGATCGTACGTTTTGCAGAGGTCATTACGCGGAGTCCCATACTTACAAATAAACTGTGCTTTTTATGAGAATTGTTCCTACTTTGGAAATTCTGGGACCGTACAAACGTTTGGCGCAACAGGAGAAACAATATGCAACCGATCTGCTTGACAGCATATTGCCAGCACATTTTTAGGTGAAACGCACTGAGCCCTGAACACAGATAATAGGCGTGCTTTCTCTGAAATATCCAGAGCATCTCTCAGAGCATGGCTTGGGCTACGCCGTGGAAGCAAATTCCGAGGACCTTGTCGGTTCACATCTCATTTTGCTTCCCTGCAAAATCCTGCATAATATTCAGACTCTTTCAGGGAGAAAAAAATCCAAGTGTTTTTTCACAAAGCAGTACAAATCACTTGATTATAGATTGGCATAAACCTCGTTCGAGCCATTCTTTGCATCATTTTTAAACAATGGTGCAGTGGAAGTTTCAAGTTTCTTTTTTAGATTTGATTTTCTAAATCAAAATCTTCATTTCCTATTAAGCCTCCATTTTGAAACCATATTATTTGTTCTCTGTTTTAAGCAAAATGACTACTGGATTTTACATGAAGAATTTGTAAAATCAGGTCTAATATATGTGTTCATCATTAGTTGCCATATCATTGTGATTAAAATATGTAACCTACAGAAAGATGGACTATCACTTTGAATGATTCTGTCTGAACTCACTTAAAGGAGTCAAATACCAGAATTGATATCTAAGGTGTGTCAAGGGATGCATTTTTAAAAATGATTTAAAGCTGTATTAGACCATTGAGAGCCATAGAGAACCCACCTAAAATTTTGGATAAACACTTCTTAGCCCATTATGTGTTGCAAATATAATTTCTGTAACATACTGAGCAGAAAAAGTACATTTTGTGCTTATCCCATTAATCCAATAAGTTCATGCAAAATTATTTTAATTACTTTTATTGAAGCATCGTGTACACCTATGTCAGTGTGTATATTATAAATAATAAATAATTATTATTAGACTTGGTTGAATTATTCATTGAGGATAAATTATCTGACAAATACAGTTTTTTTCTCTGCTTGTGACTTGTTTATGAGCAATCTTGTCTTCTCTGAATATATTCCTTCTTGCATGTTTTTTCGAATAGTGAAGGATATTCAGCCAAAAACTGCAAACTGCTAACTTAGATTGCTCCCAGTTTGATTCTGTGTGTTTCTTTGTGAGATGTGGACATGCCAGTCACACGGGCCTGGTTCGGACTGAGCGGCTGGAGGGCTGGAAGAGGGTCCCAAGGACTTGGGGAGGGAGCTGGGTGTCACAAAGGTGTGGAGGCAACTCTCTTGGAGCTACACCTCCACTGCTTCTCACCCAGCCTGTCATCTGCCTTCACAGCATGTCATGTGCAGTCTCCTGAGAAAGCTGGTAATGCGACAGGGATCACAAGCTTAACGGAATCAATGTATAATTAATAGCTCATAAAATCTTCAATGAGTGAATGAGGAGCCCCACCTGGGGATGAGAGGGATGAAATGAACAATTAAGATGGGACGGGGGCCCTTCACTGCAAGTGGATTTGGAGTGAAAGAGAAATAGGCCAGCAGCACCCTGGGTACCGAGGCCCTCGTAGAGTTGACATGCGTTTTCAGACAGGTCCCAAACTTGCTGGCTATTTAGCCAGAGCCCATAAATACCTGAGGCTCCACATAAAGTGACCCCCATAACCAAAGCCCTAACCCCATAAATAAAGATATGAGGACAGGAAGGAGGAGGACACAAGGGACCAGACCTCAGAGAGCCTCAGGGCTTGTGGGGACCCAGTGTGCCTCCATCCTCAGCCATCCCTGCCAGGATGTGACACACTGCAGCAGTGGTGGAGCTCAGGGAAACTCCTCTGCTGGGATCCGGTGTGCACCCAGTCCCTGGCCATCCCATGCAGACTGGTGGCTAACCCTTTCCTGAGATCCCACTTGCCAGACTCTCAGGTGGTCTGGCTGTGGTGGGTGAAGGGAGTCAGGACGCAGCTGCCAGTCACAGTGACCAGCCTAAAGCCACGAGGGCGGGCTTGCCAGGGGACCTGGCGGGAACCCCAAAAGTGGGGCAGCTTGGGGGCTTGCTGCCAAGGTGGCGGCCAAGTGGCTGGGAAGGAGGTCCCTCTGGTGGGCATCGCCCAGCCCGGGGCGGGCTGCAGAAGGACATCCCACAGCTCTGGGGAGTCCCAGAGTGTCACAAAGACAAATGTTGGAAGGCGAACACTCAGCCAAGCAAAAGACAACAATGAATATTTCAGTTTGCTCGCAGATGCCTTTGTCTTGGCTGCTGACACGGAAGTTCGCAGTAAGAAAGGCTATTGTGCTGACAAAAATGTGTGTGAGCAAATGTTTACACAAAGCAACTAGAGGAGGGCAGGAAAACAGCAAAGGGAAGGGTCCCCTGGAACCGGGAGGGTTTTCAGGAACACCACCATTTCCTGCGAGTTTGCTTGCTTCTGATTTTACCGCACTGAACCGGTTCTTGTAGCGGCAGTGTGGCTCCACGCTGCCCAGCTGCTTGCCGGAGATGCTGGGTGCAGGTGGCCAGAGGGTGGCCCCGGCCCTGCGGATCCCCAGGGCGCAGTGTCGGATGTGCAAGTCTGTGGGATGTTGGGGATGCATTCCCATCCTGCGTCCTACCTCCAAGGGCCCTTGAATTAAAAGCACTGGGCCAAACCCTGCCTGTGATGTGCATCTAGATCTGCCCCTGGGTTTCCAGCAAAGTTGGATGCACGCAGATTTGTGCCAAATTTGGCCCTGCCGCCTGCTTGCTCCTTACACAGCAGGAGAGATTTGCTGCCTTTTACGGCAGCTCCAGAGCACTGTGCGTCCAAGGGACGGGGAATGCAACACAGGTAAAAATCTGCCAGTTCCCAGCACATCAGGAACCCAAAACCATGAAAGCCGCGTTTCCCTGATGTTCTCTTTCATTGAAGATTAAGCCTCCATTTGTTTTCTGGCATTTGATGTTTCATTCCTAATGATCTCTAGACTCGGTACCAAAGTTGTCTTCGTGACAGCGAATGCCAAGTGCGATTACTCACCCGGCTACAGATCCTCACCTCCATCCGATGGCTGTGCTCAGGGAATGCCATCATTGTGAGGATGGCCGGGCCGCCAGCAGCCGGAGCATCCCGCCAGCCCCCACGCTCTCCATTCTCCTTTTTTCCCTCCCTCCCTCCCTCCCTCGCTGCTTCTCCTTCTTCTTGTTTTTTATTTTTTTCTTTGGCTTAATATAACTGCACAAAGGCAACACTAAATAAGGAAAATATGCTTCCCAGTAACCGAAACTGACAAAAACAAAGATGACATGTTTATATAATTAGTTACACATCTAACTTTTTTCAGCTTTTCTTCCTTTCAAATATCCCACAACAACTCCACAGCCCGGGCTATGAGTGAAGCCGAAATAGATGTGGAGCAGTGAAATTGGTCTTACCCGCCCCCCCCAAAACCTTTATAGGCCTTAGGTAACTCCTGAATCTTGGAGTCCCTCTGTGACTGCTTTCTGCTGTGAGAGCAATTCATTAAAACTTAATTAAAAGGTGAAGTTCAATATGCAGTTTCCTTTAGCTAATCCTCCTAAGGCAGCTTCATATGGCACTAATGTATCCATTTTGTTGATGTTAGAAAACAAAAAGGCAAGATTGTCTAATTAAGAGGTTGGTGTTTACAAGAGAGAGGTTTTCTAATTGCTGACTCTGAGTCCAAATTAATCTTAACGCTGCTTATTGAAGTGTTCTCAATCTAACTTGGACTTTTCCCCAACAAGAGCTCCCAAAACGTGAATCATTTCCAGGACCTTTGATATAACAGTACTCAGCCTGCTTAGTCCTCCTGTGCTCATACCCCTGCAGGGCCCAATTCTGAACCCCCTCACTGTCTGAGCTGCTTCCCTCTGCCTCCGGTGCGGGAACCTTCTCCTTACAGGGTTTGCTGGGCAGGCTAAAGGTGGAGTTTCAACTCTGTCTTTCAGCATGTTTTCACTCAAATATCTAAATATGTGTTGTATTTCCACACACATCAGTTATTTTTCTGGTAATACATTTTCAATGCTTTATAGAAATGAGCACGCTCCATCTGGTTATGTTGGTGCCAAACATATTTCTTTGTCTAATAAAAGACAAAAGCATAATAACTGTATTCCTACTAATTCTGGTTTCTTTTGACGGTAGCTGCTGACTTCCTGCCCTTGGAGTGGGAATACAGAAAAAGGAAAGAATGCTGCCCCCCCGCCCCCCAATATGAATTTACACTGCCCAGGCACACTTATGAGAAAGGGCAAAAATATCCTAAGCTGCTATCACTCAGCCAGTTTTGGCCACCCGGACTTTAATTTTGGAGACCATGCTGGTAACAGTATGTGGGAGAAATCTCCAAACTATCACAAAAATAAAACAACTACCTCAAGAGAAAACCAATTCTAAAATATAGGCTGTCCAGGACAATTCTTTCCTTTTCAAAAGAATGGAGATACTAGCAATGACGAAACTTGATATGTTCATCAAGGACTGTCACAAAACCAAATTAAAATTGTAACTTGCCCAGAACATGAAAGTGCCACCTAAGGGCTAAACAAGGTGACTTTTTATTTACAATGTTTTACATTGATTTTTGTTTCTGCAGTCATCATTGGTGACTCAGTCCTCCAATGTGCCAGTGTTTTACTCTGTGTATGACAACCTGCTTCCCTCTTAAAATAAGTCACGTAGGCAGAACGTTTTCCACTTTTATCTCAATGTACCTCATGTGGTAATCCTATGCTTCTCAATAATATCTGAAGGTTAAAAAATACCTCTGGCCAACATGACGCTCTTTTTCCTCCTCCTCTTGTTTCTTCCTTCTCCTTTGTTCATTTAAATTGCTGGCCAGAAATAGCCAAAAAGAAAGAGAAAGGGGGGGAGGGGGGAGAGAGAAAAAGGTCTCATAACTTTGCAAAACCATGGAAGCCCCCATACATCCGTTTGCGCTGCTTAGAAGCTGCAGACATGTTGTGCCGGATTGAGAGTTGTGTGGTTGGAAACTATTCGCTGCCCGCTAAAAAAACTCTTCTGGGTACGCCCTTGCATTCAAGGTATGAAAGCTAAAAGTGGGACCCGCCTTCCACAATTCTAGCTTGCAAAGTATACCGAAAGGAAAAAAAAAAAAAATAAGAAAAAAGAAAAAAGAAAGAAAAAACCCTTGGTTCCCATACGGGAACGCCCAAGCCTTCCGGTTTGTCCTCAGCACACAAACACTAGATGTACTACTGTATTTCTGGGAGCTGGAATAGCATTCTGGGTATACCGAAATTAAGAGGGTTGGGCATGCTTACGAGGCTGCCGATTCCTCACCACGTGTTTTCCAAGAGAGAAATGTGAAAGAGTTTCCCGGCTATAGCCTCCATACCTTTGCTGAGAAGGGATGCCACAAATCACGTGAATAATTAGTGACACTCTTAAGCATGTAGCACTGTGCCCATTTATTTTCTTGGCACAAAATGTATTAGTTCTACACTATTCATTTAGTCTGCATTTAGCAAGAGATAAATTTTAGTCGGAAGCCGTACTGAAAGACAATATATACTGTATGTTGGAGAAAAATCTATTTGCTCTAAGACCGTAGCTTTCTCTAAAAAAAAATTCAGGAGAAATAGCATGGAGTTAATTTATATGAAAACCTAATTTTTGCATAGCTTTTGATTGTTCAAATCTCCTAACTAAATGGCCTGCAGTGACCTTTTCAGGAGTGCCGTACTCAGAGTTAAATTCTCGCCAAAAAATGCACATTTCTGTGATCCCCTCATTTAGATAATAGCTCTGTGCCTTTTGCTATAAATGTGGAGTGAAGGGGGGGGGATAAAAGAGAAAGTTTTTCTTTCTCCACAAACGTTAATGAGACTTTTCAACTAGGCTGTAGAGTGGAGGAACTTAAGCCTCTCTAGGTGTTTCTGTTTTTCAGGCTTTGAGCTCTTGCTGTGCCTCGCTCTCTCCATCCCGCCTCCGAAAGGCCCTCAACAACCCATGGCTTTGTCTGTCTGTACTTTTCAGTTTAAGCTACACTCTACCAGGACCACTCTTAGCTTCCATATTTCAGCAGAAAAACAAACAGAAGCGGAAACTGTTTGATGTATTTTAAGTAGAGAAGGCCAGTAAAATATTTTTTAATGGGGATACGAAGCCTTTCAGCCAACAGGATGCTGGTTCAGTTCCAGCCCAGATGAGGAACAACTAAAAGTTGATACCATCTAACAGCTATTAAAGCCTTTGTAAAGTGAGTAGCTGCCTAAGTACCATTCCCAGTGGCCACATCACAAAAGCACACTAACAAGTGAGTCTGTCTTCAGCTTCTTTCTTGCTGGTTCCTCAGCAAGAAGACAAGGAGTGAAGGGCCGGCCGTGGGGACCAGCCATACTTTCAAGCTGGTGGCTTAAACACTCCTGGAGGTCTGTACGCCAAGCTGAAATCTGCCTATAATGGCCTGCCATGATGTGCTGGTAGGTTAAATCACGTGAATATATTGATATAAGTAGCCGCTCCCTCTTGCCAGCTCTCTCTGGCAGGTTAACAAGTGTAAATCCAGTAAAATACAGCTTTAGAGAGCCAGGCTCTAAGCTCATCCACAATCCCCAAAAGAGAACGAATGGCTAGACTGGCAGCAGGCATGTTGTCCATTCTACCCACATGGATACCAGATATAGGTGTGAGCAGTGCCGCATCCCCACAAGGTGGGCACAGCAGCGCACCAGCAGACTGAGAGCTGCTCTGCAGAAACCTGCGTTGGTCCTGGGAAGAAAAGAGTTCTGCCCAGAGGAGCTAGATGATCCAGGCCAGTTGTTCCTCTCACCCCACCCCACATCCACCCTCCTGCATTACAGGTACCCCGCACCTGTACAGAAATCCTCTTCGCCAACATCGGCACACGCTTCCCTCCCGCACCTAAAGCTTTATGTGCTGACAGAAAAATAGGCAGGATTTTTCCTTAAAGGGGTACATGTTCAGCTGAGTAAACTCTGTTTCACCCGCACATCTCTCTGAGGTGCAAAACGAGTGAGAAGGGAAAAGGCACAGAGCAGTAGTCTGATTCAGGAATATGGGAATACAAACTATGTTTTCATGCATACACACAGACTTGTTTGCTGAAAGTTTCACATACCTCAAATTAAAACAGATAAAGCAACAAACTCAGACATCATTTACCCATAGGGAATACACTCAGCCTTTATTTAGCTGCTGAAAATTTACTCCTGCTTGTCTGTATCGCTAACCTGCTTGGGTAGACTGATGTTTTGATGCCAGAATACCCGTAGGGTTTCCAGAGAACATATCATAAGATTCACAGCCGCAGACACATCCTTCTAACAAAGCAAATTGGACTTAGATGAGAGCCTTGCGCAGAGCTACTCAGCCTACAGAAGGCTGAGGGCATCGACAGAAGGAAGCTTTAGCACCTCAAGAAGTTTGCTGTAAAAACATGGATACCTGAGGTCATGGGGTACTTCTAGAGCTTTGGAGGAGAGATATGAGTCCAGGATTGCCTTCTGTGGTTTTGGGGCAGAATACAGGTGCTACAAGTCATAACTGAGGTTTTTAATCCTTTTATGAACACGGCCCTACATCTTTCTGTGCCTTTTGCATGGCAGCGAAGGCACTTTCCTGCCTCCCAGCGGTGTTTTAAAAACGCAAACCTGGAAGACTGTGAAGCACACACTAGTCACAGGGTCAAGCTTTGGACCCCATTTCTGCATAACTTGCTTTGTGCGGGGCAGTAGCAGTAAGATCCAAGCCGTAAAGGTCCCACGTTGTCTCTGTTCTCCTATGATTATAAGGGTCTGAAAACACGTAAGTAAATAAACTCCAGCTACAAAAGTGGTCCTGGAGAGCTTAGAGGGTAACGTTCCTCCTACTGTGTTTGCACAATAAGACACTCAATAAAGTTGCCTTAGTGCTGAATGACCTGAGCAAGCATGACCTATAGAGGGACACACGTGGCAAAGATGCTTTTAAGTTCTCCTTTTATTTGAGACTTAGGATCGCTTTAAAGTTCTCCATTTTCTTTTTCATAATGTAGAGCGAAACTTAAAAGTGGCCCCAACTTGTAATGAAAGCTGCAACAAATTTTAGCAAATAAAAAGCCACTTAAAGAAAAAAACACTACTGTCCTGGCTGGGAATTTTAATAGTGCTGCACTCACAGCCAGACTGCTTGTAACTTTTCTATTAAAATGTTAAATCGAGAGCATTAAACAGCTTCCAATTAAGGGGTATATTATCACCTCGATGCACAGGGAGTTTCACACGTAAATCCCTATGTATTAAGAAGAGAATATACCCTGTGGCTTTTTAAATAACAAATAAAAGTTAAAAGAGATTTTGCAGGAGGTAGAAGAGCCATGGAAAGGCTTGTGTTTTAACACACTCCAAGTGGAAGAAAACTAATGTTTAAAACTGTATAGAAAGAGAATTTATTTTCATTTTTCCCCCACTATTCCCAAATATTTCCACTGGGACCTACTTACTAAGATGAAAGTCTAAGTATTCCATAGAACTGGAAATAATGATTTTTGAAAGACTTTCATATGCACAGGCTGGATGTGCTATTGGTCATGTCTTTTTAACACTGAGGGCATCCTTCCCATTTCCACAGTGCCTATCCTGTGAGTCAAAACTCATTTTTCTAAGGCAAAGGCAAATCCGTTAATTAATTTGAGTTAATATTACTAAAAAAAGTCAGAAACAGTTAAGAAATTCCTCCTTAGCATCTCTCATGTTCCTGAGGGCCTTTTGAAGTAAGATGTGAAGAGTTGCAAGCCTCCCAGCTTATACACATGCTTCAAATTTTTCAGTGTAAACTCAGGGAATAATGCACACTCAGAAAAATCAGATGGTATTGACAAAGTTCGTTCACGATTGTTGTTTATGATTAAAGCCAGAGGCAGTTCAACCATGACTGTTCACTCTGACACCAAAGACAAGTCCACTAGCCACCTTGTCTCTTGATCTGTGGCTGTAGCTCAACAGGCTCAGCTGGGTCAAGACAGGAAGGGCACAACATACCAGTGGGAAGAGTTTTCAGACAACTTGCTCATAGATGTTGAAGCAGGAGAGACCTCGTGGACTGACGCCAGGTTCAATGGGTCCATTCCTGGTGGCCACATCATCTTGGTGAAGTCAACTCAAATGGCTGCACCCCAATACCACCTGTAGTGAAAAATCCTAGCAGGAGCCAATATTTATGGCCTTCTGCTAAGGAGCTATGGCAGTAGCTGTGATACATGTGGTTCTCAGGTGTTTGAGGTAGACTTCAAATTCATGTAAGGTGATTTAAAATGTGGTTGGGCCTCTTGTCATCAGACTAGACAGATGCAGCCCTGCTGGACCAACAGGAGGAATTTTGGACTATGTTTTGAGCTCCTTGTTGTTCAGTTAGGCCTTTGCAGACAGCCTTGGTCAGGGCACATGCTACCAGGTCAGGGACCATGCTATTTGATCAGGGGCCACCTCAGAAGTTCTAGGTGTCTTGCCCATTTCTATCCCTCTCTGCTTCCCTCATGCCACACTGCAACACCTGAGAGACTCAAGAACGTACATGAGGGTTGCTGAAGTGAATGGGCTCTCCCACCTGATGCGGAGGCTTAAGCATTTTACATGGCAAAACTGGGAGGTCCCCTTGGTGCACAGAGCTTCTGCGACATTACAGAATAGGTGTCCATGGTTACCCCACAATGTGGTAGAAATAGTTGTGGGTTCTCACAAGAAAAGTTTTCATGTTAACATCAATCAGGGACTGGTCATGAGTGAAGTGTTACTGGTCTCTAACCACTGACAGAAATCACTGCTCCAACACTGGACCAATGTGTGTAATTGTAGGAGCCCAGAGGACATTTTGCTTCTTGCACAGACTCTTTTTAGTCAGAAACCTGCATCTCTTTGGAAGAGGCTTCTTCACTTTTCTGAAGCTTAGACTGCTTCTAAAAGGTTTTCTAAAACAGTTTTAGGAAAGAACCACTGATGAAAAAACAGATTGACAAAAGTTCAGTCCTCCTTGGAGCAGCCATATGACAACATTTGGCTCAGTAAGTCCAGCTGGTGACCCCAAATTTTCTTTCAGCTCTTTTCAGAAGGAAGAGCTTGGATGCATGAGGGACACAGCTCTGAGAAGTCTGATAGAGCTTGCTGGGATGTGCTGATGTGCTGAGATGACACAGCTTGCTGTGCGAAGGGAGGTGCTAGCTGGCCTCCCCTGGTATTATCCAGCTCCAGCTATGTTGCTGCACTATGGAAGAAGAGGAAAGCACAGCTCCCTGCTGTTATAGTTGTTCTCCTCACTGCCCCACACTGCTGCCCCAACCCTGCTCTGATCTGGCTACATGGCTTGTGAAGAAGTCAGTAGGAAGGAGCTCCTGCAAGCACTTTCATTGCTCCTCTGCAGCACCTCCTGCACACAGCCAGCCTGGAGGAGCAAAGGCAGGAGGAAAGCCACCTTCTGTGGCAGCCTGAACACCCTTCTCTGAAAGCCATTGCCTTCAAAGGGGAAAGAGGCAGGAAGAGCAGCCTCTCTCCCTACGACCCTTTCCTCCCTAACAAGCACCCTCAGAGCCTCTTCTGCATAGGAACCCATATTACAGAGCTGGCACGTCTTCCTCTGCTATGCCAAAGGCAGTGTCTGTCTGGTCCTGCTTCTCCCCTTCATGGGACCATTGTGTTTAGAGATAGTTTCCATGTTCCATCAAACAAATACAGCTTATCATTTCCATGTTAATGTAGCATTTCAGCAAATGGTATGATGAAAGAAAAAAATAGCTTTTGGGTGCAGGTCTCAGACAGAAGGAAAGGAAGGTACCTAATTTCATATTTATGCACCACAGGCTTGAGAGGAAAAAGACCTTGAAGCTCCCCCACTCTCTTCCACCACAGATTCTCAATGAATACAGCACCTCTAAAAGCTTTGGTGTAAATCCTTGGGTTTGCCTGTGTTTTTCATCAAGAATCACCACTTATACAACAGTATTGAAAAACAAGATGCACCAACACAGACCAAAGTAGATAACTTTAGATACTCAGTTTTTCAAATCATGGCTTCAGTTTGTTCCCTTGAGAGTTTTATTAAACTAGGCTTTTTCCCTTTTCCTTTTTCCTTTTTCCTTCTCTTCTCTTCTCTTCTCCTCTCCTCTCCTCCCTTCCCTTTCCTTCCCTTCCCTTCCCTTTCCTTCCCTTCCCTTCCCTTTCCTTCCCTTCCCTTCCCTTTCCTTCCCTTCCCTTCCCTTTCCTTCCCTTCCCTTCCCTTTCCTTCCCTTCCCTTCCCTTTCCTTCCCTTCCCTTCCCTTTCCTTCCCTTCCCTTCCCTTTCCTTCCCTTCCCTTCCCTTTCCTTCCCTTCCCTTCCCTTTCCTTCCCTTCCCTTCCCTTTCCTTCCCTTCCCTTCCCTTTCCTTCCCTTCCCTTCCCTTTCCTTCCCTTCCCTTCCCTTTCCTTCCCTTCCCTTCCCTTTCCTTCCCTTCCCTTCCCTTTCCTTCCCTTCCCTTCCCTTTCCTTCCCTTCCCTTCCCTTTCCTTCCCTTCCCTTCCCTTTCCTTCCCTTCCCTTCCCTTTCCTTCCCTTCCCTTCCCTTTCCTTCCCTTCCCTTCCCTTTCCTTCCCTTCCCTTCCCTCCCCTTCTGCTGTTTCTTTAATAAGTGAACACTGGCTATATCCTGTGAGTTTAGGGTGGACTGTTGGTAAACCTGTTATCCATCACAGTAATTCATAGAATCTGGCATGTACCAGATGGACAATATTCCATTGTTTAAAGTGAGCTCTGTCAATCTTTGCCATTGATATTAAACAAAAGTCAGGATTATTAAAGCATATGGGTACATGGCCTCGTACACTGGTTAAGCCTTTGCTTTGAGAATGTGACTGCTGTTGTTGAGCATTCTGAAAATATATATAGTGTGCTACAGCACACAGAGAATCACAGATGTCAAGGGGAAATGATATGTGAAAGCAGTGTATGTTTAAAAATGCAGCACTACTGTACCTTCTTAAAAGAAAAAGAAACTTTCCTCCTTCTCCCTCCTTCCCCCTGTTGCCAGTTAAAATGAACTGTCAGAGCCTGGATAGAGATACAAACAGGATTGCATACCTTACCAAGCCTACAGTGACTCTTAGACTTTGATCTAATTCTATTTGCTGCTTTATGATGCATGAAGCTGTCAGATAAAGAGGTGTTCAAAAAAATCCACTCGAGCTGTCAGGGCTGACAAGCCCTGTGATGGATTACAGAGAAAACAAAAGGGTTATCACCTTAACCACAAACATTTATATCTTTTTTTCATAAGGGTGCTTCAATCAACATGTAGTTACCAGGGTGCAGGTTGTTGTGAGCCTGTAGGAACACAGATCCAATGACACATGTTGAAACAGCATTTAAAAAGTACAACACACATGCGTTGGCACTAATATGCTGCTGACATGGTACAGTTGTGCTTACTCAGATCAAAGATAAGAACCCTATAGTTTTCTATATAAAAAGGATTCTTTTCTGAAGAACAGATTTCCCCCTCCCCACCCGTCTTTCAAAGATTAAACACAGTCATAACAGTCTGAATGGGGTTTAACTCAAAAAAGCCCAGTACTTAAATATGCCCATATGATTACTTACACAATAGAAACTTCAGCACAGAATGAAGAGCAGTTAGCATTTGGCTCATGTAGAGGAAACAAAAAAAAAATTGCACTGGCTCCTTTTTCAACATCAGAAAGCAATCTCATGGCCCATTCATCTACCATCTCTTCCCCCTCCCTCGCCAAAGTCTATCAATTCTTAAAAGGCCACCGCAACAAACAATATTGGACCTGAAATTTGTCAAACAAAGCTAATATTCTACCTCTAGCTCTGCGTCTTTGACACTCTAGTGAAA
This sequence comes from Charadrius vociferus, assembly GCF_000708025.1. Classification (NCBI taxonomy): domain Eukaryota; kingdom Metazoa; phylum Chordata; class Aves; order Charadriiformes; family Charadriidae; genus Charadrius; species Charadrius vociferus. Next base: position 129,879 of record NW_009649320.1, on the reverse strand, counting down.
AGAAGACAAGAAAATACATCAAGATTCTTACTTGAGCTGATATTGCAGGCATTTTACCAGTGGTTTACACTCAGATCAAGACTAGACGCATTCCCTTTTGGTCAGTACATCCATATGCTGAGAGTGACCCGAGGCTAAGTTATAGGATACTATGATCACGTTTAATTCTTCAGTAGTTGTTTTTTCCCCTGTTCCCCTATTTAGTGATCGTGATAACAAAGTGGGCTTAACACTATCCCTAACTGAATGGGTTAAAAAAGCAATTTATGGAGGATAGGTCCACTGGTAGCTACAGAGCAAGATAATCCTTGTCGATGAAGCCCAGGAGGTCTCCAAGTCACAGATTGCTGGAACCTGGAGAAAACTTTGGGAAAAAGATTGTTCTGTGATTGTTCTACTTCCCCATCTTTTCCCAAAAACCTGTTACTGGCTATTGCCCCAGAGAGGACTGAGGGGGATGTTTGGTCCAACCCCTTGTAACTCCCTAGTTCTAAACAAGGGAACTTGTATCTCCCGCAGGAATGATTTTTGCCAGGATATGTATGTGTCTTATGTATATCATACACGCATATATATGTGTACACATATATAGCCTAGATGAAGCCTGCCAAATGAACATGAGCCAGCAGTGTGCCCAGGCGGCCAAGGTGGCCAACGGCATCCTGGCCTGTATCACAAGTAGTGTAGCCAGCAGGGCTAGAGAAGTGATTGTACCACTGTACTTGGAACTGGTGAGGCTGCACCTTGAGTACTGTGTTCAGTTTTGGGTGCCGCAGTATAAGAAGAACATTGAGCTGCTGGAGAGGGACCAAAGAAGGGCAACAAAGCTGGTGAAGGGTCTTGAGAACAAGTCTTATGAGGAGCAGCTGAGGGACTTGGGGTTGTTTAGCCTGGAGAAAAGGAGGCTGAGGGGAGAACTTATTGCTCTCTACGACTGCCTGAAAGGAGGTTGTAGAGAGGTGGGTGTTGGTCTCTTCTCACATGTTACAACCCATAGGACAAGAGGAAATGGTATCAAGTTGCATCAGGGCAGGTTTAGGTCAGACATCAGGAAAAACTTCTACAGTGAAAGGGTTATCAAAGACTGGAACAGGCTGCCCAGGGAAGTGGTTGAATCGCCATCCTTGTATGTCTTTAAAATTCGTCTAGATATGGTGCTCAGGGACATGGTTTAGAAGTGGGCCTGGTAGAGTTAGATAACGGTTGGACTTGATTATCTTAAAGGTCTTTTCCAGCCATAACAATTCTATGATTCTCTGAAATTATCAATGAGCTATGGAAGTTAACGCAAGCCCTGTGTATGGAAAGAAGGCTAAAGGTGAGGCATCTTCACACATCGTCTTATGCACAGGTGAATTTCTGATGTGTTGGGTGGGAAAGAGAGGCTGATTTTACTTGGCAGTGCACCTCTAATGTGAGAAAATCACTCAGTTTTGGATACTGGGACAACAACAAAAGCATATGGAAGCTCCCCAAAAGGTGGGTTGTAAGATTATAATCAGCATGCACAGGCTTTTAGAAGGTAGAAGGAAAACAAAACAGAGAATCCCAAAAATAACAGCATAGGGTCAGGTTCTGTGTTTATGGACAAGACTATTGCTCCACAGTGCAGAAACCAGGGCTATGTCCCCTGTGAAACAGAGCAGACTTTAACGCTGGAATGGGTGCATCAGAGCAAGGCAGAAGCAGAGAAAGATCTCAAGGACAAGCATTTGGGGCAGGATTAGAGAGACCTGAGAGGCAACACTGGCAGGACTGAAAAGAATTCTCTCGCACAAATATGAGCCACCTGACAATCACAATAAATCACACTGGTATTAAAGTTCTCCTTTCTGATAGATTTCCCTTTAACACCTACTGTCTAAAGAGAAAGAGAAGAGAAGAGAAGAGAAGAGAAGAGAAGAGAAGAGAAGAGAAGAGAAGAGAAGAGAAGAGAAGAGAAGAGAAGAGAAGAGAAGAGAAGAGAAGAGAAGAGAAGAGAAGAGAAGAGAAGAGAAGAGAAGAGAAGAGAAGAGAAGAGAAGAGAAGAGAAGAGAAGAGAAGAGAAGAGAAGAGAAGAGAAGAGAAGAGAAGAGAAGAGAAGAGAAGAGAAGAGAAGAGAAGAGAAGAGAAGAGAAGAGAAGAGAAGAGAAGAGAAGAGAAGAGAAGAGAAGAGAAGAGAAGAGAAGAGAAGAGAAGAGAAGAGAAGAGAAGAGAAGAGAAGAGAAGAGAAGAGAAGAGAAGAGAAGAGAAGAGAAGAGAAGAGAAGAGAAGAGAAGAGAAGAGAAGAGAAGAGAAGAGAAGAGAAGAGAAGAGAAGAGAAGAGAAGAGAAGAGAAGAGAAGAGAAGAGAAGAGGAAGGGAAGGGAAGGGAAGGGAAGGGAAGGGAAGGGAAGGGAAGGGAAGGGAAGGGAAGGGAAGGGAAAGAAAAAGATCCAAATACACTGCTTACAAAACAAAATTTAGAAGCCCTCTTAAGTGCCTCTTTAACTACACCAAGATTGGACATGATCTAGGTTAGCAGCTGTGGGGGGACGGAGGACACCGTTTCTTCGGTAATTCTAGCAGGCTTTTAAGGCTGTTTCTCTTCTCAGCTCTACCTCTCTGGCATGACTTGCCGAGCACTAATAGACACAAGCATTACCATCATTCATTAAACTATATTCCTACGCCATAGCCATCCAACAAACCAATAAAATTCCTCTTCAAAAAGTTGAAAGGCAAGCTGGTTCAGATAGGCCATTATTAGTATGCACAGAGTGTACATTCACAGGCAATAATACAGTGGGAATTGAGCTAGCCTGAGCATAGACTGATGTGAAGCATATGATATTACTTATGTAGGCATGAAAGCAATCTGCTTTAATATCAGACACTTTAGTGCAAAGAATGTCAGGGTTACCAAAGGTTAAAGACAGGCCGTTGGATTTTTTCGTTGCTTTTTTTTTTTTTTTTTTTAGTATGAGCTGAAAAAATGTGGAACGACTTTCCATTTTCAGTTTTTGGGGGCTGCTGGGCAAAATGGTAATAAAGGATGCAACTTAAAAACAACAGCAAGGTAAAAAACAGAAGGCGGAACATGCCACAAAGCATAATGTACAAAGAAAAAGATGAGTGTGAGAAATAGCTGACTGCCATTCAGCTGGTGTTGGTAAATGTCGCAAGATGTCTCTTGCAGGCTTTGAGCATCGTCCCATTGAGGCAGCGCCTTCAAAGAGTGCTGGATGGAGGAACAGAACCTCAGAGGCCAGATCCTCACCCAACCATGCCACCTGCCATCCCTTGGTGTCTCGTGCTGACGCAGGGAGCCGCAGATTTCCATCTCACCCTGCTGTCGCACACCCCACGAGCATCTGGCCTGGCAGGACGGGGACAGTTTGCTGCGTTTTCACACTGCTCGGCCACAGTGTCAGCCAGTGCACCCCAGGTGCTTGGCAGGCTGCAGGATCGGGCCCCTCGGTACCCTGCTGGCCCCTGGTCCCTGCGAGCTCTCGCTTGCATTCCACCATGAACAGCTGCTGCAGCACTTTGAACTTTCACTTTTCCTTTACTAAAATTAAAAACCAGGCACATAACCAAGCTGAGAGCTCCCAAAATCTCAGGTGGGAAGCATTACGGAGAACAGAAGCCAGGCAGACTGTTTTTCAGAGGTTGATTGCTTTTTCAGAGTGTATTAGCATCTATTTTTTTTCCCCAGCACCAGAATCCTTGGGTATTGGGGAGCTAAGAAAAGAGGAAATTCTTATGCCAGAGGATAAAGAACCAAGATAAAAAAGAAAAAAAGGAACAGAAAATGAAGAGGTTTCTCACATTTTTCTCAAAAGCACAATTCTGTTTTTATTTGATTCTATGTGTTATGGAAGACAAACATTGTAAATATTGAGGAGAAATAATGCAAGCCATTATGAAACCATTTGCTTTCATAACCTACTGTGAAGTGACTAAATCCTCTTTATATACTGATAGCCGCCTCTCAGGCTGCTGCTACCTGTCTGTTAGTCCTCATGCAGGACTGTGTCTATAGTTGACAGTTTATGACACATACAAAGAAAGAAAGAAAGAGAGAGAGAGAGAAAGAAAAAGGGGGGCGCATGCAGTGAAAGGAAGACAGATGGGCCTATCAGTTATGTATATTGTGACCCACCTGCCAGTCACAGCCCCATGGGAATGTGGCATAATAAATACTGAAAAATGGAAAGTAGGAATTAAACTTAAAAAAACCCACCACAACAACCAAACATATTGAACAAAGTAAATTGTCTGGAAGGGAGAAGTGTAATAAAGATTTTTTAGGAGCATATAAATCAAAATTTCAAAAGAAATTTGCCAAATGGGGTCTCAGCTCATGTGCAGTCAGTGGCAGGAGGGCGTAAATTGTAGATCTAGAGAGGATGATTGCCAGCACGCCTAGGTATGAGGCGGTTGATTCAATAAATATTCATGACAGCAGCACGTATGCTCTAAGCACACACCCTACCCCAGCAAACCCAGCTCAGTTGAACTTCACCCCCCACCCCCCAGGAGCCTCTGCATGTTCTTGCATTGCCCTCAGCTGAGTCTCACTGTTTTTTGTGGTGGTGTGTGTGTGTGCACATGTGGGCACGTGCAGATGTATAAGCCCAGCTCCTGCAGACCAGACCTGACTTACTCCTCCCAGCCCTATCTCATTACCTATCCTCCCAGAGCTTGGCAATAAACTCAGTTGTGAGACCTCCAGCTCATCACGACCATCTAAAACAATCTCGCTGAGTGAAAAGTCCTTCTTGCGAAGATTAGGAGTAATCAAACCTCATTCTTCCTATGCTGAATAAGTATTTCATGAAAAACCTTGCTTCCTTTCTCAAACGGCGTGAAGTCCAGAGGATCATATCTTGCTTCTGTTGTTCCTTCACTCCAGTCCTAAAAGTGTTTCTGCAACTTCATGGAAATCCTATCCACCCTCCTGCCAGCTACATACATCTCTAGACTCCAGAGTCTCCCTGATAATTCTCCATTATGTAGAAATTTGCTACACAGAGAACCCCCAGCCTGCACATAGATCGGTGCAAAGACATACGTTCTCCCCTTGGTCAGGGACCATTGTGCATTCAGAGACACCAGCACCTGCCTACCTCTTTGTTGTAAAATCTCACATCAGTCCATGGAGGTGACTTTTCCCTGCAAAATCCTCTCACCTATTTAACAAGTACAGGTGTACAGTGGCAGAAACACCGTTTTCCTTCTCCCTTTCTGCTCCCCTTTCACATCTCTGAATTCACACTCATCCTTTGCTTTCTGTCCCCTTGCTGCTACTGAAGTCCTTCTCCCTCTGATCCTTTTGCCTTTCACCCATTCATTCCCTCATCAGGGAGATATGCAAATGAACTCTAATTCTAATTTAAGGGCCTCTTTGATGTAGTCTCTGTCTAACCAGAAAAAAAACACCAATAGTATCTAACTTTGTTTCTGCTCTGGCCTTTTCACTGCTTTTAACCTTAAGAATTCTCTGTCTTCACATCACAGGCAGAGAGACAGTTATTTAACTGTTTTCAACAATAAGTGAACTGAGGTAATTACCTAAGAGAAAATATTAGTGGAAAGGTTTTCTTACCTTTCTGAGTAAGGAAAAGACCAAAAACCTCCCAAAGGAAGAAAAGTGTGTGATTGGAGAATGCTTCTGCCATTACTGGGTATTCACAACACGTTGGGGGTGACAGGCTGGGGGCTCGCAGCATCTAATGGAGCCCAGAAATCAGCAAAATGGAGGTGGTCTCTTAGGGTGGTCCTCCACCTGGCTTAGCAAGTATCATCTGGCTGAGCAGCAGCAAGCAAACCCACCTCTGGCGACATCCTGTCAAGAATTTCTTCATGAGATCTAAATCCTCACATAGAAACAAATGCCAACACTTGTTCCCATGCTCATTAAATGTCTCCTCACAATCTTTGCTGTTTGCTATTTTGTCTAGTTACTTTTGGCCCCAAATGTTACTAACATATAAATCTAAAATTTTGAGGGATTTTGCTAATTCTGCACAAACCCTTGATCAGTAGGACAAAACCAGCCAAGACAAATATATTTCTGAACTACTCACTCTAGGATATACCTGCATATGACAATGGTCCCCGCTTCCAGCAATGCACTGGGGTCCTGACTTTGCCATATGGCTTGAATCGTTAGATCAAGAATTGGCCTAGTTGGCTTTTGGGGATGGCCCCTCCACAGACCTCCACCATTAAATACAAGGACCTAGATATCAACTATTCCATATTAATGATGATGTTTAATATGTATGAAATCTGAGACTCAGATATGTCCTACAGCAAACACATGAGACAACCACAGAAAGCGTTTTCCCTTGTAAAAGGAGTAGCTCGAGTCTCATGGAAATCAATGGTCTTGGAGAAGATTGGCAGAACTAGATATGGACGTTGGAGAATTTCACTGGAAAGTGGTTGCAGGAGCATGAATATAAAGGGTATACAAACCTCTGCAGGCTGTAAACACGGAGAATGAAATTGTATACAGGCTGCTTGAGTGAGGTGTGTTTTCTAACAAGATACAAACAGCCACTCAAAGTGAGCATCAGTTGAAAGCACTGAGACTGTGGAATAGCTTTTCGAAGGAATTAGAATTAAAACCACATGAAGTAAAGGCATGGAAACAACTCCTCTTTTGTGAATAATGAAATAAACAAGTTGATGTTTTTCCTGTACACGGTGCTCAGGCTTTGGGGGTCAGTTTTATGGGTTGCGCTCTATCTTTTCAGGACATGAAGATCATCCATTCTGTAATGTGCTTTGAAAGTAGAGTTGCTGTGCCTGTCACCAACCTGTGGCTCTGCCCCATTTCATGTGGTTTGTGAATTATCATTTCTCTTTGCTTGATCTTTTATACATAATTAGACATTGCAACAGGAAGTGAGACCTCCTCATCCTGTGTCAGCTGACAGAGAGGGTGCGCGCTCCTGTCTTCACCCTGCCTCATAGCAGGGTTTTCTTGATCAGCCACTTCAGTGTATGTCACTTATGCCAGTGTGTCTCTGATGAGACAGGCAGATTATTGCATCTAGGGAAAAGGCGGCCCATAAAAAATACTCACCAGTGCTCCCCAAGCCAATGGTTTCCCTATTGAAGCAGAGTGATTTACAGGTGATGTGTGCAGCCTGGAAGATTAATCTAAGTATCAGCCTGACAGTTTTCACACTGGATAAGAATAAAATTGATGGATGAAAAAATATAAAAATATGTGCTGCATGTTTAATATATTTTCAATCTTTCCAAAAATATACCTGGGAAATCTATATGCTCCTTCCTTGGAAGAAAAAGATGGTTTGATCCTTCTCTAAATTACCAGTACTGCAAGCAGACAACATGGACATCACAGATGTGTAACTCTATTAATTAATACTACCACTGGGACCTAAGGGCCTAATGCAGGAGCTGAGGTCACATCCAATTCCACATGTCTATGATTCTACAATGAAATCCTGACGGTCAGGAGACTACCATGTGTGATCCTCCAAAGATACTTAAAATACAAAGTCTTAGGACTTAGGAAACAACCCCAGGGAAAAAAAATAAAAAATATGGCTTGTCAGTTATCAAACCTTTACATTAAGAAATGTTTTCACTAAAGGAGGGTGTGAAAGTAGCAGAGGAACAGAAAAGAACATTTACAGTGCTAATACAGCAGTAGGCTAATACAACAAACCCAGTGACACCAAGGGCTGAAGATGAAAAAGTACACGGCAATAGATCTTGGGACAGATAAGTCACGCTGTCACATCTATGCTTCATTCTCAGGAAACCAGAGGAAAAGACTTCACTTCAGATTTTATTGACTCTGCAGTCCATGGACTGCCTCCACTTCACAGAGCAACACATCCTTTTGCAGGTCCTCAACCAGCCACTGCCATGCATGAAGAGCATGGATCAACACACGGGCTATCCCATCTGAGGTGTGTGTCCATCCCAGTCTGGGTTTGTCTACACTGTCAGCCCAGAAGCTGCCCGTAAATCCCACTGTGAAGGGTGTACAGCCAGCCAATTAAGCTACAAAAGCTCAGGCATGTCTGCAGTGTGCTTTTTGGAGCACAGAGGGTTCTGCAGATATATGTCTAGCAATATAGCTTCATGTTACATAGGCCTCAGGTCATCCACAGGCATGCCTCTACAGCTGTAAGGCCGTCACTTGGGTGGGAAACATGGCAGGCGGGAGACAGAGTATCCCATGTTCACTGTCCCTTCCAAGCCCACTTTTTCCCAGTAGTATAGATATAGTCTTCACGATGCCCAGACAGAAGATCCACTGTGCAAAAATAGCATTGGGATCTTTTTGTGGGTTATTGGTTGGTTGTTTTTGGAGTTTGGTGGTTCGTTTTTGGTTTGTTTTTTTTTTCAAAGCTAATTATTAATTTTTAACTTCCAGAATGCAGATTGGACAAGCCACAGTTCACTGCAGGAACAGAGCGCAAGGCAGATTGCATTCTGTATTGCAAAGATGCTGTTAGGTTGCAATAGCAGTGACTCGAAAAGCAGAAATATTCAGACAGCCTTCTGCATGTTATTTAATTGTGTGTACTACTTTTGCACAGACAATGAGGAGAGAAGAAAATGCAAAGGTAATCAACATTGTATGAAAGCTAACAATTTTTCCATGCAAAAAAAAAAAAAGGAAAACTATGAAAAATATTTTGAAAAATATTCTTAGGGGAAACATATAACTCATATTTTTACAATTTGGACAGTACTCGAGGTTGAACAGGTCATTTGTAATTTTATTCCTCTTCTCTCTCCTTTTTCCTCTTTCTCTTTTCTTCTCTTTTTTTTCCCTCCATTCTGTTGTTTGTAGAATAATAGAGAAAACGAGTTAAAAGGGGTAAGTATTGATCAGCTGAAGGAAACACTGAACAACTTGTTCCGTTTAAAATAGCAATCTTAAAACCTCATTTTCATCCTTATAATTTCTGCCCTCTTTTCAGACCCGATTTTGCAACTTTCTTCGCATGCACTGAGTTTAAACTGCTTGTCCCTGCCCCAAAAGCCCTGAGAGATGCCAATCCAGCCTTCATCACAGTTGCTCAGAGGAGGACCCAAGCCCTGCTCTGTAGAGAAAACTCAACAAAAACAGGAGATCTCTCCAAAAGCATTTTAACTGCAACAAGGCAGAACTTAATGTGGGCTTGTTTACCCCACGTAATGAACTGTCTTAATTTCCCTCCTCTGTCAGTGATGTTAACTTGTTTGCTTTTTTCTTTTTTTCCCTCTTCGGTGTTTTTTTCAGTGCAATCCTTTATGTGTGAAGTACGTTCCCTAACTTTAATAAATTACTGTGCCTTCCTCCTGCGCTTCTTCCCAATGTTCATAAGTGAACGAATCAAAACTTCAGGGAACCGAGTTTTTTCCATTCTTGAACAGCAAAGTTATTTGTTCCTTCTGTATGTTCTGTCTGTGTCTCCACGGCCCTTCTAAGTTGGCTCTCCCATGCAGTTTGCTGAGTTGTTTTTTGCTAGTGATCCAAGCAGCCTTTTGGTGGCCGGGCCATGAAAATTTGTAAGGCCTTGGAGATTCGCTTCGATATTGCACAGAGCCAATTACATCCTGTGTAATTAAAAGAACCCCATCAAGTTCATATGTGGGGCTTATCATTAATATGGCTGTCCTAAAAGATAGCAGTGGAAGATCAAAAGGAAACATAACTTTTTCCCATTCTACCAGCTTGCTTACTCTGCATTTAACAATTGTTAGTCTCAGCTTTATGGCACTGTTGGCAGCAGGCTTCCCTTCCCTAGATTCAGCAAAAGGAGTTTTAAATGAAACAGCAGTAGCTGAGCTAAAACAGAAGGAAAACAGGCAATGGGCAGCAGGCAGTGTGTGTAAAGAAACACATGGAAAAAAGAGACCTGCACCAGTATGGTCAAGGTTTCTGCAAAACCAGAAGTTCTGTTATTCCACAAATAAGTAAGTCTGGAAGAAAAAAGTGTTTGAATTTTCGGCAACTGGTTGGTTCGAAATTCATCCCAAACTAGTTGGCCCATTTATTTTAATAAATATTGCAGTAACTTTCAGCACCAGCAGCATTATGCACGCAGGTCACTTCAGTGGAGCCACTGGGGTAAGTAAAGGGGTGTTCCCCGAGTCCCCAGTGCCTGGAAAGGGTAACCCATTAATCAGCAGGCACATAGCAATAACAGTCCTGGATTGCTTTGCTTTGTGAAGCCAGGTCAGAGTGATGGGAGCTTCTGTTGTCTTTGCTCCTTCCCCACCCAGCAAAGCTCCCTCAGTTCACAGCTTATAGACTATGACAGAAGTATGCCTTAAGTCTCTAACCGAGGGATTAAAGCTTTGCAAACCTCTTAAAATCAGCCAGACGGCTCTAGCACTCAAAGCTTTTGCCTCATTTCAAGCCTGGGTGCTCCCCAAAACCGGACTAGCAAAAACATGCATAAAGGAAATCTCTTCATCTCACTGAAATAGAGGGGAGGCCTGTTCTGACTGAGCAAATTACTGGCACTACCTTGAAAAGTGCAGGAGAAACGTAATGGGACGTTTGCAACCACTCGCACGAGGAAGGTACGGAGGTGATTGCTATGTCCTGTACTGCACACTGGGGAAATAACAGAAAAGGCTCTGAGCTTGTAAAGCTGAGCTGGTTTCCTAGTAAGAAAACAAACATAGCACTTCAACTGCAGCTAGCACCGTACCCAGGTACCTACAGGCTGATTGCACCACACCTTCTCCAAACACTTCCTCCCTGCAGACCTCTCCCAGCTTGATGCAAATTGCTGAATATTTTCTTCTAACAATTTTTATTGGCTTAATTTGTGTGCCACCACCTACTGACTTACCACAGCCGGAGCTGGTTAGTGCATAGCTTAATCTAAGGTGTGTCCATAATGCCTGGCATGGTGGCCCTGGCAGACCAGCGAGGCTTTACACGTGCTGTGGAGTCGCTACAGATCCCCTTTCTCACCCTGGAAATCAAAGCATCCCCAGGTGGAATAACAGATGTGGGTACAGCACTTCCAATATACTGTTCCTTTAGCCCTTTTCCCGGCTCTTCTGAGCTTGAGCTGACAGTGGGGAATTTGTTTCTGCCCTTTTGCCAAATTCATCCTTGGAGGTTGAGGAGGTTGCCCTGGAACTTGGTGCTGCTCCTGCCTTTAGTGCTGGCCATGGGCACATGTTCATGCCACGCGCACAATATCAGCACCCTGACATTTCCAGGGTACTGCCTGCTTTTCACCACCCTTCATTTGTGTTTGGTTTTACTTCCTCAGTGTCCTGCTGTTACCTGATGTTATTTGCGTTCCATAGAAGGTGGGACTGCTGCTTTCGGCCCTCTCCTTGGGCAGCTAACCAGCAGCTTCCACCAGGGCTGCTCCTCAGGGCTTCTTGCTGCCAAAGAAAGCTGCTGGTTTAGCCTGTTGTTTTCTTATTTTCTGGCTCCACCCCTGGTCATCTTCTCCATGCTTGTCTACAGCAAATCTTCCTTGTACTGGGCAAGTGCTTTGCTTTGTAGAAGCATGCTATCCTGGGCCAACCTCAGGGTCAGCCAGACTTTTCACCTTCCAAAAACTAATCATCTACCACCATGTTTTCACCCTTAAAAGAGATGAGAAAAAAGAGAAGAACTCTTTTTATCTTCTCTCAGGGCCAAAGAAGCATCCCAGAAAGCCTTGCCCCGCTCCAGGTACACTGTCCACCAGACATTTACTCTCTGACCCACAAACACAGACCTTGCTTCCTTGACGGATGCCTCTGTCTTCAAGAGGAGAAGAAATCAGTCTAGCTCTTAAAGTCGGGTGCTTGAGTACACCTTTTACTGCCCACTCCACTGTAAAAATAATACATCTTGTACACACTACTTATCTTCTGCCTGGTAGCAATATTGATTTAAAAACATGTTAGAAAAAAAACCCACATTTTTTTAACTGCATTTAATAGACTCAACATTTTCTTCTTCTCAGTCAATCTGTGTACAGTTAAATTTTAAATTATCACGTTGTATTTAGCATTAAATATAATATAAGCAAACAATAAAATTTAATTAAAATAGTCCTTAAACAAGTACACACTTGCTACTGTTTTGAAGTCAAATGGGTGAAATTAATGAGGTCACTGAGCACAAAAACCTAGCTGTTGCTGAAGCAGTAAGTCAGCTCTTGGCAGGGCTAGTCTTTTCTGCAGGTGCCAAGAGGAGAGTGTCTTCATTCCAGCTTACTTCAATGTCAATTCCAAATAACTGGCTCATCCAAACTTGAGAAATAATGGTGAGCTTAAAACCAGGAAACCTTGTTTTCCTTTTCCAGTTAAAAAAATACAACTAATATGTAGAAGAGTCAGAATTGTTATTTCTAAAATCTTAAAGGCTAGGGAGGACCATAAATGATCAGTTCAAAAGTTTGAAACACAAGACTTGCTGGCTAAGTTAACTTTTTTCCTCCTAACTGCAACAAGTCTAATTGGCCATAACACGACAACCACTCACCCAGACCACCACAGCCTGGCTGGAATCACATTGATCCCCGGCTCCTGTTTTCATCCTCTGCCTCAGCACTTCCATCACCTTTGCTGTTTAGAGGCACTCATGTGGGGTAAGATGCGCTTCTTATCACGGTTTCTCTGACAGGCACATCCCACATCACACTCTCATTTCTGCTCAGGGCTGACACCTCCAGAGTTACAGGCAGACCTCAGAATCCACTACAATAACTCCTGACCTTGTGGTCCCTCAATGACCCAGGCTGGGACACTTGGCTCTCTCCTGGCTTGTGCACCTGGGCGTCATCTGCATGGTCGCCACAGTTGGGATCAGCTGTCCTCGCCTGCAGCCAGACTGCACATGGAGTACCTGCATGGTCTCTGAAGCTCAGAGGTCTCCAGGACTCGCACTAGAGACAGCACAAAAAGGAACAAGTTACAGTGTGATGTGTTGAGTAATTTCAGTCAGATACCACAAATGGAGAAACTCCCCTGGAGTCAACACATAACCAGAATAACAGTGTAGCCCACAGCTTTATGGTATTTGAAGTGAGGCCAGAACCTGATGTCGTAAATCTGAGTTGGACTAGGTTTGATACACCGTATTTGAGGAGACAGAGCAAATTTTTTAAGTCTGAGCTTGTCCTAAAGGAGAGCTTGTGGTTTTATTTTTCACAATTTTATGGGAAAAAAATATTATTTTTCCTGATTATTTTAGATTTTAGCTGAAAAAAAAAAAAGAAAATCCATTTACGGAAGATGCTGAATGCTTTCCTGTCAGTAAAAACTAAAGAACTTTCAGGGTTTTGTTTCAATGAAAATCTGAATGCTTTTTTCAACAGAAATGTGTTCAAAAGAGCATTTAATAACAACAGCGACCATAGAAAATACCTTATCCTGGCACCTTACCCTTAAATCCTCTTAAAATTTTCAGGACTTACTTCTGTAGTGGACCTACCATGCTAGGAGACCAAATCATGAAGGTGTCAGTCAAGAAAATGTAGTTCAGAGGTTGTTGCAAGCATTTATCAACAGTCAAACCAGCAAATTAATAATTCGCACTGTGAGTGAATTATCCTCAGCATCACTGGCAGCTCTCTTTTACTTTATGTCGTTACCATTATTACTACTGTCTCACATCTAAACTCTTCTTGACTGAATTTGACTTCTAAGGAGCACCTTTCTAGGCTCCTAAAATTCCACTACTAAGTAAATCCCATAGAAATGAATGTCATTTGCTCATATAAATCTCAGTGTTATCAGCTCTTGAGAGTTTATTCCAAGCCTTCTGGCAGTTAGCGCTTTTCTTAAAGCTTCAGTTCCAGGAATCAATTACTTACATGGAAATTTCAACTTTAATTTAAAGAAAGGAAACTTCTAGCCCTCAGGATTGTATGGAAGCCTTGAAATGAAAAACAACAACAACAAAAAAGGCTTAGATATCACAAAGCAAATAAAAATATCCATAAATTATTACTTTTAAAAATCATATTAAGTTTAAGTCAGTCTCTTGATTTTAGGGGTCTTGGTAGGTAACATCTGGAAGGATGTTTCTGCTGGAGGCTTTTGGTCACCATCTTCCAGGATACTCTGTCTGCTATTAAAAGGATTGCTATCCATAATGCACTCACCTATTTTTGTAAAATTTTTGTCAATGCCCTACAGTGTTCAGTAACCAGAGCCAGAAGTTAAACCCACCACATTTTGTTCCACAACAGTCTTGCTTTTATTATTCCTGGAGTCAGCAATGTAAACTGAAAAGTCTCTCTTTTTTTAAATATTGCCTCTCCCTAATACCAATTGATTCGTCTGTTCTTCATCTTATTTGGATTATTTATGCAGCAATGTGTTGTATTTGGGCATGAAAGTTCACTAGACAGCAGAAATGTCCTAGGACACTGACTTGTAAGCCTGCAAGGATTCCATTTTCTACCTCCTTAAGTGTCTCTTCATTGTCCTGATTCATTCCCATTATATGCGCTGCAGCAGCAAAGTATCTTTGGTGTCATTTACAGCCTTTGTCTATCTTGGAAATACCTGAGACATCTGTGAGTCACAAAATTGTCTTTTAGGAACAGAATTGTTACTCTCTGCTTATTCTATGTAAAAATTGTTTATTTCTTGATTATTGTTCACCCAGTAGCAATACTGAACAGGAATCAGGTCTTTATTTACTAGAAATCAAAAGTCAAACCAGAGATATATGCTGATTTGAGGTGTCAGTTTATCATTTTAAAAAAAAAAACAAACAACCAACAAACAAACCAAAAAACCCTGCTCTTTTCAAATATCGTTCTTTTGCATTATACACTTTCATGCTTTCCTTGCTGCCCACCACTGCAAATATGGATGTGCCTTGAATGCCAACTCATTTAGACATCTACATCAGCAGTAAAACTGAATTCATGCTCCTTAAAACTATGCTGCATAATTTGAATTTGTATACAACTTCCATTCTCTATCTTGTGCACAATTTACTGTGCATATCTGAAAGTAAAATGTAAATCTGAAACAGCTCTCAGGCTTCTTAGAGGTTTTAAGACTTGCCAGCACTCTTTTAGATACCAACAAATGGTTTTCTGCCACTTTTTATCATATGGGGCACATTTTAGACAGAGATGAGTTCACCAGATAAGAAAAATCCTAGTGAATTCCTACCTATATTTTTTGCCTCTTTTTGGCTTCTTGAAATTAAGCATCAGCCAAACCAAAACTAATGTTGTGACTTCCAAAACCTCTACCATTGTATGTTTAATTTCCAGCTGAATGTTCTGCAATTTCATTTTTATTCCAACAGGAAATCTCCAGCATTTGTGTACTTTACTTTGTCCTTATTACTGAATTACTCAAGTTTACCCTTGAAAATACCACTTTCATCACTGCTTTTCTAGTTAAGGGACCAACATCAAAGTAGTAGTATTGTTACTAAGACCCTAAAAAGATCACTTTCTACTTTTGGTCCAGCGCCCCCTTGACAAATCTGCTAAAGGCATCAGCTGGCAACGCATCGCTTTTCTGAAGCCTTTTCTGAGGTTAATATTTAATGCTCTTGGCACTGATGTTTTTCCTCAACAAAAATCAGAGTGAAGCTCTCGGCTCATGTAAACTAACAGCGCTATTGCCAGATCTGACTACAGATCCATCTGAAGATCTGTCTTTCTTTTATTTGAAGTTCCTCATAAGAAATCTGCTCTGTATATCATTACCTACGTTACTTAGTACAGTACTGTTTATAGAACCGAAGAAAGATACCAAAGCGAGACCAAAAGTCATCCTGTTACCACATGTGATGAGTCACCATCTGTAAACTTTTAATGTGGCCAGTGTATCTTCATATCTGAACAATCTAAATTAGCTGCTTTTTAATTATCAGTAAATCAAAGACTCACAGTAAACTTTCCAGCCTTTGTTGTTTATTTTTTCCTAGCAGAAGAAAATGATCTGGAGATCAGTGTGCCACAACAACAAATGCAGGGAGGCATCCAGTAGACCTGCTGAGTTGGGTAGCCAGATCCCACCTGGGCTGGTGAGCACTCACCCACCTCCTGCCTGGCTCTGCTCAGTCACCACTCTCCCAAGCTCCAGGTCTCCCTGCCCCAAAGCGTTTGCTGTATGAATTAGGGCGCATTGGGCACCATATTAATGTGAAGGCACTCATGTGGCTGTGGCCACCCAGTCACAAGCCTGCGGCGTTCATACCACAGATTGCTCTAAAATCTCATCCAGCAAACATGAAAAACAGTTCAACCAACTGTTCCCTCTGGATAAGAACTGGTCTTTGCAACAACAGTTTACAACTGCAACAGCACTGCACCATCATTTCTTAGTATGTCTTCATTTTCATCAGTCCATACCACAATTTGTGGAGGCTGTGAGCTTGCAGGCATCTTTTCATTGGAAGAAAATGACTAAAATTGATTTTAAGTTACCTTTTAGCATAAAACATAGTATTATGGTCATTTCAAATAAATTTATTTTGCGTGCAGAATCTAAGATGGACCTTTTCTCCATATACCAAAGGGGTTTCTTCATAAAGCTTACAATCAACTTAGAAAGATTCATGAACTCATGAGACAATGTAATCAAAAAAGGAAATACCTGAGCATTGACATGCAATATAAATATTTATCAAAAAAACACCCATTGGACCAATATTAAACATGGATCCTGAAGGGCTGGAGAATAAAGGATTTAGGCTACCACATGAAAGAAAAATATTTGGAGCAATGCTAGCCCAGGCTCTCAAGGGGTAATACACAATCTGTTCTTGGTCCAAAAGCTGCGAGAAATGCACTTGTCATTTTGTCATGCTTACTTTGACAGAAAGGTCAAAGGAAGAATTTATGGGAATAGTACAGTCATTAATGTGTGCTACAGAGAAAAAGTGATCAATCAAACCACAACCCACTGCAAACTCCTGAACTCTGTTTTCCTCTTCTGCTTCAAATCACAGCGCCTTATATAATGCAGCACTTCCCTATCTTCATCATTTGAAGCAAAGTGGCAAAGATAACAATTTTTTTCCAAATCCAAAGACTCCGACTAACATTTTGATGACATTCTCAATCTGAAAGAATACATTTTCCTGTTTTTCCCTGAACCATGACATATTGCCGCTTTTAAAAGGTCATTTCAACTGACATTCATGAGTACCAGAGAGAGACTTGTTCTCTTGTAAAACATTGCAGAGACTTGATTATTGTTTCACCTCTCAGTATTTTTGTTGAAGACTGAACCACCAAGCTGGCTATGTTTTCCTCTCAGCTTTTCTTTACCCAGTGATTTTTCAGCAGCGGCCTGATTGTCAGAAGCTGCAAAGGGTCTGGTGCACGGATGAGCTGGAAGTCATTTCGTGTTGATAGTCCTAATGACTTTTTGCAAGCCAAGGAAAGTCTTGAATCTGGGAGTCTGCGAAGAGCAAAGAGAATGAGCTTTTACCCAAGATGTAGTGTGACAGCAGAATTGCACCCTCTTTCCTAAGTTCGTCTACTTGGGAAGCAGTCATTTCCCAGGGATAAGCCTTTGACAAAAGGAGAGAGGGTTTCTAGTCGCTAGGAATGTAAACTCATCAGTTTAAAAACCTCTGAACAAATAGACCTGTCATGAGAGTGGTAAAGATGATCGTCAGTAAAAAGAAACCATAATTCATAAGTTTCCAAGTGACTACGGAACATGTTAATATTTGCTGTTAAACACTTTTTCCTCCAACATTTAGGCTATCAATAAAAAAAAAAAAGTTGAAACCTGGTTCCCAGCCACCTGCTGGACCCTCAGCATGAGAAGTCCAGTGGCTTTTTATCCAGACCAGCCCTCTGTTCAGAAATGCCAAATGCAATTGACTTGTTATGCCAGACACACTAACAGTGACAAGCACTTCTCTGGCAGTTTTTTAGGCAATACATAGTCCCCACCAAAGAGCAGCACAAATCTTCGGTAGGTGCCGGTTTCCTTCAGGTTTATACAGGAGGTTGCGGATGCCACTAGCTCCTGTGACAGAGAGGAAAGGCAGCGTCTCTCGCCTGCCCTGTGTTTCCTGACAGATATCATAATAAAAGCGTGAGCCTGGGAAAGGAGGTGAGTGGGAACAGAAACCTTTTTTCTTTCCTATCTTTGATGCCATGCTTCAAGCAGTGAAGAAAGGGGAAAATGGAGCTGCAGTGTCTAACAGATTACTTTGTCTCTCCCGCAAACTCCGCTGCGCTGGGGAGCTCGCAGTCTCTCTCCTTTCTCAGGGGAGCATAACTCTATCTGGCCAGTCAGCCTGTAAGGAGATCACAGTGACATTCGGTCAGTGACATGCATATGCAGGATGAATAACTCAAGCCAGATTTATAAATGCAGCACTTTTGTAAAAAAACCCCACACCTGTGCTGTTGGAAGTAAATTCAGTGGATAGGTCAGATGGAGACGATGACTGCATCAAGTATAACTCTCAAATGAATAAAAGGCTTGTCATAAAATATTTCAGATAGGCAGGTAAGGAAGAAACTGCGGCAGAGACACCAAAGCATCAGAAGGGGGGGCTGTGTTTTGAATCATTGTGGCCCACAGCAGCACAAAAATACATAGCTTACCTTCAAGAGAAAGAAGAGACAAGGATTAATGTGGGCAATTGGCCTGGGGTTTGAAAAAGGCTATTTACCTGCAAGATGTGATGAAAAAGAGAGTTCAGCATAAGCTGGGAATGAAAAATGTGGGAGCACAGGACTATTCACGCATTGGCAAATTAGCGAGGAATGGCTGCTGAGGAGCAGCTCCACTAGAAAGAACTAGAGGAACCCTGGTGGACATCAAACTCAGCCAGTGTCCACAGTGGACCTTAGCAGACATGAAGGATGACAGCACTGTGGGTTGTATGAACAGGGGCGTGTACCACAGATTGAGGGAAGGGATTAGTTGCCTCTACAGAGCACTCATTAGACCCCATCTACACACTGCATCAAGTTTTGGGGCCCCTAGCACAGGACAGACATGGACAAACTGGAGGGGCTCAGAGGAGGGGTTTCTGGGGACTGGAGCACTTGTAGGAGTCAGGCTGGGTGAGCAGGGAGAAAGGGTGACTTTGACGGCACCGGTTAGTACCACTGCCTACCAGTGCCTACAAGGGGTCACCAAGAAGATGGAACTCAGCCCTTCGTAGCAATGCATGGGAGAGGACAAGAGATAACAGGCAAAATTGCAACAAGAGAGATTTAGACAGGGTACAAGGAGAAGTTTTTTCCCCATGAGGACAGCCAGGTAGCAGAGCAAGTTGCCCTGAAAGGTTGCACTGTCCTCATCCCTGAAGGTTTTCAAGATCCAAGCAGATGCAGCCTTGAAGAGCCTGGTCTTGTTCCAGAGCTGGCCCTGCTTTGGACAGAGGTTTGGAGTAGAAACCTCCAAGGTCCAACTTGAATTATTCTATGATTCTTTGAAAGCTAAAGGATCAACGAATCATCCCAAAGTTTCATCTTGAGCGATATGAAAATATTTTAGTAAAGTTTATATTAAAATAAAAAGATTTTGAGTGTAAAAAAGGAACTAACCTCTCATTCTAGGATGAAATACGCAAATTTCAATTTGAACTGGATATACTAAGGAGCAACAAGTGAACAGAAATAAACAATACCTGCTGCCTCTTTCCCTTCAGTTTAAACTTTACCAGATGACTATGTTAGAGGTTACAAACAGGTACCTTCAGCATGGGGAAAATACCTTCTGCTTTTATTCCCTTTGAAAACACCTCCATCAAAGCTGCTTCAAAGCCCCAAAATGCAAAAGAGAGATTTGACAGGAAAATGCGAAGATGTCATTGCTTTCCTTGAGAAAGAAAATGCCTGGCTTCTCTGGTCTCTATAGCAACAATCCGTAAACATGATTAGCATTAAGAAGAAAGTATATCTTTTTGGGTGAACCTTTTATCTTAACTTACTCTTATAACACATTTTAAAGGTCATTCTGGTATTATTATATATAAGCTCTTTATTGCCCTGTTGGAAAACTCTGTGATTCACACTCATACCTGGTATACATCTATTGACTCACAGTAACAAGAGTAAGTATGTCTCTAAGTCTATGACCAAAGAGACAAAAAGATTTTCTTTAAAGTTGCACAGCAAGGGCTGCATATTTATGAGAATATGCCACTTTGAGGATTATTTATCACAAGCAACAGACTTTCCAGACTACTGAGCAACTTTATTACAAGCAGGTACACACCAGCCTATTTCAGTTGTACACATTTCTCCCACTTCGTAACAAGACTAAAATGATGCAATAAACCTGGGTTTGGCACGCTGAGCCATCAGGAAAATCCACAGCACTGTGGTGTAACAACTCTGTTAGATGCACTCCTGCGATCATATTGTTCTTTCTTGCTTTTTAAAACGACTTTTCACAGAAGTGGCTGGGCCAGGCTCTAGGGGTGAATTTCAGAGCCAGGCAATGGGGTATCTAAAGGAGCTCTTAATATCCCAGGATACAAATGTAGTCACCTTCTCCCCTCTGCAAACACAGAGGCACTTTCTGCAGGAAAAAAAAAAGGTTTTAATTCTGCATTCAGGAGGCTGATCTTTTACAAGGACCTGCACTGGATCATCGATGATCTCCAGTGGGAAGGAAAGCACCATACACTTTCCCACTTTAGAGAGACAGTAATATAGCTGGAAGCCCTCCCCTCTCTGTTACAATAAGTGTGGTTTAATTACCCACGCACAAGTATGAATGAACAAATAGATCCTCTTGTTTGTATCCTAGGAATTTGTACTATTACAGGTGTTTCCCATGAAAAGTCATTAAAGTGTCTTGCTGTTTGCGAATTTGACTCATTAAACCTGTGTTTATACAAACAGATCTGCTAAAACATAATGGGAGCTGCCTATGTGGATGGGGTTGGCAAGATCCCTGCCTCTACACTTCTTGAGGAGAGCAGCTTACATTGCAGTAGCTCAGACTGAAGCACTGGTCTTTTCAATTTGTGTGAGGCTGTGCAATGCTACACACCACCAAAGGGAAATGTAGTGGAGGAAGCAGATGTCACCACGGCTGATTTACATCACACTTTGTGTTCTCACCGCTCCTGATAGAGAAACTTCACAAATTACCAGTTAAACTGGCAGCGTATTAAAGTCACAAGAAAATAGGTATATCCACTTCAAGGCTGTGAAGAATCAGGCCCTCATGTCTCCTACTAATCAAGCTATGTATCAGGTATCCTCTTGGCAGCAAGTGGATCATGTAACAAAGACAGAACATGCCTAGTATCTGAGATGAAAAAAAAAAAGGTAATAAAGCCCATTTATATCATGTATTGGCCCTTTTGGACAGTCTTTGGAGCATTACTGATGTCAGTCCCATGTGCTAGTTGCCTTTTGAAGACCTTCATCTATTTGAAGCTTTTCAAACACTTTTGAAAGAATGTCTACAAAGTCCTGCAAACGCCAAGAGCAGTTGATTTAACACGACTCTAACTAAGGCAAAATGAACTGAAGCAATTTCTCCTGTCCCTGCAGGTACTGTGTTGAAATATTTTATCTGAAGTCTTCAGAACTATCCCATTGAAAATATCTTTTAAGAAGCTTCAGTCTCTTCACACATCAAAAAAGTGTGCAGTGTATTTGGAGGGAGGGGAAAATCCCTAAAATCAATGTTGTTATTGCAGTCCTAATAGGCTCTGCCATATTCTAGGCAGTCTAGTTTTGATAGCGGCAAATTTCATTAAGATCTATCTTGAGACACCACACAGTTTCAGAACTCTTTAGAAGTCAGAGTTTTCCTTCAAAAACATTTCAAGCAAAGGCTATAAAAATACTACTAGGGGTCTTTTCCTTGATCACAGTGGTACCTCTGGGAAAGGAGTTATTACTACCTTTGTAGTTTGGTAATAAGGGGCTACTGTCCATCCTTTAAAGCGATTTGAGTCAGGCCCTAATTTGTTGCATTATGGTGTGGTATGTGTGATGTCTGTTTATTGTCTCTATCTCCTCCCACATACGCCTCTGTCAAGATGTTTCTGCTGATACTGTATTTTGTTCATTTTTAAAGAATCCTGACAGGTAAGGATGTGAAAAATAGAGAAAGAAATAGCCACAAACATGTAATCTTCATGAGAACTAATTTACGATTCACATGATTGAATATATATAACATAGTCTAAAGAACAGTATGTGCATTTCTATGAAGTGTGTAGGGAATGGGAATTGCTGAGAAAACTTTGGAAAGCCACATTAAAAATGACAGCTTCTAGGCAGAATAGGAGCAGTCTGCAAAAAGTGTGTTCTCATCCTGTGGGGCAAGAAGGGTTGTTATTAATTTACATCACCTTAGCAAGACGAAGGCTCACACAGAGGAAACAGAGAGCAAAAATTATTCCTTTCCAAAAGGGCTGTTATTCAAAGGATACTCTGGGATATTCAAGAATAGTTTTGAAACCTTTTTTTTAAATGCAGGTAGCTTTCAGTCAGACTGTTGACCAATTGTTGTCATATTGTGCTTTCCTAACGCTGCAGTAACTATGCATTGAGGGGAGATTAGATCCCATGAAAAAATTGGTACTGGCCCATAGCGCAGGATGGCCTCAACACTGCAGACTCCAAAAGAAAAGAAAACCATTTACTTCAGGAATAAATGTGGCCTATTCAAGAACTGTGGGTCATGGGGGATTATGTTGAACCTCCACCCACAACACCTGCTGCCCCACCACCACCACCAGTGGGAAGAGAAGAGAGGACACAGGCAAAGAATTAGCCCATTTTTGTCTCAAGTGCAGGGTTTTTCGTGTGAAACTTGTGCTCATTTTAGCTCTTGGCTCCCCGCTTGGTCCCTCTTGGGGACATTCCTCAACTTGTCCCACTGACAGAGCTGCAGAAGAAGAGAGAAAAGCAAGTCTCCTGGCGGAGAGCAGGCTGATGTAAGTAAGGGCCATGTAACCAGGCTCACGGGGAAGTCTGGCAAATGTGCACAGAGCCACTTTCCATAGCTATTTTCTGCCATAACGTTTGGCCAGAAGCTCGTGGACAGGACAGTTCTCATCCTGGAAAAACTGGCTCCAAGGTGGACTCAGCACAAAAGGCACCTCAGGGTGTGTGGGCTGGCACTGCCGGCACTGACCATGAACCCTGGCAAACACAAAGTGGTTTATAACCAAGGAAGGTCTGGCCTTGCACAGCACGCCTGGCTCCTGGAAATTTGTCTCTCTCCTCCCCAGGTCTTTCCTTCTTACTCCATCACTCCCTTTCCCACTAGAAGCGGTAGGTGACTGACTGCCATTTGTACTCTTTTCCTCATTAGCCTTTCCCAGTAATTTATTCCATGTGTTTATTACTCCCTGCACATAACAGTAGCACTGGAGTTCCCTCATGTCTGCACTACATCCTCGGTTTCCTATTAAAAATATTTCTCTACCAACTCATTACTCCTTTCCATAATGATGAAAACTTCTCTCAATTAACTTCCACATATCTGATTTTCCAAAGAGGATACAGACATCTTCCCACCTGACCTCAGTCCTTCATTTTGTTGCTGTTGGTCTGATATGTCTTATACTGTGCTACTTCCAGGGAATCACAGCCTGCCTGTCACTAACCCTCCACCACTGAACACAAGCCCTCACCTTTCTCCAAATGGACCCTCGTGCATACATCTTCACCCAGCGTTTGTCATCTGCAGGCACAAAGGTAGCTTTAAGGGGTTAACTGCTCTGGGTGAGGGTAAAGTCAAGGAAGGTAAGGTTAAAAAAAGAGAATCATCCCAGTAAAACACCTCACCAACATTTCTGGTGGAAGAAGGAATACCATATTAAGGCCACATTTAGCATGGGACGTAGGCCAGCTTCAGCCACAAATGCCCTCTAACATAGAGCCCCTGTAACATTTTTAATTGTCATGAAGAGTAAAAAATGAAGTCATTTGCCAAGGAAGAGTTATGGTCATAGCGATGTAGCGATGCAGGAAATGTGCACCAGGCTGCTGTTTTCTTCAGCGTTCAAGGCCAGGCTGGATGGGGCTTTCAGTAACCTGCTC
Source organism: Charadrius vociferus (assembly GCF_000708025.1). Taxonomy (NCBI): domain Eukaryota; kingdom Metazoa; phylum Chordata; class Aves; order Charadriiformes; family Charadriidae; genus Charadrius; species Charadrius vociferus. Next base: position 105,941 of record NW_009649320.1, on the reverse strand, counting down.
TAGTGGAAGGTGTCCCTGCCCGTGGCAGGGGGTTTGGAACTAGATGATCTTCAAGGTCCCTTCCAACCTAAACCATTCTATGATCACAGAGATCCAAAAAAGAGCACACATTCCATGTGGGGCTCAACTCAATAAAGGCGAGGTTCAAATGGATGCTGTACAAACAGAAAATAGAGAAATGTGGAAGCTCACAGCACTGATGACTCCCTCATAACAGATACTTTCCCTCTGACCTCAAATGAGATGTTATTATGATCCAGATGGAAGACCAAAAATTTCATCAAAGGGACAGCCAAATTCTTTATGGGATGCAACAGACAGCATCACTAGCGTACCTTTTTCTGTTAACCATGGGGAAGAAAGCAAAATAATGCCCAGTTTTTCTTGCAGCAGACTTAAGAGTATGTCAATATTAACATCTAGCTGAAATTACTTTAGAGCTCATTGGTTTTTGCAGGTACAATTGTTAGAAAAACTGCGTTAAAGTACTCGGAACCATTTTTTTCAGAGTCTTGGGGGAACTGTAAGAATAGATGCTGAGAAATGGCTGTCAGTAAACTGACTGGAACAGAAAACATCGCATTAATGAGCCACAATTTTTTTAAGACATGCCTTGAGTTGTTTTGTCATGCAATCTTGCTAAAATCGTTTGTTAGCTGCCTAGATGAAAATTATTGCAGTGGGAACTTTATTTTTTTTATTCGTACTTTTTAAAGAAATCATATAATTTTTAACATTCTCTTTTCTGTATCTGTTACGTAGTCAACTGCAAGTTGGAAGCCATATTTTTCCCTTTTTTTTAACCAGTTCTAAAAAGTGAAGTGATGAACTACATAAACAAATGAAAAGCCACAGTGTGCATGTAATTGAAAAATTATTTTAAAGTCAACTTGTGGTGGCAAATGGCAAGTCTATACATTGAGAGCAAGAAAAGCCTGTTCCATCTTCAGATCGCCTTTGATTTTACTTACGAAATTTGCCTTTTAGCAATTCTTTAGTGATTTATCTAATTAGATATATTGATGTTTTTTATATTTTTTTGGTGGTGGGGAAGAGAAATCATGCTCTTATGAAGTAATAATGAGCTCAGCAGAAAGTCTTAACTATGATTATGTCAACAGTTTAGGTAATCTATATCCAAATTCAATAGAGTATTTCATTTACTAGAAAATATCCGAGTGGAAAACAGCTTGGTGAGGGCATTAGTGCACACCCAGATCTAGGGTGGATTTGCATACAGTTGAGACAATTAGAAAAGAAGGTCCTTATCACTTTTATGAAATCAAGCCGAATCACCAGAGTACCCCAAATACACAGGCTGCCACCAGGCACTCTCTGTTCTCATACTTCACAGGGTTTGAAGTAGGTTTCCATTTCATTTTGCTTATATTGCATCAGACAGCTTCGGAAAACCAGAGAGAAATAAACCACAATGCCACAGTAGTGGAGAATATTTTGCTGTGGGTTTTTTGGGGGTGGTTTTTTTTTTTTTTTCAAAAGACAGTCTCCTGAGCCAGGCATTTGAATCATAAGGACTTCTGGGATGGGATTTTCACTCAGAGATCTCCATTCTTACGTGGATTAAGAGGATTAAAAACCATTAAATGACCATCCTCCAAGTCCCTAAAGCAGATTTGCCGTTTTCTATCCTCCTTCAACTGGGGCAGACTTGGGGGTAACAAAGTACTGCACAAAAGACTCCCTTAGCATGACAAAAGGTGAAACAATCCACTGAACTGCCAATGTACCAGACAATGAAGTCGGTGCAGTCTACTCAGCTCATTTTCATCAGAACAAATGGTATCAAACTTGGCAATGGCATTGTTCTTAAACTTGAACATGGGGCTCTTTTTTTCCCCCTCTTCTTTTTTTTTATTTTTTATTTTCCCATCCGAAGCTCAAGGTGTCATATTAATTATTTAAATCTTCAGAAGATTTCAACTGTATCCTCCAAGGCTCTGCTCAGTGCCAGAAGGTCTCCAATCTGCATTAGCTTTTGTTAATTAGAGCTGAAACAAGGACTTTGATCTCAATGAATATAATAACACAAAAAAAGCAAAACTTCCTGTGTGATTTATCTTTTACCTATTTTCTGCCTTTACTGTTTTTCCACTCTATTAGACTTTGATTTACCTTGTCTGAGTAACATTAAACAACTCGGGTACAAAAGAACTTAAACAGCTTCAAAAGCCTGACTGAAATGATAGTTAAATGCTACATGAAGTGATCCTGAGTCTTTAAACTTTGAAAGAAAATGACACAATTTTACTTTATTTTATTTTATTTTTTGTAAGCGGGGGCTGGCATTGAGGGGGGTTGGTTTGTACAGCGTGGATGCTTGTCTACTGATGTCAGATATCACAGGTTTTCCTGTTGGGATTGATCTTTCCTCATTAAGAGCCTTGTTTCTAGAGCTATAGCGCTGATATAACAGAAGGCCAGAGATATTCTGCAAGATGTTCCTCATGCATCAGGCTTGCCCTGAGTTTGTAGCGCTGCTTAGATCCGAGGGGGTCACCGCCAGGGCTTGCCTTGTTAAAATTTTTCTCATTAACATTTATCTTGTTGAATAGCTCTGAAAGGCAAATTTTTTAAGCCCAAAAAGAAAAACTAGCAAATTTTAGTGTCAGATGAGGTCTAGTTGTATATTCACTTGAGCAGGGACTTATCGTTATGGTCCCCTAATATGAAAAAAATAATCAAAGAATATCCAAAAATGCTGCGAGTGAAATCTACATCTGAGATTTACAAGATACATGAGGGTAAATTTTCATTGTGATGGACAAAGAGTTGTGCACACAGCCTTCATTAATAACAACGCACGGTTCTGAAAACGTACCCTGTATCTTTTACATAAGGCTCACTACAGAACGGCGCAGCCCCAGGAGACTGGTCACTCGTGGTTTATCTCATTTTAGGAAGAATAAATTAAAGGGTATCTTGTGAATTCTGGACAGAAAGTAGGAGAGCTGAAGTGAATAGTCTTAAAAATAATAGCTAAGAACTATGATAACTGGCTTGAGGCACTGACTGAGACAAAGGAGGCTTGTCTAGAAAGGAACAGGATTTTGTTGGGGAAGTTTAAAATGGATTCAGTGCCTGAGACAAATGCTGCACTGCCAAGGTCCAGCTTCATCCATGGGACCCGGGACAGCCTGGGCAATGGTAGCACAGATTTCCCCTGCTCACAGCATCAATTAGCTGCACCTCCAGCTCTGAAAACAGGTTGGGAATTCAATAGAAGTCTGATCCATCCCCTGCCAAAACCCATGGAAGACTTTCAACCAGCTTCAAGAGGCTCCCCACCAGGCCCCACTTCACTAGAGATGCTCCCACCAGGTTTGTGACATGAACACCCATCCCCTGGTTGACTAAGACCACTTTTTTCCTATTTCCATGCCCTTTTTCTCTCTTGCCAACCTGTTGTGCATAGGTTGGTGGTGGCAGGTAGTGGGCACGTTTCTGGTCATACATTTTGGCAGGAGGCTGTATGCTGCACTGAGCAACAGTTTTTAGTTAATGAGGCAAACCACGAGCCCCCGTTGTTTTTCATTCCTGTTCCTTTTGGTGTAGAATTAGGGTTTTTTGCAAAGTCAAAGAATGCTACCAGTCAACTGGAGGCAAAATTTTATATAAAGGCAAAAGCTTCATGTCAGGACCATATCTTTGTTTCCCACATGGAAGTGTGCCTGGGAGAGGGAGAGCCCCTGTGCATCACTTAAAAGGGATATGAGAGTAATGATGTTGCTTTGCTATTCCTTTTCCATCTGAATGACCAGAAGCTGGCCAAAGAAAAGGGAGGGGTAACAGACTGTCTACAAACATTGAATTTCTCTTAAACCAGGACTTCTGATCCCATCATGCTGACCTGCTGTACCACCACCAGCTAGCTCATATGCCTTGCAAATCCAGACCAAATCCAGTAACATCCAGCATCTCCTCCCCTGCCTTTGTACAATCAAAGGTTTGCGAGTTCTGGAGCTTCCCCAGAAGTTTGGGGTATTTCAAACCAGGAAAGAAAGGGTAAGGGCCGGTGGCCCTCAGCGAGGGTGTGTAAACTGCCACCTTCCTTGAGCCACTGTACTCAGACAGACCCCACATGGCTTTGCTCACAGATGTTGTCTTTTACAGGACTGAATCCTCCTTCTGACACAGTCTTAAAGGATGGGAGCAATGACAGCACATTTTGAACAAGAAATACGGAAAGCACGTAGCAACCATGCTGAAGCTACTGCAGTGCAGAGCGATGGCCGAGTCTGGGGCCCTGCTCCATACACCTAGGCATCCCATCTCACTCGCTGCCTCTCCTTGCTCCAAGAATATTGATTCTGGCTTTGCTTCACTTTTATCTGTCAGCACAGGTTAGTTTAGTTCATGTCAACGCTATCGCAGACGTATGCTGATTTTTTTTTGCTCACCCAGGCTTCTTCATTTATCCCTCTCTCTGGGCTCAGTACGAGTGCGAATTGCTGCTCTGTGCCGTCCTCCTGAGAGAAAGGGCAATAGTCTCCCCCACGCACGAAGTAGGACCCCTTCTTGACAATCTGGGAGGACAGGAGGGTGAGGGAGGACCAGGCTGCTCAGCAGGCTTGTGCTGGGGCTGGGCCAACGGCTGCGGGTGTTAGCAAGGTGCACATTGCCCCCTTGCAGCTTGTGAACTGCCACCATACTCTGCGTGGAAAAGTCCAACAATAAATACTTCTCAGAGCTGCCAGAAAGGACAGGAATTTCAAAAGATCAAATAACCTTCCCCAGTGCTGTTCAAAACTCAGGGGATGCTATCCACTGGCCTTCAGAAAACTTTCCTAGAAACAAACAGTTGAAGTTTGCTTTGAGGTTTAAGTTTTGGACCAAGTATCTTTGCTGTTTATCTCAAGCTGCCTGCTCTTTGGTCAAAGTCAAAGCTGTGACGATAGGATGGAGAACAACAGGCCACAGAGGGTGTAGAAAGTGAGGATAAGTAGCTTACGTTCAAGGCAAAAGAGCGGAGAGAGTCTGGGGAGGAAAGGAAGTCTAAGCCATGGGCTAGGAAAACGATCATCTCTGCAGCAGTTTTCTGAATGGATATAAGGGCAGGGAGATTGCATTCATCAATGTCAGAGAAAAGGTTGTTGAAGCAAGGGTGACACAACATTATTCCCATGAAAATCAAAGGAAAAACACTCATTGACTTTAATAAAAATAGCATCAACCCCCAAATCACTAAAGGTTTCTCACAGGGTATAAGACTTCTGTTGTTTTACATAGTCTACTATTTAGCACTGAAAAATATGGAAACATCTATTATTTTAACCCACTAATCTTACATTTCCCCTAAATACTTCTTTTGGGGGGAGGAATGGAGAATTCTCTTTAATTACTTCACTTCTTTGAGAGATTATCACTTTAAAGGCTTATTCTTTTCCTATATTTATTCCATTTGAAAATCAGATGATATATCATCTTGTTATGACTTTTTACAGCTATTCTTAGATGGGCTCAACAGCATTCTCGATTTAATTCAGTACACCTCCATATAAAACAACAGTGTGTTGTATGTGCATTGCTTTATTTGAAAATGATGTACACGATAATATGTTTCTGTCTGCAGATTGTGTCTGATTTAGCTGACAAAAGATTGCAGCAGTCATTGTGGCCAGAAGCTATTGGAAAGCAGCCAGCATTAATAACAAAATAAATACAACGCAGAAGCAAGTGATGCCATAAAATACAAGGACAGTGCGTTACACTTTTCTGCATGAAGTGGCATGGCGTTGTGCATGCAGCATATTTACTAACGGGGCAAAAAGCAACCTCTGGGTTGGAACTTCTCGCACCACTAAAATGGTCACGTTCTAAGGGCACCCTCTGGGCTCAGCATAGCCTTGCCTCAGAAAACAAATGCTTCATGTGGTCACAGAAGACACTGTGGTGATAAAACAAGTTAGGAAGAAAGAATGATGTAACTAAATGCTACCGTCATTGTAAAATGCAACATCCCTGTAAACAGGATGGCTGCAGAAGGAAAAGCACCTTATCCAAGAGATATTTAATATGAAGACCTGCTATTTTGACTCTTTTGCTGTTGGCACTCATTGCAATGACTTTTTTTAAACCGGGAGAAGTGTGATGCCTTCAACTTTGATAGAGCCAAGAGCACTGGTAAAGCTTAGCTCTAAACTTAAGAGGTGGGAAAACGCAGGTTTCCTTTTAGATCCCCAGAGCAGTAGAAACATAGCAGAGCAGCGGCCAGACTCCCTCTGCCAGTCCAACTGGGCTTTTTTCCTGGGTACATTATAAAATTTTCTAGGGATTTGCTATGGGGGAGAGGAAAATGGTAGCCCTACCAGCACAAGCCCGAGTGCTGTTGTGTGACCTACTACTGCAGTGGTGCCCTCTACTTACATCAGTGATTTGTAAACCCCAAAGGAGGACAGAAAAACTCTTGCTGTAGTGAGACGTCTAGTCCTCTGCATACTTCGAAGTTGAAGTAATCTACAAATGCAATGTAGTGGGCTGCTGTGACTTAAGTCAGCTACAACTTCTTAATGTCTTCAACTGCCAGGCTAGAGTGTGAAATTTGCTGTAATCTAGTCTCAAAAGAGGTGCATGGTTGCACTCAGGTCTTTTTCTTCAAGGACAGGGGTTTATGTATTTTGCTCAAGGTGATAGAAGAACACATTTCTTTCATTAACGTGACACTACCAAACAAAGTCAAGCAACTGCGTGGCTTTGCATTCCACCACACCTGCTAGGAGGATCCTACTGACTGCAGGGGTCTCCCAGGAACTGGCTTTGAAGTGCTCCTCAGTGCTGGAGGGCATAACCATTTTCTCCAAGTTGCATTTGAACCAGCTTCTCTTCAACCACATCTTTCTGTTTCCGTGATAACTGGAGTCAGTGTCTGCTTCAAATGAGAGCAACATGCATCATCAGCATACTGTCCTTATTTGTGCCTGCAGCATTTCATGAAGTCTTCTGGAGGTTTAATGTTGATATGGAGCAGATGTTGACTTTGTTGGGGTTGCTCAGTTGTAACTGGCAGCACAGTTCGGACCCACTCCCTTACCTTGAGCAGCACTGGTCTACTGCATTAACTATTGGTAGCTTTTCATTAGTTTTGAATTGGAATAGCTCCTAAAATTAGGGACAGTCATTGCCCCACAAAGTTTGCAGCTGTCGGATGTAACAATTAAAGATGGAAGAGGAAAAAATGAGGATGCTGACGAGGCCAAGGAGGCAAGAGGGGACAAAAGAAGGAGACAAAATAGTTCCTCTGGTAGGATAAGAATCAGCATCAAGACCCCTATTAGGACAGCCTAATCACTGCCCAGTGCTTTTAAGGACTGTGGCAGAAGAGAAGTTTAAGGAGCGGTTTGAAGAAGAACAGTAGTTTGTTAGGTGTTTTTATTGTGAGCACAAACATATTATGGCAGCATGCAAACAATCCAGAACATGTTAAAATTAAAAAGATAAGCAAAATAAATTATTAAAATGTACTCTGCTGAAAGAGGAGAGGGAAGGGTGGGCAGCATAGCTGTATATTTGGTTTGTTTTGGACAGCAAATTAGTCAATGAGTAGCCTTCAGGTGTTGTTTTTCCTCTCATTTTCAAGCTATGTCATCAAATCAAGACAAATTCCCCTTCCTTTCAGCCACATAATGACCTTTATTTATCTCAAGGAAACCTTTCTTTCAAAGTATCCTGCCTACTTGTTGAGCCACTCTGAGATTAAGAGCTATTCCCCATTGTTTTCTCTTACCTGCAGACTGAGCAGCAGCAGCTCTACTACTCTACTTCATATGCCTTTTTCTTCTCCAATCTCTCAAAAATTAGAACAGGTTCTCAGCTCCACCACTTTTTGCCTCAGAGAGGCTTCCTTCCATCCTTTCCTTGCTGTCTTGATCATTCTGTGTCCCTCAGCTAGCCCGACAGATTCATTACGGCATGTGTCAGTGATCAGTCAAATCAGCTGCCATAGGAACATCTCTGTAGTGTCAGATCTCGCCGAGTGAACCACAATTGCAAGTGCCATTGCTGAAAGACCTACAATGCTTCTGCACTGGTTTACACTGAGGATGCTGAGCTGTGCCATTTCCACTGATGACTTCTTTCCTGAGCTTCTAGCCATGCTGGGCCAGACAAATTGTTTGGTACCCAAAACTGTAAAAAAATGAATTCTTCACAGTCTTCTCACCTGCAGATATACCGCAGTTCTCCCAAATGAAATGCAAGGCTCTGTAATGACATCAGAGTTGAAGTTAGTAGACTTTATCATCTCCTTTCCAATGAGTTACTGCTCACAAGGGGTGGGGTGGGGGGGTGCAGAGGTGCAGGACTGGGAGTGTCAGAGGAAAAAAAGGTCCTCTCAGTTCCTCCATAAATGAGAGCTATGGGAGGTAGATACCCTTCAGAGAGTAATCCTTTGGGGGTTTAGCACATATTTTATTACAGGAACAATCACCCCTGGAAAATCTTAATTCTGCATATTCCATGCGTTGTACACCTTAGAAGGTTCTCAAATAGCTCATTCTTCTAATGACCGAAGAGATTAATAGATATATCAAGCAGTGAAGGGACCAAGGTCTGGTCAGTCACTTGGTCTACACAGCCATACATATAGCTAGTAAAGAAAAGGCTAGAAATGCCAGGTGTGCAAAATGCATCCCTGCCCCAACCAGCCTTTCCACAGGCAAGTAACCTCTCACAAATAAGGCTTTTAGGAAAAATTATTATTCTGTGCCTGAAAGTCTTTTGCAAAGAGTGGGAACTTTCTGGAGCAAGGATTACATCCTCGGAATGCATCATTTGACATTTTTATTCTGGTACTACCTTGAAATCCAGTTAACAACAGAACCCTATTATGTCAGCTCTAAGCAAACACAGAAGGAAGCACTCGTCCCTTCCCCAAAGGGCCTCTGATACGATGCAACCAACCAAGGTGGAGATCACATGAAAGTGTTGTATCTCTGTTGTATCTTCTCCAGGTTCCTTCCATGTCCTCCTCACCATGTAACCTCTGCACTTTTCAGCAGAGACCTCCATAGCAGGACTGTCATCCGCTGCTGACGGACACATCTACATTGCACATGGCTGAGTCCTTCTCTCAAATGTGCCTGAGTTTTGGAGAGGAACATGAAGTTTATGGTAGCTCTAAGTTCCTCATGGTTATTGTAGAGAAGTCCTCAAGGAAGCTGGTTTATTTCATCAACCCACTTCACCCTTACAGTGAACAACTCCATTTTTACTTAAACAACAAAACTACTACCCTGGAGCATAAGTGCAGACTTTTAAGTATAGTGAGCCCAAGTCTTCATGCACTATGGACATAAGGATAAAGCAGCGGGGAGGCCAAAGGACAATAAATGTGCTGTCTTAGAAGGTGACTACCTGAGTTTAATGAGCTGGGATCACAGCATAACAGCTACTAAACCCCTTTTGTATAGGTCTAATTTTTTTAATTCAGAGCCTATTATCTCTGTCTCATCCATACATCTATCCATGTATCCATCTCCATAAAAGTACAAAAAAATGGGGCCTGCAGCAGACATGATGTTTGCTTAAAACCAAGGTAAATTCTCGTGTTTGATTTTTGCATGTTTTCATCCCTAATGATCTGTTTGCCTGGGTAGTCCCTCCCCTTCCCTTACTGAGAGGTCAGCAGGCGCCCAGCCAGCAAGCTGCTCTCCTCCTCACCCCGTCCTTCTGGGAGAATATCTAGGCCAAGAAAGGAGTGGATCTGTCCTCTCTTCCTATAGCTGTTTGTGCTCGTAAGCAGAGGGACATCTTCTCTCCTCTGACATGAAAAGGGCATGTCAATCTCCATTGCTTTACAAGATAGAATTACAGAGAGTAAAAAGTCAAGGGTGTCAGAAAATTAGATGATGAGAAACTGTGCTGAAGGCAAATAGGAGCTCCTTAAGAGAAGCAAATATAGTCTGTTCACTTCCCACAGTTCTATGGCCCTTTCTTCTCACTTTTGCCAAAGTACACGTTACTTTTCACTCAACAACACTAACACAGCTGCTTCCCCAACTCACCCATACCCACACCCACTCTTGCCCATCCTGCCACCTCTGAATTGGGCTGCATATTAAACTGTTGCCTTTGCAGTGCTTTTTTTGTTTGGGTTTTTTTTTTCGTTTGTTTGGGTTTGGTTGGGTTTTTTTTTGTAAGGGGTGATGAGCAGGGGTGGAAAGATCAATTATTCCTTTAGTAGACATTCTTATCCAAGAGTTCATTTAACCTGATTTCAATGTGTTGCTGACTCAGAGGAATTAAGCTGGAAGATAGCCAAGGACTGAAGAGAAAGTTAAGACACAATGAAGTTAATAGGCTCCCATTGGCTGCTATTGTTAGAACTAGTCTTAAAAACAAAAACAAACGCACATGCAAGTCTGGTTTTCTGTGTGGTAAGCTGAGTGCTTTACAGGGACTTCCATTATGTCATGATTCATTATTTCCTCCTCTGAGCCTAAATGGAGCCTGAAAGTAGAATTAATAGCAATAGGATCTTCATTAAAATTGCTCTTCTGAAAAGGAGCAGATGAGGATAGTGTCTTTAATGGGAGGGTTCTCATTTTAGCACTCTTTCTTTATTTATGGAGTACTGTACCTGCACATGGCACTTTAAACACATCTCCCTTTTGAAAAAGTCTGATAAATACTGAGATAATATAGTGCGGTTGTAATTAAATAGGCTTCTGTAGGAACAACTGTGGCAATAGAATAAAACACAGGAAGTTTATGTTTCTCCAGACTTGTAAAGCAGTTCTGTAAAACTCAACTGAGAAGTAGATCTCTGCTATAAATGATACACAGAACTCAAAATTATTTAGAGAGTTTTACATTCTGTATTAAATTCTTCTTTCCATAGGGAATGAGACATGATCTCTTCATCCGGGAGGGTTACAGTCTACATGTAATAACATTTAGGCTCTGCTTTGTAAGTCAAAGATACGGCACTCCCTACAAGTACTCCAGACCATATGGAGCACTGTCTGGTAACGATTCATACCCAGTTCTGCTTCCACTTAGGGTTCAGACCCTAGGGTGGGAGCTTCGTCTGATCAACAGGATTTTCAGTTGCTTCCAGTTTGGAAATTCAGGTGGAAGGCAGAGGGAGGCTGAAATCAACAGGACGTGCCACTGTCCCAGCTGAGGTGCCCCTTGTTTTCCTTCTGCAGCCAGTTGACAATAACCCCGTCTTTTCACATGGTCTGCATGCTGCACAAGCTCAAGTACTGTGCCCCCAATTAGCCTCTTGCCAATTATAAAGGTGTATGGGCTATGAAATGCATTTTGTTTCAAAAGCCTGTCCTCAGAAGAGTGCCTTTCTGTATGTCACTTCTCAGAATCCAGGTCTTCCATTTCTGTATTGCAGTTTCCCTAAAACATGTGTGATCTTTTTCCGCGCCTCTCTGAAAAGAGTGGGTCACTATTTAATCACAATGCATTTTCCCTCATTGTTGTCCGCCTCAGTCAAGCCCGTGTTACGAAGCACTGCTGGCTTAGTATGGTAAATAAAGCAAGGTTTGCTTGCTTTTGTCCCACCAGTCATCAGCCCACCTTTCAGTCCCACTCAAGCAGTTGTGAGTGAACTAAAGGATACAGAAGATTATCTTGCAAGACATTTGGCCAGCATTGCTTTCTTTTGGAAAATTAGTTTTGCTTGTTGGATGTGCCAGTCCCCTGCTCTAGGACCCATCTCTACAAGGAAATCTTTTAATTACCTCTTCCCCCCAAATGACAGCTTTCACCACTGGAGTTGAGTTCTTGGACATTAGCAATTGAATAGGAAGCCTTCATACTGTATATCATTTTAATCTTTCATGTTTAAGTAAGCCAGATGGCTTATTATTACAAGCTCTGTTTCAAAAAGGCACAAACTTTCTATCAGAGGATTTGTAAGATGATAGTAAAAAAGGGAGATTTTGCATCACACAAAATAGCCTGAATTTTAATTGCACATCATAGTTTGGCAGCAATTTTCCTGTAATTACCATTCCTGCTAAATGAATAGGTGGATTAAATGGATAACTAAAATGGCATTGAAACTTCCTAGAATGGAGATTTATCCTCTAATGTATGGAATAGCTAAGTAAAGTTGTCAGTTGCTTGGGTGTAATTCACGCAGTTTTAACATTTCTCCTCACCAGAGGACCTGCTTTACTGGCAGTAAAACCTTGCCTGTTATTGGTTGGGCTTTTTTTGCTATTGGTGTTTTACCCCAGAATTTCAGATATGTCATCTGTCATTTCGCATGTTACACACAGAAGCCTTTGATCAATGAAGTTGAAAAATAAAAGATGCTTTCATTTGGGCCCTGGCTGCGTTCCTTACAGACACTTAAGGATATCATTCCTGTTCTTCCTACCAGGGTATAATCCCACATTCAGTTATCCTTCTAACATAGCTCTTGTACACAGTCATGTGTGTAGTCACAAAAAAGACAAAAAGGACAGTTCACATGAGTCACGCTCCTCCTGCACATGAGCAATGGCAACCTGGAAACCTGTGTGCTTTAAACACACACAGAAACACGCTGAAGTTGCTACATCAAGCGGGGAACAATTAATAATTTTTGAGACCACTGGGATGAAAGAATATATTCTTGCTCAAATACATAGGGATTTTTTCAAAAGCCACGCACACCAAAAAGACAAAATGCAACCTAAAATGTGAATTCATAGAACCATGCTATATCTTTTAGTCCTAACCAAACATCATATGACGAATAATAGATGCTGCTATTATTCGGCTGGTCTAACCCTCTGTAAGAATATCTGTGATCCATCCTGCACCCTTTGAATTCAAGGACAAAATTCTCCCGGCTTGATTCTCTCTTATCCAAGACCAGAGTTATGTCGTTCAGGCAATGCTTAGATGCCCTAAGGTCTGTTTAAATATTATTTACATCACCTGTGTGGCTTCTTGCCAGCACCGAAGTGGGGTAAAGGGCATTACATGTCAAACAGAATCAGGCCATTTGACAGTAAGACTGTCATTGACTGTCACTGAGTTTGTGATACACGGTGTGTAGAGCCAGGTATGACAGCACTACTGAGCTGTCGGTCGAAGACATTAAGTTCTTCTTTCACTGAGAAGATGTGACAGCGCTGATACATTTGCACAAATGAAGTTTGTATCTTAATCATGATATCCTGTAGTTAATTCGGTGGCATTCATCCCACTTAATTTTTCTGTTTAAATGCTAGGCTAAACAAGCTGTGTGGACACCTGCTAGGGTAAACAGAGGAATTCGCACCTCAAGTCTCGATTGTAGATGTATTTTTTAGGATATGAGAATTGTCCTGGCGTGGATGGTGAGTATAGTGGCTGTCTAGATGATTGCCTCAGACTAGCTTCCTATGCCGCAGGTAGCCAAAACAGGCCAGAAAGACAGATATCTTTCACATCAGGTGTGCTATTTTAGATCTTCAAAGGGTTTGGAGTTTTGTACCCCTCCTACGACTAACTACAATCAATTCATGAAGATGTACATATCCTTCTGTCATCTGAAAGTCAGTGATCAGTAGAAAGGGTAAATATCCCTAATTTTCTGTAAAATTATAGGCATGTTACTTGTGCTATCTGAACATCTGTCATTCAACATCTCGGTTTTACTTAAGGGAAAGGGGGAGTTGGCAGAAAACACCAGACACAGTTTAAATGCATTATTGAAGGAGCAGAGATTTTAGCAGGGCTTCTGAAGGGCCCAGTGTTGCTTGTCTACCACCTCCTAATAATTCTGGAGTGCCTGGACTAATTTAAAGCCATTTTGAGAGAGGAGGAGATAGCGGCCTTAAGATATTGTGTCGCTCTCAGTGCCAGAGAAGTTGGTAGCCAGGCAAAGGACAGAGAACTAAATCAGCAGCCTCCCGGAGAGCAAGGCTGGAGAGGGAGTTCAGCAACAGCCCAGCGTGCCACACACCACAGAGCAGGGACTGCCTTACCCTGCTGGGACCTGTCAGGCTTTCAAGGAGCTGAGGAACCCCCGTGCCAGGCTGGGAGTCAGTCTGTGCCTCAGAGCAAACCCTCATCCTTTCCCACCATTGACATTGCTCGCCAGTACCTGGAGAAAGAGTCGCTCTGGATAACCCCACGCTGACCTCCAAAGAAACGAGCCCAGGTTGGACATTGCACTACCCAAGGCATTGCAGAAATAAAGCAAAACAAACTAGCTGTCCCGCTTTTTTTTCTATGCAAAACAGTCCATAAAGTCATTAAAAAAAATGGACTGGCAATACCATTTTTTTCCCAATTACAAACAGTTATTAATGTAACACATCATCTCCAATGTTAACAAATTGCCTGAGCCACTGATCTGAGGAGGCGGCTGTAGTCTAGCTGTTTGGGTTGTAGCTTTCTAAGGGCTCATTCTGCCCCAAAAAATAATTGATTACAGAAGTGGCTTAAACAGTCAAAAGCTTAATGTAAAAGTTGGCAAGGCATCCAAAAAGTGAAAGAAAATACTTTTCTGAATGTTTGAAATGATGTAGTTAATACTCCCTCAGCTGCCCAAGCCTTATTGTCTTTAGAGGTTTAAGTGGTCCTGAAGTCTATTATCCGTATTAACAAAGAGTTTATATCACTCCCAGAGACGGTGCTTTCCAAGTGAGATACGGCACTGTAAAGTGAAGCCTATTGCTGTACCTCTGGGAACAATGACACTATCACAGACTTCAGCTCCTGCTTTCTGCTCTTTCCAGGCAGGAGCGCTGGCTTTAACACAATCATGTCATTGAAGAGGCAAAGCTCTCACTTAAGCTAACAAATCTGAGAGCAGCCGCTTTCCGCCGCTATCTAGCATTGTCACGACACACAAAAAGTGGTGGTGCAGATTATCTGCTCTCCATCAGGGACACACTTTCCTGGTGTGCCCTCCGCTGCCCCTGCAATGGGGATGCCACACACGCGTGGAGTCACTGCTCTTGTAAACCAGCTGGGTAAACACTGGGGGGGGGGTTGCCTTCCTTTTAGAAAACGCTAAAAATATAACCTGAAATACTCACTAGACCTGACTCAGCATATGAGTCTATCTGGGATTTATCCTGCAAGCCTCAATGGGGAAAACAAAAACAACAACAAAACCCCAAACATGCCTCCGTTTTGAAACCCTGTGCAAAGTATACGAGGTCTTCTGCAAAATCGCTGATCTTCTGGATCCACTGACACAGTGGATCTGCTCACAGGACTGGGGCTTAAGTCGTATACAGATTATGTGCCATTTGGAACTGAAACAGTTAATGAGTGCAGTTCGTTTAGTGTGGGTGCAGTTTTGCCAGAAGTAACCCTGTTATGTGGTTATGCTGGTAGAAAGTCCTGTAATAATAAGATGTGAAAATTCAGGAGACTCTTCAAAGGAGCAGAACAATTAGAATTTGAGCCTTTTAGGGGCTATAAATACAGGGCTAAGTATATATATAATATATACATAGGGGCTACGGTTTGCAAATCTGAGTGTCCACGATTTCTTGAAAATACCTATTAAAATAGTTTTGTTAAAACCAACTAAATATCCCCCTGCTGTATTTCTCAGTCCAAAAATCCATCTGTCCAAGTGTTTTGAACTGCCAGCCATCACAAGGCTCGCTGAGTGCCATCCACACAAAATCCATAGTAATTGCAACCCTCTGTCAGTGCATTGGAACCAAAGGATGAAATTAACTGGTGATGACCAGAAACAAAACAAAGCTCACCAATCTGTAATATTATCATTGTCCAATTAGAAAGAAATGAAATAGCAAATGTAGAGCACACAGTGAGAAAGAACTAAACCTGATTTTTAAAAAATTATTTCACTTCTGATACTCTAAGCTGTTGACAGTGGTTTAGGTAAAGGAACTTGAGGGTAAAGGAACTTTTTTTTTTCCAAGCATATATGTTTTCTTTAATTAATTTTTTTTTTCCTATTTTCTCCTTTTAAAAAGAACTATATGCAACCCTTCCTACATGTCTGAACAGAGTACAAATCAGCACACAAGCTAGGACTCTCTCTTAAACGGAATAATTATCATTGAATGTGATTGTAAAAGAAGATAATAGGCAAAAAAAATTGTTGTAACAAATTACTTGTAGGTATCCACACGGAACATTTGCCTAACCCATTACAAAGCTACAGTTACGGGCCAAGCAATCTGCTTTTATCCGCAATTTTCTCTCAACTTCAGAGAAAAAAAATCTCCACGCAGAGTGAGTTGCAAATTAAGATGTCAAGAAAGACTCTGATAGAGTACCTGACTTTTGCAACATCCTTCCCAGGAACTCAAAAGTTAGCAAAGCAAAGCCTGGGTGCCCAACGCTGGCTCCTCACGCCTGCCTGTCCCCCGGCAGAGCTGTTCAAGGATTGCTTCTATGTGTAACTAGTGGACGTGGATAAGAGAATGACAAACGGGGAGCGCTCCGGCACTCGATGCGGCAGCGGCCGCACAGATTCTATGTAAGCACAGGACACAAAGGAGAACAAAACCCTCCGTCTCCTGGCTGCAAAAGGCAGCCAGAGTCACAGACCCTCGCCAGCCATCGGCGCAGAGGTGAGCAATGCTTTAGGGTCGGCGGCACGCATTTCATGTGCCGACCGGCGGGTAGATGAGGCTGCCGGCAAAGCGGCCCAGAGTTTGACAGAAAAATGAATTCTTTCTCTGGAAATCAGTGCAGCCTGGCCTATTAAGGGACAAGTTAAATAAATCTTTCAAAGGCACACTGTTGAAGTTACTTTTTCAGCAACCAACCTTCGTGGAAATCCCACACCAAGCCCCATCTATCTTGATAATGCAGAGTATCTACAGCTGAAAGCAGTTTAACAACTGCAAAACAACTGGTTGCTGAAGGGGAAAAAAAACTGTAATAAAAATAAAGGAGGCTTTAGGGAACAGAAATCATTTTCAAACGTTGTAATAGTTAAACCATTTTAACCTTACATCCATTACTTGCAAACAAATGTGACATTATGAATCAACTGCAGTTATGTTGTTAATAGACTTTATTAATACCAAGGAAAAATAATATACAGAGTATCCTCAATGGATGTATAACTACCCTCTCAAATGGAGTTTCCTGATATTTTAAATGAATGGTGGGGTTTATTTTGGCAGCAGCATCACATAACTAATGTTTCATATTACACACAAAAATGATTTTGGTGCCATTCTTGAAATGAAATGTTTCATTTCAATAAAAGCTTGTAATTGTAACACTTAAATGCTATCATTAATAGCAAAAAAGAAAGTTCTCCCAGCAACATTAAAGAGTGAACTTCCCTGCTCTTTCCTCTATTACAGCCAATGTCTTTTTATTGTCTGTTTTCATCTCCATTTTACTTTATCTGCCAAACTACTTTGCATTTCAAGACATTTCCACTCACCTTGAGTTCTTGGTTCAAAAAGAAACAATAAAGTTTAATCTTTTCACTTGACAATGATGTATGGGTCTGCTGAAAAACACTTTTCAGGTATTATCATTAAAAAGTCTCTCTTTTTTTAGGTTCTCTTCGACTCTTGATACACAGAGAAATACAAGGTGTCACGCATGCGAGGGCTTTTATCAAAGCTTCTAATAATACCACTTAATTAGAAACCAAAGCCTGCTAATGTTCCTTCTGAGAGCTCCTCAGAGTAGTCTTTCCCTCGCTTTAGTCATTGCTCTTCAACTAAACATTGTCTAATGACTTTATTAGTGATTTCAAAGGCTAGCAAAGGCTACCACTCTGCTCTTTTCTTTCCAGATTACATCTTGCTGGTCAGGGAATTTGCTGAGCTCTACCATCACGCAACTGGTTTGAATTAGGATCTTTTTTTTCCCCCTCTCTTGCAGTTAGCTACTTATTAGCATTTGTCAAAACAAAGGGAAAACGCAGCCTCTGAATGTTTAATATTGTTCAGCATTCTCTGAGAAACACAGTCAGACAGTGAAAATACACCAATTGTTCCCTTTGCTGGAACGTACAGTACTGCTGAAACCCCGCTGGGGTTACTTAGACTAAATGCCTTAACTTAATCAGACTGATCACATAACTGTGTTAAAGTTATTTAACTTTTTGTATTTTCATAAAAGCTTTGGAAAGAATTTTTAAAATGTATGATTCGTTATGCAGGAGCCATTCACGAACTCGCCAGCCAATGCAAACAGACTGCCTCACCAAATAAATGAAAACTGTCTGACTGATAATAAAAAGTTTTGGGTGGTATTTTTTTTTCCCTGAGAAAACTGGTGCTTAAATATATAATGTTACCAATTCTATTTCCAGGTATTTACCAAATCTGGGGGCATCTATTAACAGGAAGGAAAATGCTGTTTCGGCTGAAGGCTCTCAAACTTACATCCAGCTACGCAAAAGTAAAATACTTGAAGGATGAGAGCTTGGTTTCCAAAGCAGATTGATTTCGTCAAGAACATAAAGACAATTGCACTTATTCAGTTGTTTATGCTAAAAGTGGCTGGTTTATCCTGAACAGAAAGGTAGAGTTGGGTGCTGGAGGAGAAAGAAGGACTGTGGAAGAAGAGACGTTAATTATATTAAAAAGCAGATTTTGCTTTTACAGCACCTCGAGTGTGAGCCGTGGATGTATCATTTCGGCTGAATGGTACATTCCATTCTGCACAGCGCTGGAGCTGAAATCCCTCTCTCTCACTCATTCACTATTCAGAAACACTTAAGAAATTATTACCACATGTCCAGGAGTCAGTCATGATGATGACCACTAATGCCATTCCTCTTGTTACAGTATTAACTCAAAATATACCACTGTTGTCTTTGATTAGCACGAGCAAAGCTAAGAACAAAGACATACCACTGACATAATGACAGTTTTATGGCTCCCGTCTGAAAAAAACTGTGCTCATTAGCATTCAAAATATAAAACACTCTCTTCAATACTTCAGTGCAAAACGACGTAATCTTCTTTTTGCTGAGAAACCTCAAAACCACTGACAAGTTACTTATTTCCTGCAACACACATCTGGAGTACTTGTTAAATATGGAAATTAAAATATCAGGTAAGCTCGGGCAAACAAATATTCCTCTTACAGCTCAGAACAAACCCTTCCTTCTGGACCGATGGTCTCCCCAAAGCAACTGTCACACCAAGATATTTACGCAGCCTCACTGCAAAGCATCTACAGGTGTCTGCAGGAACCGGTCCTTTGTAAACTCAAATACACCTTGAAAGAGCAAAGCCTTTTGGCTTCTTCTTAGTGTGCATTACAAAACAGGACACATTAAGTTAACTTCTGTAAAACCTTCCCTTCCTTCCCCCACCTCTGGAAGAAACCTTACAGATTTCCCACCGGGTCCCTCTGAAGTCCAAATCAATAACCCATGTATAAAACGTTTCCTTTAAGGATGACAGAAGCTGCTGTTTATTTGCTCTTCACTGTTTAAGCTAATGAGGTACGAGCACATCTGCAATAACTAAAAATAACACGCACCTCATTGATATTAATTAGCTGACTGGACTCCCATCCAGAGATACTTAATTCCCGTCTTTATTCCTTTGCTCCGTGAAGAGATGGACCAGAAGGGTGGGAAGATCAAATTACAGAGTTGAGGGCCTGTAGCCAAGAATAGTCGATTTCTGGTCCCCAGATGTTGCTATCCAGGGAGCCCTATCTCCTCACTGCCACACGCAGACATCTCCCACAGTTGTCCTAGGGGGTTATGTGCATGCAGCAGCGAAGTTCGGCAGGGCCTGGAGTCTGCTAGTGAAAACATCAGCATGAATGTAGCACCATCGATCTTCGGTGCCACAGTGGTTCATCACATAGCCCACACAGGGCTGTAAGAATCAAAACAAACATATTAAGTCGCACGTAGAAATAAACAGAAAGAGAGTGTAGCCACCAGAAAAGAGATTTTACACATTCCCCATGGTTAATGCCATCAAGAAGTAAGCCACATTTTGCACTTGCCTGGACTCCCAAATTGAAGGTGCACCGCACACAAAACCCCTGCAAGTGAAACTGCCCGATGTGCAAATAAAGCGGCTTTGCACTTGGCCTCTCCTGCCAGTCCTACCACAGAGGCAACGGGCCACCACCAGATAAAAGCACTCCTGTCAGAGAAGCAAGCCAAAAATCTCTTCAATCACTTGTGTGTATGCTCTGCCTTCAAGTGAAGCAAGTCAGCGGACAGGGCGCTCTCTGCTATCCTCAATCGCCTATACAAGAACAAAACGCCTCTATGGCGGAGTTTGTAGGGGTGGGAGACTGGGAGGAGTCTGGTGAGGTGGTGTGGCAGTGGTGGTGGCAACTGTGTGAGCAGTTGGTGTAGGAGTCCTGGACCTTGGGGATCCTGCTCTGGGGGTCCTGCTGTCTGAGCTCTTGGGGGGAAAAAAAGGGATTATGGAGCTCCTGACCGCTGTGGGGCTGTTTCTGCAAAGAGCTATTTGGAATGCTGTGTAAATGCAGAGTCCACAGCAACTTTTCATGGGAACTGTAATAAAGAACCCATTTTCTTTGTCAGGTAGATAGTAAGCAGGGCAGTTGCTGGAGAGAGATGGGAGAATGGGAGGGGAAACTCTTCTGGGGGTACAAGGATCCAGAGGGGCTTCTCTTTCCAGTAAAACCACGAACAAAAAACAAAGGCAAAACATGAAGCAAACCAAGGTACACCAACTTGTTTCAGCAGATCTGCTTGAGGTCTTGCCATGAGACCGAAAAGAACAAGACTCCCCACAAAACACCTTCAGAAGAGCATCAGCCACCCTTTGGAGCCAGGCCCTTGGTGCACAGGTCGGGGTGTGAACAGGAGACGCCTCGCAGGAAAGCAGAAAAGTTCTGGGGTTCTCCAGCGCTTCTGGGCAAGTAGGCAGCAGCCTGAGAACTCAGTTAGCAAAAAAAGGACCTCTGCCCTTTGCTGTACTTTCCCAGTCTAAGTAAGGCCAGTGCTGTTCTGGCAGACACGCTGCCCAGAGCTGCCTCTCTGCTCCTTTCTGTGGCAGGAGTGAGCTCTGTTTGGGGATATATCTACAACAATTTTTAAAATAACATTCTGCTTATGAATAAAACCAGTGAGGAGTCCACAGTCAGAGGAATCAATAACCTAATTAGTAATTAGTGCTAATTAGAGATTTATTAGTTCAAGCTACTCATAAATGTTCAAGTAATGCAAAGCCACTTATGAGAATACCAATACAGCATTTAGTTAAAACAAAATACCATGTGTACTGCTCCCCAGGATTTGAGCTTTCATTACCACAGGCTCCAATCTTTCTTCCAAACAGAAAAGACACTAATGAATGGTATACAGATTGTGTGTGAGAAGAACATCAGTTTTTATTCAGCAAGATGAGAGAGACTTAAACCAGAATTAAAGATAAATTACATGCAAGGGATCAAGTTTTGCACTCATTTACACTGATGTAAATCTGGAGTTGCTCTGTTAACTTCAGTTGTGTTGATTTCGATGATTGCATATTTATATTAATGATACTGAGCAAATACTAAAAGCAGTGGGTGAAAAAAAAAGACTAGCATTTTTTCTTTAGCAGACTCTAAGTGTCATCTGCAACTTGGAGTTTAACAGAGATCAGTTACTGAAATTCTGTAGTTGAAATGTTTGCATATGTCAGTTGTAATGAGTCCAACAACTTGCTTTCGAATGTACGGAGCCATTCACAATATTCCAGTTCAGTGTACAGACATATTATCTTATATGTCCAATTTTGCAAGAAAATGGTACACTTTGAGCCACCCAGAATCTTCTCCACCTGATATTCCTGGAGTATCTGTGGAGGCAGCAATGATGGTTCTTTGAAAGCCACCTCCTGAGAAAACACCACCATAAAAATTAAAAAAAACCCCAAACAAATGACAAAAAAGACAAAGGAAATGTGGTTAGAAATGAGACATCTCAAAATAAATCAGTAGCCAAAAAAAAAACAACCCAGAAGAAACAAAAGCAAAACCAGGAAGATAAAACCAGAGAAGTCAAAACCATGAAGGCTTCAATCAAATCAATAAGTTTAAAATTTACACTGGCACACAGAACACTATTGACACTGGATGGGATCCTGGGCTTGCAGACCTGGTAGAATGGACACGCCTTTGTTGTGGTTTCCCAACTCCAGCACTGGTGGAGCTGCAGGGCAAGATGCAGCTGGAGGGAGGCAGAGTGTGTGCCCTACACACGTGCTGCTGCACTGGCCTGCCCATGTGGATGTCTCAGCTACCCTCATGCAGAGCAGATGTCCCCAGGTGCTACACATGGGCAGCTGAAACCCCTCAAGGAGCTCACCAGGCACTTCCCCGGAGGAGGAGACCCTCTAGGAGATCGATGTGGGGTTGCAGTGTGCTTGAGAAGCTGGGATGCTGCTTGTCCCACAGTGACGTGAGGTCGGGCCTGTTGAAGCAAGACCCCACATGGAAACAGGTCTGTCCTTATCTCTGACACATGATTTCACTGGCTGCAGTTGTTTGCACGCATGCTTCGCACATGGTTCAAGCTCTCCCAGGGAGACATTATCTTGAGGAGAGACAGTGAGGGTCGAATCAGCATCTGGGCTACCTGCTGTGTTCTTAGCCATCCAGTAAATTCACACAACTCCATATGCAAACACTAGGAAACAATAGCTCCAATGTCTTGTGAACCCACTTCTCTTCAATTTTCAGTAATGCAGATCATCGCTAATTGGCATCCCCCCGCCAAAGACAGCAGTTGCTTACCAGCAATGTTGGGATTGTATTTTGAGAGGAGACCAATAATCCTCAGTGCCAGGATGGACCTGGAAGTACAGAGGAAAAGCAGGCCCACAGTCGTCAGGTTCCTCTAGATACAGGTTTGGGGAGCTCACAATTTCCCCAGGACCTGTTCCAGCAACTAGAAGCACCATCCCTCAACCCATTCAGCCCAGCAAGGAGGCTCAGGCCACTTTCCCCCCCTTGCCCCAGTCACTGCTTTAGAGGAAGAGAAACTGTTGCCATGCAGGGATATGTCCTTCCCAGCACCTCTCTGCCTCTACCAGCACCTACATCTCCAGCCTGGGTAGCCGCAGGCACTGCAGAGCATCCCTTCATGTGCCCTCCAACTCCTCCGTAGTGAAATCCCCTACAAGCTTGGTTTGACCCACAGGCCACCAGGATGCCCCAGATTTTTTCAGAGTACCCAGATACCTAACCACAGACAGCTTGTGGGGTTGCTGGCGTGTGACTTCCATGTGAGTGCAGTGGCTAGATATTTTTGAAGCCCCCACTCGATCAGCCTCCTTAGGCTGGGAGATACCTTTAAAATCCTCTCCCACGTGACTAGCAGCTGTGCATGAAACATTGGCAAATGTTGTGGGGGCCCATCCGTGGTGGGTAGAGCTCACTTTGGAAGTCATTGAAGTTGGTGTCCTTATGAACACTCGGAGGGAGTAAATCTGTTGCCACTAATTTTCCAGCTTGCCGCTCTGCTTGTTTCATTAATCTCTATGCAGAACTGTGCACAAGATTTGGGATGTATGGCTTTTAGCAATCTGCTTTTTTATGCTCTGATCTACTCTTGTGCTTAGATACCACAGCAATGGGCTACTTAAATAGAATAGCTTGAATTCTTTGTTCTTTTGAATCCCTTCTCCATATATAATGCAATTAAGTGTGTTGTTAAGGCAGTCCAGATGGGCACTGTGTTATCCTCTGATATACCCAAATATCAAAATGTTAACGATAGTATAGCGTTTCATTTGGTTTATTTTTTCCCCCAAATTTTCTACTAACAGCAGCTTTTGAAGTTAAAAAGACTGAAGGGGGGGGGGGGGATCTTACTTACTGAAGTTGCATTTATAAGAAGTATGTAATCAAAATACAGTTAAGTAAATAAAAGCTCAGCTTATATCTGCCTCTTTTCTGGCCAGTCCACAGGAGACATGAGCTTTACTGTTCCCAGGTCCATGGGCAAGAATATTGCCTGAAGCTGTGGAGGTTTTTGACTTCCAACAGAGGAGAATGCTAACTCATTAGGCAAATGTTGGCCGGATTGATTGTCTTCTTTTTATGCATGTACCTGACGAAAGAACTTGGCATCTTAAATCTAACTGGATGAAAATTGCTCTTTTCCAAAAGCTTTTTTTTATTGACATGCGAACTGTTGAGTATGTGATAACCTTACGAATTGTAATTATTTTTTATCATGGAAGTGCAGTCTCCTTTGCAGTAGGAGACAGTTCCTGCCTCAAAACTCATATAATCTGAATATGTGAGACAAGAGGAATCACTAAATGATGACTGAACTACAATCAGGGCTTGACCCAGTGTTGAAGTTCCATTTCCTGCTTCTCCCCTTGTTTGAACAAGTCACTTTGGATGTGATTCAGCTCAAATACTTAAATTTAACATTTCAGCTCACATTAAAGTCCACACCCATCTTAGAGCAGCCGAACAGCACTAAAGGCTCTGCTGACGGCACCGACGCAGGAGCTCCATTAGTAGTTTCCCAGCCAGGGAAATACATGCACCAGCTAAACGTAGCCCACCACAGCTTCCCACCTCTGCAGAAGGCACCAGGGGAACCTGTCCCTCCCCAGGCAGTGGAGCCACTCTCTGGTGCGCCTACCAAAGGCTGTGGA
>NW_009649320.1:80900-81382 GCF_000708025.1 Charadrius vociferus | reverse complement strand
TGTTTACATGGGCTGAATCACCTGCTGGAGGACCCTAGCTCTCTATCTTGCACTGCAGATCCCTCAAATTAGGTGGTGTCAATACATCCTGACGGACAGTTTTCTCTTTTTTTTTTCCCTGTAAGTACTGCCAGCGCTGTCATTGACCTACAGACACTGCAGGAAAATTCCAGTCTTCCCTGTCTTTACCCATGTTGCACCACAAATGGGAACGATCCAGCGGCAATCCACTGGGCGACCGCACAAAGACCTGGAAGGCTGTTGGATAAACGCCGATAAAACATGGGCCCCAGCCCACGTCCCCGTCTTGCACCTCCACTTCAGTCCTGGCTGCTAACGATGAGAAGACGAAGCAAGCAAGCCATTTCCAAGCCTGACACCAGTTCCTCCCCTGACAACGGGCCTTCACGAAGCCTGCTTTACTCCGAGCCATTGGTGGGGCTCAGGGGACCAGCCGGGAGGTGGCTCCGGTGGCCCCCGGC
>NW_009649320.1:79272-80794 GCF_000708025.1 Charadrius vociferus | reverse complement strand
CTCACCCCCCCCGTCCCCTCCCGTCCCATCCTGTCCTGTCCCGTTGCCGAGCTGGGCGGGCAGCAGGAGAGAAAACGGAGCGTGGAGAAAGTTTTGTCCATCCGTCCGTCCATCCATCCATCCCATTCGAGCTGTGCCTGTTGCCAGATGGCTGTGGGCGCTTGCCCAACTGCTGCCGCTCACCCCCTCCCCCCCCCCTTTTTTCGGAGCTGGCAAGGGGCTGCCCATGCCAATTTGTGGGTGACAGTGCTGGTGGGGTTTCAAAAACATGTCGCAAGCCAAGGAGCTCGCTCAGCCCCTCTTTGCCTTCCGACCATGTTTTTGACATAGGGTGTTAGGGGTAATGTACAGGTATCCAAACAAACACGGCCCCACAAGCAGGGGGCTGCTGCGCGGAATAAAACTACTGTCGGAAAGCACCCACTGTGTGAGTTCGCTCGCCACTTTTTCTGTGAAATCACCAAGATGTTTGACCTCTTTCTTCTTTCTCCCACCCAACCCCCGCTTTCAAAATACCAAAAGCAATTAGAGCACATTACAGGCTAAATCACTTGTTAAATTTCAGTTTTTAAGTCAAAGCCAATTCTGAATTATTGCGAGCAAAAAAGCACCTTAATTGCAGTAAAGCTTAGGGCACTTAACCGGCCCTAGCTGCCAGATTTCAGGAGGATTATTGCTATTATAAAAAGAGCAGCGATCCGGCAAGGCAAGACACCGATAACTTCCCAAGTGGGATGTGAAAAGAAATGGATTTTTCCAACAGTTGAAATAGAGAATATGATGCTATACTACATTTATAATGATTGGTAAATCAAACTATGCATTTAACTCTCTGAGTAGATTTCAGGTGGGCACAGAAATTCACTTCGGGTTATTCTCCTCTTCCCTCCAAATGAATTAACAGCCTGAGGGGAAATCCTCTACCTGTCTGACACTAATGCAGACTTTCCTAACTAATACTTTTCACCTATGACAGTCACAGGTCAATCCCAGCGCTTGGCACCTGGGATAGAGATGGGAGTAAACCAACATTTTCACCGCGGGAGAATAAACAAGTCTGTTGCTGTGATCACCCCTCGTGTTTTGCATGGCAGAAGGGCTTTTCACTCTTAGATATTGGCTCTGCAGCCATTAAGTAAACAATAAAAAAAAAGTGTTGTCTTCTCCCTGCCCCACTAAGTGCGGGTGGTGACTCCAGCGTTGTAGCTGGAGCCAAGTCTCAGGTGAATTTTAATCCTTCATTATTCAGGACATACTGTTTTTTCCCTTTCCCTCTAAAATGACAGTCATGCTGTTAAGCATAATAATTGTTCATGAGTGAGCACTGCTTTTTGTCCCTCTTGATTTTGCCTCTAAGGCAGGCTTCTTACTCAGCAGAGGTCAAGGGTCACCTGCTAAATCATGCATACCCACAATCCCTTGTGAATTATGCAGTTGACAAACTGCCGCTAATGATTAGTACAACCTGCATTAAAACCCTGGCACTAAATTGATATTACTTGAGTGATGGATTACACCTCTA
>NW_009649320.1:47291-79216 GCF_000708025.1 Charadrius vociferus | reverse complement strand
TCTCACATTCTCATGTCACAGCAGTTCTAAAAAAATATTCTCTCTCCTTTTTGATTTTTTTTTTATTCCAACGTTGCTTTATAGTCCCTCAAACAAGTGGGTAATCTGTAAACAGCACCTCTAATGGGATTAGTCATTAAACTGCACCCCAATTAGTGCAGTCTCGTGCCTCTGAAATACCCAGTGCGCAGAAAGATAACTTTTTCTCATGAAAACTGCCATTTTTATTTTGCTCCCTGATCTTCAGAGCATTGAAGTTCACCTGTGAGCGCCTTGCCTCGCTGCTGAGGGGATCACACGGCCCCAAGATATGAGTGGATTTGTTGCTGATTCATGAAGAAAAAGATGAAATGATGGCTGTGAACTTCAGTGCTCTTTCAGAGAAAGTCATCGCTTCTTAATCGTATCGATGGGACAGAACATGGTCGAAGCATCTTCTCAATCAAAATATTTCGCCGGAGCTGATCACCTGCACCGCTCCATCGCGCGGGATGAACTCCTGAGCGCTTCCGAGCAGGGGGCTTGCGTTCTGAACATGATTGGGGGCACTGAAGAACCGCGTCCAGCTACCCCGGTGTTTTGTAGGACGTGGTTCAGACGGGAGTGCCGCAGCTCGCCAGCATCCGAGCGGTGGTTAATTCACCGGGAGGGAAGAAACACTTTTTACTGAGTGTTTCACCAAATAAGAAAACCCTCCTGCAAAGGGGCTGTGCCTCAGCCGAAGCCGCAGTCTGTCTGTGGAGTTAATAGACCCCTCGTGGAGCCTCCTCACGCCTTTGTCTGGACACAGTTAGTGGTATATTCACAACTGCCTGTCACGCTACACAAGTGCAGATGAGGCTGGGGGGGACCGTATATTGATGGAATTAATTGAGCATAAGCCATGCTGACTGGCGGGGAAAATCACATGAGAGAAACAAAACGCACGTGCCTCACCAGTTCTGCGCTCTAACAAAGAATGAGCAGCTACAAACAAATAAAAATTGTGGTGGAGGATGTCAGCATGAGCTCTTTATTATCAGTGGCATTTCGTTCCCCGAGGGACCCACACACCCATCAAAAGCAAGGCTCATTCCCCCAAAGTTAGCCGCGTTATACCAGAGAAAATCCAGTTTAAATAAATGCAATATTAAGTCCTGTGACAGCCTCTGACGGGGTCAGATTCAATCTCCTGGTCCATATTGCTTCCCTCTGACCGCCGTCTCTTCCTTCCCCGCTCTTTCCCCACTTTCCTCCCCCCCGCACGCTATCTAATACGTTTGATGTTCTGCAAAATGAGGAAAAACCCTAGCGCTATAGCTATAATGAGAATGTGTTCTCGGGATGCCCATTAATTAATCCTGGGAGACCTCTGCTCCCCTGTGCCGTACCGTTAAAGCCACAGGCAGCTCAGATGCTCTTCCTGGCGGTTCCCAGGGATGTGGCAGAGGTGGAGAGGAGGGTTTGCGGGGCGCTTCGAGGCGACGGCTCCACACACCCTGCTGCCCTCTAGCCACCCGAGCCCTCTCCCAGGCACAGCTAGCCCCTGCTTGATTAATTGGACGTTTGACCCGGCAGCATAGCGGCAGCGCTGGCTACTTCTCTCTCCCATCACAGGGCACGAGATGGGGAAAAGCGGGATGGGTTGGCATTGAGATGTTACACCAAACGTCAAGGCCGGGTGGATCACCCCGTGCACATGACAGCTGGCCCAAAAATAGCAAAGGCAGTGGGAGTCAGAGGCACCTAATGAGCCTCCTCTTCCCTTGCTTTGGCGGGTGTTCATCTTGCAGGCAAGGCCAGCAATGTTACACTGCAGGGGTCTCTGCTTTTTTTTTTTTTTTTTTAATTTTCCCAGGTATTCTTTGGGACAGCTCTGCAAAAAGAGAAAAAAAAAAAAAAGTCATAGTCATGGTTTGAAACTGACAGATACATTCCTCCTAATATTGCCACTGAGAACCTGGCAGGGGAAGGGAGTGGGAGGAGGAAAGAAAATAGTAAAAAAAATAGAAACCTTTGGCAAAGAAATTGCCAGGTGGCACAAGACGCCCAGCTTTACTTCCTCATAGTCATAGGAGAAGTTAACAAAACAACACAGAAATATCCTGTCACCCTTTCTGCGGTGGTTACGGCATTTGCAGTAGCTACAAGAAGCATCCATGGACAGCAACAGGATATGCGAGGATGCTGAGAATAAGACAACTCTGTCACCTTAGGCCGGCGTCAGTGACATCAAATGTAAAGTGGCTGTCACGTGCGTCAGGAACCTCATGCGTGATGAGTCGTCTGGCGGGCACAGGGAGAGCAGTGCTGCAGGCTCCGCAGCAGTGTGAGGAAAGGCATTGGCAGGCGAAGAGGCATCAGGGAAGCCCACCTTCCCCCCAGCCAAGACCTGCGGTCCCACCTTCACAAAATATGGGGCGAATTGCCTCTTGCCCTACTAAACTACCCCTTGTCTCTCCACCTGCAAAATAATCCTGCACTGTTCATAAACGTAGACGTAAGAATATCATGCTCCCAGGGTCAAGAGACCGCTCCAGATGATGCTGATGAGAAAATTCATGCTCTTTCCAAGTGTGAGATGTGTATGAGAATGGCGTCCTCTGCTTCTCTCTCTCTCCTGCCTGGTGTGAAGCCTGAACGCATTCCAAAATTATAAAGAAAACATATACAGACATTTTTTTTCTTCTTCTCTCCAGCTCTTTTCCATTCGGAGTCAGCAGGGAATGGACTTTATTTGTACTTATTTATAATTGCGGTATACTGAGGAATGTTCAGTCAGAGAGATTTGTTTCACATCTCGCCTCAGAAGCCCATGCCTATTTTGATCTTTTCCAAGCACAGTATCAGATACGTTTTGTATCCCGCACCCATGAGCTCTGCTCTAGAGGACGTCAGATTTATTTTCCCATGGAATTCAAATGTTGTGGGTCAGAAGAAGAACATTTTGGTTATATGGCTCCTTCCAGTAAATTAGTCATCACTTGGGTTTTGTTTGTTTGAAGATGTGGCCCAACACCTGCTATGTCCTATTATGTTAAATAGCTTGCTGGAGTAATTTGCTTTTGGCAGCAGCTTGCAGAGATGGGTGCTGTGTGCTGAAACAATTGTGCCGCCCACTTAGCACATATTGCCCTAATATTTTTATAGCTATGTACACAGAGGAGGGCTACTCAAATATTTTCCGTAGAAAAACAGTTTACTGACGGTTTCCATAAAACACTGCTTCTTTCCAAGGAAAATTCAACTACTGGCTGAGAAACTAAACAACTGAAAACTAGGGGGCTTTTCGTCTTAGGGCAATAACCAGAAAAATGTTAATTAAAAAAATGTAAAAATGGTGATTCAGAAAGCAGAAGAGCTTTTGCTGCAGGAAGGCTTTGTAAAGCAGTCAGTGCTTTACAAGGCGGGTAGTTTTTATGTTTCTCTTTTATGTACAGGGCTTTTCACCTGACCTACTTCACACATAACGTGTGAGAGGCAAAAAGCTGCCATGATGCAATCAAGAAAAGATGCCGTGGCACAACAAATACACAAATATTTAAAAGATCAGTCATCAGTTGGAGGGAGAAATTACAGTGTTACCTTTACTAACTCTTCCATTGTCAGTCTCAAATATGGGGAGTCTTTCTGGGGGTGTCTTTCCTGGAGTCATTTCAGTCTTTGCTTCTACTTTAAAAATCACGAAACATTGAAAACTCTTTTAGCTGTGGAGGAAAGATTCCTCATGGGCACTAAAATGTTTAAAAAACATTGGGTAAATAAAGAAAATTCAGAACATACTCTTTTTATGTATTCCCTCATTTTGAAGACAATTTCTAACAACAAATTAGGAGAAATTTAACACAATTTTTCTCACTGACTTAAGCTGGTGATTCTTGAACTATTTAGTGTGATAAAAAGTAATAGAGGAAGAGGTAGCTTGCTGAAGCTAAGAAATGTCTTAGCTTTTCTTACATTTCAATTAATTTGCTTAATTTCCCATGGTTGTAGAATCATTAGCGTTTGAGGCGCTTTGAATTAAGTACGGAGATTCAAGCCAAGAAATCATAAAAGCCATAAATCATGAATGGTTATGTTCAAATCCAACAGGTTGGGGCATAATTTTCTAAGTAACCCTACTACGCTAACAATATAGTAAAAACGGACACCAAAATCCTGCTCTGGCAGAGAAATTAGATGACGAGGTCTTTTCCATCTACATTTTCTCCAGTTCCAGGTTTCTGTGGGTTTATTATTACAAATTATTTTAGTTCTTTTTTTTTTTTTCTTATAACAATGAACATACTTGTTCTCTGTTTTAATCACTGTGAGACACAACAAGTCTAATATTGTCATATATTAAGCAATTGAAACACTTGGCCTTCAACTGTGGTGGTATCCCAGGAGGTTACCCCTCCTGATGGGTTGTATCACGTAGACTACATAGCTCCTATACACTTTTCTTCTGTTGGAGGAACAGAGTAAAATACTGGCTAAAGGAAGAAAAAGGGGAATCAAACTGTAGGGCTTCTTTTTTCCTGAGCTTTTGAATTTTTCAATTGTCTTCCTTCTTACAACTGTCAGCCATTCCAGCTATTCAGAGACCACACCCATGTGAACTCCCTGAATATGTGCCTTGAAGGCTAGCAAGGCCCAATAGGCTCCTCACATCTGGACAAAACTGTGGTACTCTTAATCTTGATGGATAATCTGATATTGGTCTACATCCACCAATTAAGTTAAGTTGCCTAATGTCAAGAGCTTCAGGGAGCTGGAAGGAGCTGTGCTTTTGAGGTCTCCATCAAAGGCAAAAGGTGATATGAGGAGTAAAGCACTGCCAAATGCCAGGAAAAGCATCACTGCATGACCTTTTGTGAACAAAGGAGGCTGGAAAACCCATGGACTCTACAGTTCAGAATGGAAGCCCGTTAGAGGTTGAAGGAAGTGGCTTTGCTTTGCTGCTTGGAGTTCTAAAGCCCAGTGCTTTAGACTTCTCCACCTCAAGCAGCTTTGGCTTAAGTGAGTGATTCTGCTATGGTCACCGGGAGCATTTCCATCAGTATCGGTTTGTGGAGCTGAACCTCAATATAATGCCCATGTTAATCTGAGTTGTCACAGAAAAAAGGAAAGAAAAAGCGAAACGAATATGCAGAACTGAAACCCGAGAGTCATTGTAGTTGGCTGAGGTAAAGACTAACAGGGTATTGAAATGGAACCAGTATGGCTTGCAGAAACATCTATGAGCTAAGAAACACACTGTGAGTGAGATGTACGTTATACTCTGGGGGTTAAAACATGGTGCTCTGCTTTAATGATTCCCACAGAAGCAAACCCCACTTCTTCAATGTTTGTGGTAATCCAGTGAAAGTGAACTACGGCAAGACCTTAACGATGCTCTCTCCTTTCGGTAACAACTGATACAGGCAGTGCCGTTCCTTTTTTCAAACAAACATTTTCCTTTTTTTTTTTTTTTTTCAGTTTCTTTATGCCGTGCAGCACAGAACATAATTACTTTACACTGTGGGCTCAAAAAGTCACTAAGCAGCTGATAAAAGGCAAAGAAATCAGTACGATTTTCTAGCTGAAAAAAGAGCTTTTCTTATTGGAGCTGATAACTCTCACCAAGGGCTCCAGGCTTTTGTTACATCAATTTGAGGAACTCATAATCTCTGCATTATGAATGTTCAACCAGGATATTTCCTGCTGTAGTGCATCAGGCACCTTCAATATCACAGCTCCTGTTGTCATTGTTGGGTAAACAGCTTTTGACACGTTTTCAATATGATTACATTAGAACAAGTGGGTCATGATTGATAACCTAATATTCAGGCCATGCAAATCATCAATCACAGGAAGTATATTAATTATTCAATGTAACCGTCTAATGCAAGAATCAATGTTGGAAATGAAGAAAAGAAACTCACAGCTCCCAGCAGAGGCTACACCAGATAATAAAAAAGGAATACTAAATAATCTCAGCCCATAATCCTGTTTAATAAAATCCATTTATTTAGCTGTCAAAAACATGATACAATTATTTTAAAAAACAAGATAATGAAAAATATTTTTAATTTTTTTTCTTGTGGAAAAGAGATTTTTGCACTTTTATGCCGTGATTAAATCTAAGGTCTAAAAATACACTGTAAATAATGAGGATAGCTGTGACATATGTGAGGAAAAAATATCACTTGGAGAAAACAGGTGTTCTCAGTTATGCTTAGTGAGGTTAAATCAATTATGACAGTATGACACATGGTCTGCAACAAACCAAGAACCATACAGATCCCCTACACATCACACACGGAGTTACAATTCCGCACAGGAGGGGACACATTCCCTCCTTAAACAATCTAGAGCCAAAATGACTTAAGTAGCCAAAGCAACCCAAGCAAGAAGGACCCTTGCCGTGTCTGCTGTACTTCTAAAGCGTCAGAAATTGTGGCCAAAAATGTTTGGGATACAGAAATGGAGAGGCATAGCAGGCAATGTTGGAAGGTACAAAATTAACGACCCGCCTGGCTGATGCGTTTGTTGCATGGTGGAGAGGGGACTTGATGGCACTGACCTGAACAGGTAACTCTCTGCAGGCACCTGTTGACCCATATTCTCTGCTAGATTTGACCTCAGTGATTTCCCAAATAATTCAGCCTGCTTCAAACAGCCCAGAGCATCTTAAACATAAAAAACTCTAGTAATTAATGCTGGCATTATCAGCATCCACTTAGGCAGGAGTCTATGCAGAGACTTTTACATTTGCCTTTTAGTGTGATCCTACATGACTTCCAGTCCATCCACTTTCTTGCTCACTTTCTTCCGCCCTCCATCACAGTGCCTTGTCCCCATTTAACAAGGTCTTTTGCAATTTTTGGCATAATGCTGTTTAGACTGTCATTGAATGATCGTCACATAGCTACCTTTCTTTTAATTTCAGCGAGGAATCCCTTTTTCCACATGCTTTCCATCTGCATCTTAGCATCGGATTTTCAAAGTATACTTTTTATTTATCTGGTTTACTTTCAAAGGAAACATCAAAACGTATTGGTGCCTTCCCACTCCCAAACAAAAAGTGTGAGATTTTTCACAAAAGCTCCACCACACCCAAGTGAGGAAGAAAAGTAAAGACAGGAGCATTAGACTTCATCTGTAAATACAGAGCAACCATCTTGGAGCTCATCGTATTTCACTTTGTCTAAGTTTTATAAATTTCTGTACGTACTCCCTGAGTGGCAGATTATGGCAACCTGCAATAAGAAGCCCACCAGAATGAAATGTTGACCATTACCACTAATATTACCCACACCACGCCAGTCCACCTGCAGAAAGGCAATAATCACCTTAATTTTGCGGCTATTGTCAAAGATGTTTTATTACTGCCAAGAAACTGGTACTCTCTGTCAAGAAATATGGCTGTGGTCAGATTCAAGAAGGACAGCGAGAGTCACTGCAAACAGCTCCAGGAAGCTCTGGCTGCCCAGTGAGATACACCCAATGATTTCACTCAGCCAAATTTACAGACCTTGTAGCTTATCTTCCTGCGAGGAAACATAGTTTCAGCATCCACCTGCTTAAACAACAGAAAGCTTTGGCAATGCCAGGCTTACTCTTGTGGAGAAATGCTACAGCACAGCTTGTGATCTTCTTCGGTCTGTGAGTGGAGAGCCACAGGGGCATGGTGGGGGCACACGGTGGCAAGACCCCACAGAACCCCTCGCCCCCTTTGCCTTAGCAGACTCATTAACAAAGTCTTGATTTTAAAACAGAGTATTCTAAACAAGCTGAATCAGTGAAAGTTTCTCTCATTTCATAACCATATTTTGATATGTTGTCAACCTGGCTGGACTTCTTGGTTGGGCAGCCACCCAGCTGTTGTTTAAGCCTTTGGTGTTGGGTTCTGTGTACTAATAAGTTCCCAGGGGTCCGCATGCCTCCAGTGCTTGCTCTTACCTCAACATCTTTCGAGTACCTTTCTTGAACACTGGCTCCTACCTGAGACCCCTCTATTAATACCCGTCATAAGAGCCCAGATGCTTTAGGTCCAAACCAATGCCAGCCCCAGAGGCATTTCAGAACCTGAAACACAACCTTTCTCCTATTTCCAACACTCTTCCCTCTTCAGGGACACATGGTAACCAAACCCAACAAACACAAAGCTGCTGTAGGGTTCCAAAAGCAATCAGGTTTTAGGAACACAAGACTGGAAAGGACTTCTAGGTTGAGAGTGCAGTCCCTTGCTCATATAAGAACCATTCATGCAAACCCTTTCATGAACCTCCTTCAGAAACTTACCAGGTTCTAACTTTAAAAAAACAGGTGTATACATACATACATATGTATATGTATCTATGTGTATGTATATTTTGGGCTTACTACTGCTATGGAAAGATCATTCCATAACCTCACTGCTGTAACAGATGGAAACTCTACTCTAATTTCCAGCCACGAAGCCTTCATGACCAGTTTCTGCTCATTTCACAGAATCACAGAATTTTCAGAGTTGGAAGGGACCTCTAGAGATCATCTAGTCCAACTCCCCTGCTAAAGCAGGATTGCCCAGAGCACATTACTCAGGATGGCATCCAGGCGGGTTTTGAAGATCTCCAGAGAAGGAGACTCCACAACCTCCCTGGGCAGCCTGTGCCAGTGCTCTGTCACCCTAACTGTAAAGAAGTTTTTCCGTTTTTTTTATACTGGTCTTAACATTGTTCTGTAGCTCTTTTCTTTCACTGGAAGTAAAATACTGCAGAAAATGCAGACAAGCCCCATATTCAAAATGGCATATACAGTTTAATGTACATAGAGATAAGAAGTCCCAATATCAAAAAGAATTCTTAAATTGTACAGTCTTCCTCAAACTGTCACATTAATAAAAATCTTCCTGTCTGTTTTCTAAAAAGATAGCAAAAATAGCAAAATATTGTTGAACAGCAAAAAATTGTTAAGCCAAAGTTTTAAATGTTGAACCAGTTCATAATGAAGGTCCACTGAATTTCACAAGAAACCATTGTTATACAGGAAAAGGGAAGCTGAGTATGCTCGACTGTTTCCATTTAGCCTGTAACAGGGAAAAAATACAGATACACAGGCAAAGGAAATGTATTTAAATAACAATTTTCCTAGCCAGTGCATCAGGTAGTTATTTTGGAGGACATGTTAAGGAAAAAAAAAATCAAAACAACATCAAAGAATAAAATCAATTGTTCTTTACAGAGAGATTAAAAAAAAAAATAAATTCCAGCACTAATGTGCGTAAATAAAAAACAAATGGATGAAACTCTGTGGTGAAGCTGCAGTACAACTGTGCTTACTCATTGCTTCTCCCATCACCCCCAGCACAGCTTCTCCCAGCCCACAGCCCTATCGCACTGTAATTCCGGGTTGTCGGAGCAGAACGTTGTGGTTCACCAGAGAAGAGTCAGCAAAAGAAATTCCAAGCAACTTTCCACCATAACGTAGCGAGGCACTTTGAGACTCGTTTAAAACAAATGTTCTGATCACTTATTCAAGCACTTGCAGTTCTTCTTTCAAGGCAAGTGAAATGATGGCACTGAGCAAAGGAAGTTCAACCGTAGTTAGAGCATTTTGATCACTACAGAAGATACTGCCACGCAGGCCTTCCTGATTCTTGCCAACTCTTGTTAGTACATTCTGGCTTCTCCTTTAAAATATTTTTAGTAGATCTTTTATGTTTAGTTCTAAAATGCATTGTATTTACCCAAGAGATCAGACCAAGTTTCTACCTCCAAAACATTTAGAAAGAGTTTTTTTAAAAATTGCACAGGAGACCAAAACTCATCTTTCTGGTCTCTGAGGCAATTACATATCTAGGCATTAGAAAGAAAAAAAGAAAAAGAAAAAGTTTTTCTTCCATACCTCAATGGAAAGTTGATTAAACACACATTTTTTTAGCTGTGGATTATCTTTTCAGTTTTTAAATCAGAACACGTATATTGGTATCTACTTGGCCTCCTGCATGCAGCAATGGGAAAAAGAAGTCATACAAAAGGCAACAGAAGCTACACAAGCTGAGAACTGGTCACAGCACATGGAGCCAGAAAGTCCATCAGAGAATAGAATTTGGCCCACAGTCTGTATCTTAAAGTTATCCACAACAGTTTAGCTTTATCTCATTTTGAAATCCAATCAATACACTAATTTTAATCAAAGCATAAATTTAACCCCATATCTCCAGAAGCAGGAGGTAAACTCTGCCAGTCTTGCTTGGTGTTAA
This sequence comes from Charadrius vociferus, assembly GCF_000708025.1. Taxonomy (NCBI): domain Eukaryota; kingdom Metazoa; phylum Chordata; class Aves; order Charadriiformes; family Charadriidae; genus Charadrius; species Charadrius vociferus. The sequence continues at coordinate 69,027 of NW_009649320.1, read as the reverse complement.
AAAGCTCTTGGGCCAGACTTTCAATGCTCCTAACCCCTAGTCAGAGGTTCTCAGCATAGCACTGAATCTTTTCTCAAGCCACCATCCATTTTCGCAGGGCTGCTACTTTAGCCCTTCCAATGTTATGATATTGCTCATAGGAAGAGGACCAGAAAAACTCCAGCACATTACCATGCTGATGCAGCTCTGTAGGTTTTAGGACCTATGCTGGTATCTCCAAATGGAGATGCTTCTTTTCTCTGCGCCTCAGGCTCCTCACTCAGTAGTAGCTGTCTAAACCTTTTGATTGAAAACTTGAGAGGAGGTCGCTGCTTTCTTTCATAACTCTATTAGAATTTTGAAAACATGAGCCACCAACAACTGGGACGACTGGACTAATTACCTTCTACCTGATGGGATTCCTGTACCCTATTTCACAGGTGGTTTTCACCTTCTTCCTCTAGGCTATTTTGTTGAGAGAAGAACACAATTTCAGCCCATCTTGGAAGCTGTTCCATTCTGCATCAAAGATGTAGGTAAGAGTGACTTTAGGAATCAAGTGGATCTAATGCTAGCTTCTCACACAGCCAAGACAAAGGCGTAGCCACCTGGTTGAGGGAAGGAGGATGAGGAGATGGAGAGATGCACAGCAACTATATTTTGCACAGAACCCAATCAAGTTGGTATGTTTGGAGAACATCTATTGGATTGAGCCCCTCAGGCAAGAAAACAGAAGGAAAATCTCATTTGTGGATCCAAACAAAGCTGAAACATGAAACAGGCTCTGAGCTGCTCAGACTGTCAAAGTTGAGGTGCCTCAGAGAATGCCCAGAAGCAGAATTTAGGTTCCTGGAAAACCCAAATGTCAAAAACTTAGGCAGCTGCAGAGTTAAATCTGTAGCTGAGCAGAATTTTTGAGAATCTAGGTTTTGGACTAAGATACCAAAGCCCCACTTGGAAACTTTGGTCCCTTCATGGGTGTGGCTGTCACTTTTTCAGTGCCTTCATTCTCTTTCTGCAAAATGAGGACAGGAGCATCCTCTTCTCTGAATGTATTCTCTGAATGCATTCTCTGAATGCTGAAAAAATGCACACAGCAAAATCTGTGAGGTGATGAGCCCTACAGGAAAAGTGCAAGCCTTTGGAAGAGAAATGACAATTTATAAATGGTTTTTGCAAAGTAGGTTTTCATCCAACAGCAAACTCCCAGAAAAAACATTTTCACTCTGGAGCTGTGAGGCCTTGCACCTAGCCCAGGATGGTGCTGGCTGGACACAAGTTAGTCTGTGCTACCTGGTCATCGGTCTCTCATCCATAACACCTTGTGCGTTGTTGACTGTTGTTATCATGTCCAGGAATGGATATGTTATTTTTTGTATGGGACACGAAGCACATGCAGAACATGCCAGTCCCTCACTCCACCCTGCTCCTGCTTTGAGCTGTCCATGTAGTGGCAGGACAAAATGCTGCTCCTCTCCCAGATGAGCCTTCTTCTTCTTCCTCCATCACGGAAATTGTCCAGAGTTCCAGAGAAATATTCGCAGGCATTTGTTGCATGCAAATAGCTGCCAAATAAATCATTGTATATTGCAGCAGAACCCCTGAGGGGGTTTGTACCTATGGAACTTGCTACTGTCACTCTACTTCCCCATATACCTTAATCATGTTATTCATTCAGCAAGAAGGATGAATGTTACAGCATGAGACTTTAATCCCTCACTGCCGAGGATCTGATTCTCAGAGAGAGAGAGCGAGCAGGAAATCCAGAGAAAAAACCACTTTAGGTAGGAGTCAAATACCATTATTTCTCAGCACTGGGTTTGGGCAAGGATTGCATTATAAGAACATCTTCCTGAAATACTTCAGGAGAAATTTACTGCGTGAGCACGCATTCATTTTGCATGCATGCATGTATGTATGCTCATGTGGGTAAATAGAGGCCCTAAGCAGCACCTTTAAGGCAGTGAATTTGCAACCTTTTAAAGCATCTGGAAAATTCTTATCTTCTCTCCACCTCTGTGGGTAGCTCTATGTTTTACAAAGCAGCTTTGCAAGAATGTTTCCTCCATCCTCTAACCTTTTGAATTTTTTTTCCATAAAGACAATGAAAATGAAATAGCAGCAGACATCAGAGGGAGAGAAGCACAGCATTTAGTGGTAATGTAAGAGCCTGTCCTTTTAATAGCCTCAGTGCATTTTAAAGGTACCTGTTTATCTGACATCTCTGCATTCAGTGCCCTCTGTATGAGGGGCAATGCCTATTTCTTCATGCTGCTCTTGACAGTAACTTCAAATGGATCCCTTCCACTAAGATTTAAGCTCTCAGGCCTCTGTTAAGACTGCCAGTAAATATGCTAACTACCAGGTCCTAGACAAATCTAGAGGAAACAAGATAAACACTATGTCATACCCCACAGTCCCGCCAGAACAGCTGTGGTAGAACACTAACGGCAATTGATACTTTTGCTTACCGATGTCCAAGGGTGGTTATAAATGAGCATCTGAGAGATACAAGACTATGTAGTTCATTACAAACTAGTCCCTCCAGTAAGCCAGCTTCCAGCTGGCCACTATTATTCCAAACTCAACTAGGAAAGCACGGGAATCAGGAAAAAAAGTGCAACTTTGCGTAATTTCAGTGTTGTGCTTATTAAACAATTTAACATGAAAAACGTGCCAAACAAACCAACCAAAGGAGCTAACACAACATGGTCCAGTTTAGAGTTTATGAGAAGCATGCCTAACAAAGTTTTTTGTAGAGCTTTCCTCTAAGCATGGCTGAGTAACAACTTAATGAGCCATGTTCATAATGCCAGATCTACTTACACAACCTGAAGATGCGATCTCACTTTCATTTCCAGTACATCTTTCTGGTCTCAGCCCTACTTGAGGGATTGACCAGAGGTAATTTACTAGCTGCATTTTGATGTAAGGTGTCCACAAGCCTGGTGACTGTCTCCCTTCTCCTTCCTTTAAAGCCCCTACTTCTGAGAGGCAGTGGCATAACAGAAGTCATGAGTTATTGAAGCTGGATATGACTCAGCCCATTGATCAAGTCATGAGGTTTAGTAATTAATTATAATAATAATATTATCCTGAAAGTTATAAGCTGCATTGTTCCTGGTACAGAAAGGGAGCGGAAAAAAACCACTTTTTTATTCAAAATAGTGAAAAAGATAGAAATTCATTCCAAAACCTCACCTATTAATCAGATTTCTCAACTGGATGATGAGTAAATCTAAGTTTGGGGGACTGACTACCATATTACCACTGTTCAGTGATGTTGTGGTATGTTGTCACTATTTTCATTCTTCCAGTACTTACCAGTCTCCACTAGACAGACTTGACACCTCTATCTGTTCTGGAAGCCCCACATGATTACTAGTTTCCCAAGTAGGAGAAACCTGGAATGTAAGAATAGAAGGACTGAATCCCATTTCTGCTACTGCCACCCAGCTCTGAGTGGCCACAGCGCACAGCATAGTGACAACCATGACATTCCTGAGTCACCATGGATTTGCTGCAGAAGTTTAATAGGCAAAATACAAAAGACTGTAATGAGGAATGGTGATACAAACCCCTCCACACTTCCTTCTTACCATCCCTGCCAAGCTGGGGAAGAATAATGGTTTGTGGACAATCTCAGTTTACTCTGTTGTCCTTTACTATTAATCATTCTGTGTCAATGAATGAAAGTACAATGGTTAACATTTCAGATTAATTGCTACAGCTTGATCTATAATGAAGGGATTACATATGTGATAAGATTTTCAGGCATAGGAATGAAGAAGAATATGATGAGATACAGTATCTGGCATGAAAGTCTTGCTGACTGCACAAAATCAGAGCTCAGCCTTGAGCTGCTACCCAAAAGTTGTTGAGTTCTGTGCCATATCATCTCAATTTGCATCAAACACAAGAGGAATGAAGGTAAGGGACTATATAATTTGAAACACTTGCAAGACATAACAAGGACCAAAGCCCAGCTTAGGCATGTGCTGTGTGAGTTAGGGTATTTCATTAACCTCCTTACTTTTTTACTGAATCAAATGAATTGGGAAATGTCAGCATTTTATATTTTCACATAATCCACAAGGAAGGTAATAAAAAAGGATGATTTTACACCAAGTGTTTTCTGCACAGTAATTCACAACATACCATAGTCTAGATAATCAAGCTCCATGAACTCCTCATGGATGGACCCTGTCATCCTAAACCTCAGAGCTCCATTGAATTGCTCTGCAGCCACTATTCTATGTCATGGCCAAGAATAGCAACTATATCTTTGGGCCACCACATCTGGTTAATAGTCCTTGATCCCAAAGCCTTCTGCTTCTATCCCAATGTTTCCCCAAAGCAGAGTGTCACTACACAACCCTGTGGCTTATCAGCTCATCCCCTTTCCCAACACCAGAAAGCCTCGCAGCAGGACTGCATTTGTACAAGGGAGAAAGGCAGTGGCTGTATGTTCTGAGTGCATGAAACAAGCATTGTATGGGCAATTGAAAACCAGTTGTTAATTTTAAACACAACAGGTGCTCAATGAAAAGGTGACTAAGTCATGAACATATACCCAACAGTTCCAAAACTGGAAGTCCGTGCAACATGAATGCAGTGAAGACATTCACTGCTGAATAGTTTGATCAGGTTGCATGCACTGGTTTCAAGAAACATGTGCAAGAAATAGGTTTCTCATTATATGTCTTTAGCCAGATTATTATCCTGGAATATACTAATTTAAGAGTGCCAGTATGTGCTGTTGCAAATTAACGACAGTTGCTTTCTCAAAGGCAAAGATATTTTACTGGACAGGGATTTCTTATATTATTCACCACTTTTATGAGGTTACATTGTTTGGATTCAGCCCTAAGTTTAGGACTGAAATCCAGACACAAACACATATGCACTCTTAACCCCTAATGTCACCCCGGACGTAAAGGCTATTAGCATTTTTCTCTTAATTATGTTTCTGCTGGTACAGCCTGTATTTTCAAAGATGTTCAGCACTTTGTTTTATGCAGTGTGCAGATTTTCATGAGGACACATACAGACTGTTAAATTACAGAGATATTTAGGATACGGACAAAATAGTTGTGCACTCATTTTTTTTTTTTTTTTCCTCTCCTGCTTTCTATATTTTTCATAGTTCGCTGGCCAACATCAGCATAACAGCTATGCTGTCAAAAAAAAAAAAAATTTCCAAGCAATAATAGGCAGAGTCTTTGTACAGAAATTCACCCGATTCTGACAGGCCATTTCCTTATTATTTTTTTATCAGGAGAGACATGTGTTTTACAGGACAAATAGGAAGACACAAGCATTGCCCCAGTGACCTTGCAATCCAGTTTTGCAAAGCTGCGAAGGCGAGATGCCACGCCATAGACCAGGCTTTTATTCTTGGCTCTGCCAGTAGCCTGCTAGCAATGCTGGGCACTCTTGGCTCTCTCACCTCAGTTATCTCATCTGTAAAATAGCGATAAAGGTACAAAGTACACTTAGATCTATGGTTGACGACAGTAGTGGGGTATAATGGCTAATTTTCTGAGGGAACAAGTGTTATTCCTTCTCAGAGCTTGCATAAATTGGGGGGGCAAGTGGAAAAACCACAGACCAAACTGAGGAGGATTTCTTCCACGAAGCCATCAAGCTGTTGTTCTGCTCTGGCCTAGGGGTCTGTGGCTACATGTCCCCTTCTCAACCTTCTTGTGTCAAGGATAGAGTCTCACAGGCTTTCTGTTTCTGGGACCTGGGCTTCCCCCCCCATTTCAAAGTGCTCCTGCGTAGCGGCTGGCTTTGCAGGATGCCCCTCCATAGGGTTATGCATACAGCTTGCTGCCACAGGCTGCATGTATAGCCAGCCACCTTCGTTACAGACCCGCTGCAGCAAGAGAGGCATGAAGATCAAGACAAGATTAGGCATGAAGAATGAAATATAGCAGACTCGACCATGTCACAGAGCACACACATGCATGCACATACACCCCCCACATATCCACACTCATTGAGGGTCAGGTCCTTACCTATGTTACTATAGCACATAAGTAAACCAAGTTGTTTTTTTTAAAAAAATCTGTTTCTATGCTGTTACTGCATAAGATCATTAGGTGCAGCTCTTAGCCCCTGATTTTATGACATTACACTATATGTAGACCTGTCTGAAGGGGATGTCCCAAAAGTCACCATCTTAGAGGAATGCTTGGACAGTGTAAAGCCATGACAAGAAGTTTTATGCCACTAAGCAGTGGCTATATCACTTTGCATGTGGCTTGTCTAGGACTCAGAGGCCAAGGTCAGTTCCAACATCCTGGAGTTGATAGTCTCAGATTGCTAACAAAAAGTTTTCAAATTCTTTTAATGGATGATTGTCAAATAATATGGTCAAGAAAACAAGATTCTCTCCCGTGTGATATAATAATGGACTTTTCTACCCATAAATAGATCTTTCTATCCATAAACATCTATATTTTTCAGTGGTAATGTTATTGCCTAAATAACATCAAGTGTCAAGGAGTTGCATGAGTAAGTCATGCAGTGTCTACAGATAATGTTTTAGGTTCATGTGGGTCACCCCTTCAAAGAGCTGAAATCAAGAGAGAGCTGTGGGCCAGGGAGCCTCAGCCCAGGCTGAGATAACCCCTCCTGAGGGTCGGCCGGCCATGCTTGCCCAAACATGCCTCAGCTCTGGCACTACTCCATCACCCAACCACAAGCCTTAAGCAGATTCAACAGATGTGAAAGAGGGAAATAGCATGGCAAAGAGATATTTGCCCATCAGAAGTTAAAACTGGCCAGTAGGAAGCTTGGTTAATGCATTTCTACCAAAGCCTGCTTGGGGAGCAATATTTAATTACTATTCATAAAGATACTAGGTTTGCCAAGCTAAGGGTTAGCTGTCTTTTTTTTTTTTTTTTCAGCTTTCCTTGATGCAACAGGGGAGGAGAGGAACAAAGAAATTGCTCAATAAAGGGTCTCAGAGATTATACCTTGTTAGCATATAAATTTTGATGTGAATTCTTTGTTAGTTTAAAGAGGGACAGAGAGATATTTGAACTCCTGTAGCCCTGTTCTGGGCTATCACTTGGTAGCCCTATTTTTCATGTTAGGAAAAAGCATAAATAAGAAGCCATGATATATATATTTTTATGTCCATCATTTTATGTACTTTCATCACACTCCCTCCTAATTGTCCTCTCACACTGTAATTTTTTAATTCTCCCCAGATACAGTTTGTGCAATGCCTTTAATAACTTCCATTTCTTCTATCCATTGCCCCTCCTATTTATGCTCTATATTTTCAATTATAATTATATGATGACAATCCAGTATTTTCAGTGCTCTCTGGTCCCTGATTTTAACATTTTTCTTGCTTTTTTGCCACTGCTACTTACTGATTTGTCCACCGACAGCCAAGCCCTTTTCTGCAGCGGCTACAGTTCATTTAGAACCCAGTGGTGTGAACAAAGTAGATCAAATTATTCCTTCCAATATGTATAACCATGTATTTGTCAGCACTGAATTTCATCTGACATCATGTTCCCCAGCCACCTAGCTTTGTTAAGTCCCACTAGAGTTTCGCACAGTCTTATTTCGTCTGGACTAACCTAAATAATTTTGCAGATTTTGCAACCTCAACATTTCACTCCCCCACTCCTTACAGATTATAAATGGATCTGTTAAATGCTTGGGATCATGGACGGTAACATCATCATATCATGCTGAAAATGGGCATTTATTCAAACTCTTTTTTGGCCTGAAAGCCAGCCATGATAGGTAACAGAATTTCAACCCTCTACCCTCCCCTAGAAGGACTGGATTTTGTTGCCTTGTTTTTCTTACCAGCTTTTTGAAAAATGAAAACTGTACCTGCTAGTTCTCAGAAGCTGAACACAACCATCATGTAGTCCTGAACAGCCTCTCAGGTGCTGAAGATATTAATTGGATGGATACCTCATCTTTTGACACCTACACTTCCTTAGCCAGGAAAGGTATCCCTGAATGCTTGCCCTGTTTTATACTCTTCCTTAGGCATCTGCTGTTGGCCCCTTCTGAGACAGAAGTTGGGATAAATGGGCCTAGCTTGGTACAGCCATTCTCATGCAGTAATCTCATCTTCATTATCTGAAATATTAGGTTTCCGGTCGGGTTTTCCCCAGACTCCCTGTGATGACGAATGATTTAAAGAAAACATTAAGACAAAAATGCTCAAAAGTGGCTGATTTTGGATGGCATAGACTGACAGCTTTGTATCATGTCTGAATGTAAATAACTTCCTGCTTACTCTCACCTTCGAATCTTTAATGGAGATGGTAAAATAAGACAAATCTTATATTACTACACCCTGGAGCCCATCAATCATTTCCCTTCCTCAACAGAATACAATTACCTTTGTTTATGATTTTTCCTACAGTTTTGAATCCACATGACAGTGTCCATACTCAACCACCTTTCAATGAATTAAGAGAAAAATATTTTTGAGATGCATGTAGTGTTTCCCATGCTGTTATTATCTATACACTCTAAATTTATTTTTTTAAGGAAGAAAAATAGCAGGCAAGTACATATATAAAACAAATAGTTTATAACCCCATGCCTGTGGTCAGAGCTCCACAGAAGCTGTATTTCTTTCTTTTCTTGTCATATTTGTTGTTTTATGGTGTTAGAAAGACAAGTTAGACAAGAGATTCACTCATCCTACTATTTTAGGAGATTATTATAACACTTGCCATTATTTACCACTGGATTTGAGTGGTTTAGTCCTAGACTCTCCCACTGACACCAGCTAAAAGTCCTCTAGCATTAACACTGGGCTCCACCTTGACTGATATTTTAAATTAGAAGCTGAAGGGTCTGGATGAAGGGCAACTTAACAGCATTTGTGTTGAGTTGCTCTTTATACCAAGGCAGATGTGTATGCTTTTGACAGTAGGAAGATTAATCAGCAGTGGATATTTGGGTAATATTCCTCCTCTGGGCCTGTTACTTGCTGCCAATTTTTCAGAAATATGTGAGGTTTCGAGCACTGGTGATTAGGCTTTGTACTTTTGGCACGAGGTCTGACATCTGGACCACCCAGGTGAAAGTCCACTGCAGTTCAGGAATCAGTTGACTCTAAATGCCTGGGAATGTCCCCTTCCAAAATGATGCTTAGGGGCTGATCCATGAATTCTACATGTGCTGCATACATCTGCTTATGCTCCAAGCTCAGAAGAAGACCTCTGAAATAACAGAATCAAAAAAACCACAACAGCTTACTTGTTTTCAAGAGCCCAAACCCTAGACCCTCAAATCTGATCCTTATAGGGAAAAAAAAATAAAAATAAAAGGCAGGTTAAGGCAACTGCTGTGGGATTCTTTATCATTTTCAACTGCCATTTAGCCAGGAGATGCCATGTTCCACCCACAAATCGCATGTTCAGTAACCAATCCACCCAGCCATAGCCAGCCAGTAATTGTTTGCTGCACAAACTCTGCAACACTTCATTAGTTCTGCCACACATCTACTTCCACTGAAGGTAACTTTCCAAAATGAATAAGCACAGGGCAACATTACAACTTCCATCTATTTTTAGTGCAACTTAAAAAAAATACAGGAAATGCAATTGAGGAAAAAGGCTGCTCGCACTACAGTTTACAATTTAAAGCAAAAATATGGCCTGCGTTTTTTTTTCTGTCAATCTTGCATTTCTCCAATGAGACTGTGAGAAATGTGCAAAGTTATGTGATCATTTCTGACAGTTCTTGGCAGCTGGGCAGGCAAGCATTGGAAAGGATATCTCTCTCCCGATCCAAGATTAAATTTGGACTGAAACACAGGGCTCATTTAGGCAGCAATTAAAGGACCTTATAGACTGAGGGAGAATGAAATGATAAATGCAAAGAGGCTTATTTAATGGGGATATTAAGTAAACTGCTGGTAAAAATGCCCATTTATCATCCACTGATTCCTAATTGGTTTCCTGTTCCTGCCTGCATGTGGCATTTTCAGAAGGAATTACCTTCCTTTAGTGCGACTGTTGCAAATGCAATAAATCAAGCCCATAGATTTTTAGCTAATTTAGATGGAGGCTAAATTGGAGCCAAAGCATGCAAGAGTGCTTGCAATTAATGTTCATTACAACTTTTAGCTTCAAAAACAGGAAGGATCATTTTAATGCACCATTCCCGAGCAAGGACACTGTTTCAAGACTTGGCCACCCTTTGTATGCTCAACAAAAATCACTTGCCTTTGTAAGCAACTGGCCTTCCTAAAAACTTCCTAGGAATCCAGGTTGAGGTCTAGCAACTCTTATAAACACCTGCACCTCATGAAAATTCCCAGCCTTTTGTTTTCATTACATGACTCATCTGCCTGTAAAGGCCAACTTATACAAAAATAGCTTGCATTCACCATATCATTATTGATCTCAGTCGCTTGATTCCAGCAACATAAACTTTATTTCCACCAGGTAGTCCGAGAAGGTAACAATTTTCTAGCTGAAAAAATCAATAAAGTAAACTGCAGTTTCCTAAGCAGCAACCTCAGTAGACGGTCTATGGTTTTTCAGCATATTCCTTTTCCAAGGGTTCAGCTTTGCAGGAGAGAAGAAAAAAAAAACTTGCTAGTGTGGGAATTTCTTTGTTTTGCCGTTCTCACAAGGTGCTCTAGAGATGGAGTCTGTGTCTCATTTTATGGCATTTTATTGTTTGATACAGCAAGCTACTTTTAAACACACACAGTGACCCAGACTTTCTGCAGCTTTTGGCACTTAAAATCTATGCACCATTTGAGTGTAGCCCTGATATGCAGCACTGTGAACATAAACAAAATTTACTTAGCTGTTGTGCGTTCCAAACAAAGCAACAAGAAAAAAAAATCTTCTACTTCCTGAATCCACTGAAGTTCATGGCACTTGTTCATATTCAGTGGCAAGAAAATTATGTTTACGGGGTCTTAATCCCCCCCAAAAGTTTTTCAATATATGACAAGATTCTCTTTGTTTCTTTTATCCGCTGAAAGAAAGGACTGTTTGTTTGTTTTGCTTCCAAAGGTACAATTGACACAACCTAAGTACTTTATGGCAATCAGGAAAAATAGATTTAGAAACACTCCCTATCCTTGGTGTTACAGAGCAGGCGACAACTTATCTTTCATTTAGACTTGAACCCAGCTACAGTCAGGTTTTATTGTTCTCTCTTCTGCTTGTTATTTACCCTTTAATTCCTTGTTTTCCTTTTGGATCATCCCTCACTGAATTAACATTCAGAATTTACAGCCTTCAGAGCTGGCATGTTTGTTGCAAATGATCAATTTTGAGTGGGATAGGTTGAAACCCAAGTGGGTGATAAAGAAATCCATTAACTTACTGACACACAAATCTTCTGTCTTCCTCTGTAATGTACCCATGAATGGTTAAAGGCAGTACCCTGGGGAAGATGAGGGTTACACTTATTCTCCTCCCCCAGCCATATGCAGATAAATATTCATTGGGGGAAAAAAATGACATGGAAATAAAAATGTAGGTATTAATGCCCATACTGAGAGCCCATGCTGTGGAGGAAATGGGCTGGCAATCTGAAGATCCAATTTCCTTTTTCCAGGCTCTGCTACCAAGTTACTATTTCGCCGTGCACAAACCGCTTCATTTTTCCATGCCTCATCTTCTCCTTCACAAAAACATGACTGCATTCCACAGATGGGAATTACCATATACAAGCGCTAACTACTTTCACTTGTTTAATTTTAAGCAGCTTCAGGATATTTACCATGAACGCCAAGAGCACAGAGAAACATTGAGGCAGGCCTGGGAATGCTCTGCCACCATGGAAAACAAGGAGTAAATGTTCCTGAAGTGAAATAGCCTGTCTAGCTCTTGCCCCAGCCACACTTCTGTTTCGACGCTTGCTGCAACACAACTGACATGATGTACATAGTGTTAAAGAAAAATGCGGGCTATACAGAGAGGGAGAGCACTTAAATTTGCCCTTCTCCCTAATGATTCCTGTTGGTTTGATATTTAATAAAGCTAGCTGAGGTTCCAGGTAAAGGAAGTTCACATTTAATTTACACAACACTTCAAACAATACAAAGTTAGACTTCAAAAAGCACTTATTTCCTTTTTTTCTCCTTTTACATTACTGTAATACCTCCATGTATCAGGGGCCTGCCCCTGTCTTGACTGTTCCTTCTCCCTGCCCCAAGCCTACCCTCTGCACTCAGATGGTGACACCTGCCATTTGTGAGCATTCGGCCCAACCTTCACCAAAGCAGAAGCAGATCTTCTGTGAGCCCAGGACACCTCAGGAGATGACATGAAGTGGGGCCAGTGTCCCACTTAAGATGTGCCAAGCCTTGACTCACCCAGGTGTCAATGACTGGGCCACAACCAGCAAGATTTGCCTGCCCACTGTGAGCTTTTCTATCTTTCAGCCATCCCATAAGATTAACCTAACAACTGCTTTCCAATTTCTTCTCTGATCATTAAAAGGCCAGAAGCCTATTTTTCCCAGCTGAGCATATAAAGCTGCTGAGGCCTGGTGCACTGAGCTACTACACTTCAAAAGGCAGGGACGGCAGATCTTGGACTATAGTCCTCTCAATTCCAAATAACTAACCAGAGCCTGTTCTCACGTTAATGGGTTTTATACTGCTTTAACACCATAGACTCTGGTGGAGCTACTGATGTTTGTTTACCAAGCCAATAACATCAGAATCAGGCCCCAAACCTCGTGGTTTGTAGGCTCTCTTACCTAACCAGCTCAACATTTTTTTTTTAAATCCTTCTCAATTTACCACTCTGAAGGCCTCACAGTCTTCAGAAAGGAAGATATTTGGGGTTTCTTTAAACCAGATGCAGCTTGTCTGCCAAGCATTTAGTCCAATTAAGTCCCAATTTTATATTATTTTTCAGCCACATGTTACAACAAACAACAGAGTAGAAACCCACATATGGTTTCTGATATTGGAATAATGAAACTCAAAGAAAGAAAGAATTGAATTTCCTGTGGTTCCTTTTAAAAATATAAAATGTGTAATATTTTAATGGACTAAAATCAGTACACATGGAATATTACTTGGTCCCAACAGAATACAAGGTTGTACATTAATGGAAAAGTCCTGCTGATGTAAACGAAGAGGCAGAACACTGTACTAAATAACTGGGAATTTATTACTCAACCAAAACCATGTACAGAGTTGGTACAACTCAAACCCGCTGGCAGAAGGGGAAAGCATGTTCATGTTAAAAGCAGCTGCTTGTAGCCAGTGGTAGTGGAGTGAGCTGATTCTGATCTCACACGCCTACAAATGAGGAGTAATTCCAGTGTTTCCACAGCTTCTGCAAGAGTGCAAAACAGTTGTGGAGAAATCTTGATCAGCCCACGGTGTAACTGGCTCCACCAAGTCCTCGTGAACACATCAACAAAACACACATAATATTGCAGTCAAACAGACAGGGTCAACTGCATTTAATTCCTTTTCAATGGCATCTAGGCCCTGTAAACAATCTGTCTGCCCCGATATCATTTTGCTTTCTGCTTGTTTTGCTCTGCAGTGCATGGATTTCATGAGGGAATATTGACACTGGTTAATGCTCTACAGATCCTCGAACACGAAGGCCCGGTAATGTGTGTGCTGCTGGTCTTTACCCTATGCAAACTCCACAGAATCAATGACCACCCAGGGTGAGGGGGGTTTAGCTCAAGCCGTAGCCATTCATGCTTTTGACAACATTGGTTCAGTCCTCAGTGTGTCAGTAGCAACACCAGTAATCATACATGCACCATGCAAAGACTCACTTTAGGGGGCAATGGTAAATACCGACAGAGCACCGCCTTCCGACCTGTATGTCCTACAGTAAGTCAAGAAGACTAAAAGAAGATCAGGTGCAAATTATTTATTCCCTGTGGGGCTGGAAGGGAAAGAACTGCAGAACCCAATGCCTCTCCTCTCCCTCCATCTCTTAATTGCCATGAGTTAGGAAAAGAAAAAAAAGTGCAATAACATAGCGACCTGTGAAACCCACCTCAAAACAGTCCTGGATGAGGAATGTACCATTATTAACCTTCCATTTGGCATATACTAATCCACAGCATTCTTCACATCTGTAGGGTATCAGACACAGGAGGGAAACAACTGCAGTAAGTAGGAAACAGCACAAAGTAAAAATACAATGCGAGTCCCCTGGACAATAGTAAAATGTAGTAATCCACAGGGGTAAAGTGACCATTTCAAAATTAACCACAAGGATTTACCGCTGAGAATTAATTTCATCTCTATTATTATGTCAGGTAAAATAGTCACAGTTATACACTAATTTATATGGAATCACAAAGGAAATCCTATTTCATTAAGTGGATGAAACATTAATGTATTACCCTTTCCATTTTTATCTTCATTTCATAAAGTGCCTAACAGGAGGTCAAATTAAGAGACCAAATTAACATTTAAAAAAGTCATAGTGAATGCTATACCACAGTGATTCTAACCATACTATTCTTTATCATGATGGTATCAAGGCTATTTTAGCCTGGGTACTGGAAATTAATAACTGTTATTTCCACAGGGAACCATTTTTCCTGAATGTAAATCATTCAGCAAAGTCAGGCAGAAGAAACAAAAGCATTACTCATTTCATACAAAGGTGTAAGCAGAACAGGAAGAAAGCAAGCAGAAAGTGCTAAATCAGTTCCCCTTTCTCCCTGTGTGAGCCAAACGAAAGAATCCCTTACAATTCGCAACTCGTGTTTATGACTGAAACCAATGAAGTCCACCCTAAGCCAGTAAATCGTATCAGCTATTTCAAAGGCCTTTCTTTAATTACCAATTATTCAAAACAAGATGGCGTGACCATCGCCCACATAAAACCAGACGCACGCGCAAAGCCTTGTACGTAGTTACCCACCAGAACAGTTCTCCAAATCAAATTCCAGCCACAATATTTTGTTTGCTGTGCTTGTTTGTGTTTCTTTACACCACAGGCATTGTCCTGCTAACACAGTTTCCAAGTCTGTTATTTGCTGTTGGTAATTTATATTATCCTCAACTAACATTAAAGGTTTATCACTCCAATGTTATTAGATCAGTTTTCTGAGGAATTTCTATTTTATTTGTGTAATGGTGTTTATATGTCAAATATGTGTCAAGTCTGAGGGCACTGAGAGTTTAATAGCTTGGAGTAACTAGTGAAGTCACATCTGGAAAACAGCATTTGTTGGAATCTGAATAATAAACTCATCTTACCATAATGCCAAATAGGAAAGATTTCTGTATAGAAATACATAACTTTGAAGAAATATTTTTGTATTCCAATCTTCAGAAGCACCACTGCCAGGTTGTAGCTGGACCATTCAATTTAATTAGCACATGTAATCACATCTGCTTTTTTCCCCTTTTACTCATAAAGAGTTTTAATTTGGAATGCTTTTATATACTGGTGAAAATAGATTTTCCACACCACACGGGTAGGGATAGGAGTACGAAGAACAGTATCAAATGCAGATCAAACCTGTCCTCTGCCAAGGACTTAGATGTGCCATCCTTTTCCCACCAACAAGCAACCCACATCCTCCAAGTCTTTTCCTAAGACCAGCTCCTTGTGTGCAAGCCATTTTACAAACTTCCTTTTCCAGTAGTGGCTGGCTTCTCCACCATCCTCACACCCCCCCATCCATGCGTAGCTTTTCTGTTGGCTGGTATTCTTCCTTCTTCATATTCCTCCTCATTTTTTGAGGGTTAGACTTCCTCTTCATGAGATCCAACTCCCTTCTTAGAGACTTCCCATGCTACGAAAAGAACACGAAGACAGCTCTGACCTCTCTCTGCCAAACTCTCCTTCCTATTCTTCCTCTGTCTTTCAGCAAAGGGCATCCTGGGTCAGTTGCCAGTGTGGAAAAACTGGCTGATAACAGTGGTTGGTCAATCTACTGGGAGAAGAGAGGAAACATGGCTGGGGACACTAAGAGAAAGTCTTTCTTGGCCAGTCCGGATCTGTCCCATGGATACTGCGACTGAAAATGTACCTATGGGTCAAGCTACAGAACTTCTGCAAGTTCAGGCTATGTTTGCCTACTCCTGAGGTTTCAAAAAATAGCTTGCTGGGTTCACAAAAATTTGTATCTTGTAAGTTTTATATCTCCATAGCTGAAAAACTATTCCACTGCTAAGAATTATTGCTATCATACTGCACAGGAATTCCAGGAAAGGAAAGGGCCAAGTATGTCTGAAATGTCCTTCTCGTCTTATTCAGTGTGGGATGGCTTTCTAAGCACCTTTCAATGCCTGTTTTTCCCAGCCATTTTTAATGTACGTAGTCTTGTAAAGATGTTTAGGTAAGAAGTGCTAGGCTGGTCCAGCTGGCAGAATGAAAAAAAAATCCCTAAGGAAAAAAATCAGTAAGGTATTTGTTTTTATTGTTCTGTCACAAGTACTCTTCAGAGTGAATCAATGTTACTTGACCTTTATCTAGCCAGTTTGACCCACTGTACATCAGGGACAAAATGCAATGCATGCCAGGCAAATATGCCACCGAGACTGTGGGATTTGCCCTCTGAATGTTTCTCTCTCTCAGCTGACTATGGAGAGACGCTCAATGACTAGTATAGAACACCTGGACTTTTAAATACCTAAGGTGGAAGAAATACACTATATTCATGCCAGAGGCCATGAATAAATCAAACACCATTTTATGTTGACACGCAACAGAAATATAGTTTCATGCCAGCCCAGCCAGTTCAACCTAGAAAGACAGAAAAGAGGGAGAAGACAATGAGATGCTAATAGTTGTACTTGGCACAGGTAATCCAGCCATCTTCTGGCCTTTCACAAACAAATTCACAGATGTGTGGATGGGGAAAGGAAACAGGGATGTGTTGGTACTAGCTTACAATGCATTTGAAAAGACAAAGCTTCGAGAAAGCATATTCAATAAAAGTCACATTCTTCCAGGCCAGGGACAATTTCTTCCCCTCCTTTCCGTTTGGCCAGGGAGTCACTGGGCTGGGATCACAGATGGGACAAGTTGAGGAAAGTCACTTCAGCAGTTCAGGAACCCAAAAGGGATCTTGGAAAATGATACTTTAGAACTCGCGAAGAGTCCAGTGGGGGGCAGGCAGATCACAGGTCTAACAGGCAAACAGAAATCAGCAAAGTGGTAGAGGAGTCAGGGGTCCAGATAAGCTGCTGAATGAGCTTGGTGTCTGATCATTTCTTCACAGCTCTATTGAACACATGGAAAGTAAGGCCAGAAAACAAGCCAGAATGGCCACACTGGCCAGCCATCCTGATGGCAGCCCTCCAACAGGTGGAGTGGATTATGGAAGGAAGAATGATCTGTTTTGTACAAGTTATTGCTGGATAGTTCCCAGATGTGTTAATAAAGCTGCAGGCTATTCAAACGGCATCTCTTGGTCTATCCTGGCTCCTCCTCTACCTCTACCCCAGTCATGAAAAAATAAGACTGTTAGGTAAACCAGTGACTGGCTTATTTAAGAAGTCTCTCTTTGTCCTGTGAAACAGAGCAAATTTTGTTTGCAAAAAAAAAAACATATAATTTCCAGGAAAATCAGTAACTAATGGGATTAATCTGATTGGCAAAAATGGAATGACAGACACTTGACACAGCTCCATATGCAAAATATCACTAGTTTCCAGAGCTCAGAAATCCAAAAGAAGGAATTGGCTTTTTTATGTAGGACCACGAATAGAATTCCAGATATAATTTTGTACAACACTGTGCAAGCTTACATGGGTCTGATGTAAAAATACGTTTCTTCCCGGTACCAGCAAAATGGCAGGATAGCTTACTGAGCTATGACTTTCTGTTCTACCCACTGAGCTTCCATTCTTTCCGTTGTTGGGAATCTGTGACTGAACTACAAGGAAACAATGTCTTTCTGGGTATATTCCCTGTCAGCTGTTCATTTTCCCTCTGCCAGCTGAAATGAAGCTGCTAGTCCTGGCTTTTCAGCAAGCCCATGACCAGCAGGAGTCAGGAAAACTGGCTTAGTTCATGCTTTTCCTAAGCACTGAAAACAGACCTTCAGGCACACAGAAAATTCTGCAGACATCATGAGATTAAGGTATTCCTGATGATTTTGCTGCATTTTCTAAAACATTGCTTTTGTTTAAAAAACAGTGAAGTTTATAGCCCTCTTTAATGCCTTCACTATGTCGTCCAACTGACTCTGTGGCCAAACAGACTGAAATAATAGCTTTATTCATTTAATAGGGTGTTAGCTTTGAAGTTTAATTATCAGGGATAGGAACTCTTCACATTCAGGGAAATGCAGACTGAAGTATGAAATCCAGTTGGCTGCAGATCATTTCTACTCCATGTCAGTGCAAGGAGGAATTTCGATTGCGTGCCTGCAGAAGTGAAATCAGATCTGTCGATTCTCTTTGTTGCCTCTTACAATCCCAACATCCGATCCAATCCGTACAACCTCTCGCTCATTTCCTTCCAAGTCCCGACAAATTCTACTCCTCTTTCCCCAAAGTGGCCCCTGGGAAAGAGGAACTTGATTGGATTGGATTTTTAATTTCTACTGCAGTCTGTACTACCCTTTGGAGCATCTAGCATTGCAGCTTTGGCACAGACATCAACAACCACATCAAAAATCCTGAGACTTTGGCGACCATCCCAACTTCCTGAGAACTCTCCCAGAAGACAGAGGGACCTTTCTCTGCTGTTTAGCACATTGGGCACTCATCTCACCTCCATGTGAGTAGTTGTGACACACTCTCCTCCTAACGCAACAACACTTGCTACTTGCATCTCAATTATATAAATTGGGTTGATCAATACAGCCAACAGATTTGGCCCACATAGTCCATCCATCCTGCTGCCTTTTTCCCCATGGCCTCAAAGGAGATCAGAAACAGTTGTTAGGACAGCACACAGAGCACAAAAGCCATTTGGAAACCTCTTACACTTCTAGAACATAGTCGGGTATTTGGAGCTATGAGTGGCCACAGCCACACCAGACATGGAGATAGTCCCCGGGCTGGCATTCAGCCCCAGCCTGACAGAGAAAGTCGAGACACCGTGAATTTTAATGATCCCAGGGAGGTAAGGAAAGAACGACACAAGCCACATGTCTGCAGCACGGCAGTTATGCTTGGGAAGAGACTTCACGAGATTTGGGGCTCTATGAACATTAAGCCTCAAGGTTTATAAACTAACAGCATTCCAAACCTTCTCTGAAAATGTCAGTGTACTTCATCCAAACAATCCAAATCTGGTGACAGTCAAACCAGTCTTTTCCAAATTCAGCAATGGCCCTTCCTCCCAGTGCCCATTCTCAGCTTATAGATGGTTTTCTTAGAGCCTGGTTCTCAAGCAATACTTAAAATGTTATATTTGTTAAAGTACACAAAAATTTCCTTTTCACTTATCTCCAATACCTCAAAAAATACTAAGGATTTCATTTAAACATTCCAAAACTGAGATGTACACCGTAAAAATTGTTCACTCCCATGCCAATAAAAATCAGCTAGCACTTCTCACACAAATGATTTGACATCTCAAGGTGTTTTTTTAAAGTCATTCTATATAGCTGAAAAAACACAATTATTTTGACTCAGCTATCAATTCTATCATAGTAAGTATCTTATTGCATTATTTTAGGACACAGATGAACATATCATAGTGGTAGGAAAATACAGGATCCTGAAATTCAACAGCTTCACAATTACTCTAACAAAGAATTCTGAGATATTAATTACAGCACTGGTTGAACAAGAATATGCAATGAACTGCACGTACAGTGTTTGTGGTAAACAGCTCTGCAGCTTTTCCCCCAGTATTAAAAGGCCAGGTAGAAAAAAAACCCATTTCTTTAAAAAAAAATTATCTCACTTCTGACAGATAAATCCCCTTTAGCTAAAAAGAGGCCAATAGGATGCAATAATTAGGATGAGTTATCCAATATGCAAATCAGTTTCTGTGGGTTGCTCGGGAGCTGCTGAAGGTTATTCAGCAGGTTTATCCAGAGGCAGTGGATTCCTTAAAAAAAAAAAAATCCTGGGAAAAAAGCACAATGGAATGAATAGGCCCTGCCCTTTCACAGAACAGCTAGCTGACATGTAGCCTGCTAAAAAAATGTAAATGATTTAAAGAAAGGCTAAGGAGAAATGTACATCAAGTGCCATTATTTTATCACCCACTTTAATCACAGGCTGCTGTTCAGAATGGCTTGGGATGTTGGTTGTTACAGAAGAGATTTCTGTACCATTATTAGTACCTCTGAACAAATGCAGTGAGCGGGGGGAAAAAAAAAGACAACGGGGGGGGAGAGAGAGTGAGAGTGAGAAGGAAAATGTAGCAGCGGTTAAAGCATAGTTTAATAACTCCAATCTCAGTCACTTTTTTCATATGTATTGTATGTGCAAGTCCATAGTACAGCATAATGTGTCATAATTTGGCCTCCAATTCTGACAGCACTGCTTGACTTGGGCATTAAATCATTGCCCCGAGGAATTCACATTCTGGCAATTCCTGATGGTAGGACTGTCATCTCCTCCCACACATGACCTATCATTTTTGACATGATTGAATCAAAATTAGTCAGTACATTTAGATGTAAATTAGAGACATCCAAGAATAATAATGAGCACAAAAATATAGCTCTGTGTAATTGACACGGCAACAGCTTAGTACAGTCTTCCACAGTGTCCTCAAAATTATTAATATCATGATAACAGAAGTACTGTATCAAAAAAGTGAGAAAACTTTCCCTTTTTTTTTTTTTTTTTTTTTTTAGAGGGGAATATTTAACTAACCCTTAAATCCTAAGGAAATCTATAAGTGTTCGCTCATCCAGCACTTGCATTACCCAGACGGTCCTAACCAGAGGCAGCCATAACCAGCCAGCCGGGGAGTGCGCCAGGGCTCCGGTGCCCAGCCTCATTTCGCCTCCCGTCCCTTCGCCTTTCCCACCATTTCCCCTGCAGTCACCGGTCATCGCCTGCCCCAGTGCCACCATGGCCCTGCCGGGAGCACTGCCCTGCCAGGCCCCCCTGACAGGGATGCCCGCTCGCTCCAAGAGATGACGCCTTCCAAAAACGGGCAGGACCCTTGTGCGCTTCCCAGCGCTGCCCCACAGCGACACTGTGCCCAGTGTTTTCTCCCTTATAAGCACATTTGCTGTGTATCTGTGCTGACTCAGAAGGGTGATGCTGTCGGGAAGGTACCAGAAGCCACTGGCACAGTACCCCATGGGCCCAGGTCTCCCCACACCTCCTCCCACCCTCCTGGGCAGCTCCAGTCCAGCAGTAACTGGCTTGCCCTTGGGCTCCCCTGTCCCTTCCCAGCCCCAGGGAGCAGAGGGGAAAATCCTCAGGGAGCACATGAGGGAGGAGGCCTGAAACTCTTGAAGAGAAACTACTGCAGTCTTTCCCCAGAGCTCTTTCCTCCACCTGGGAAAGGGCCCTCCATGTTGCCACCACCTGAGGGAGCACCCTCACCTGGGGTGGGTGTGAGGGGTACGAGAAACAGCCGCAGACTTTAGTGAGGAGAGACAACCCGAATTTTGTAAAAAGTGTAACACCACCACTCCTACAGACCCCTAAAGTACTCTTTCGTCAGGTGGGAAGAGGCGGGGGAAACAGGAGAAGCTCTTGGTTTTTTTCTTGTTTCCCCATTTCCAAAAGGGCCAGTTGCCCTTAAGGTGGGCAGGTGCCTGAGAAAAGGTCAGGCCTTAAAACCAGAGCCACTGTACACGCCGGGCTTAGGCAGACAAAACCAGGCACAAAAGTAAGAAACATTTCTAACCAATTTCAGTC
>NW_009649320.1:16267-47255 GCF_000708025.1 Charadrius vociferus | reverse complement strand
GCAGCGTTTTGGCACGGGGTGTGCCAGCGCTGCTGTCCTGGAGGAAAGGCTGCCCGCCATCCACCACCCTGGAGCCACCATGAGGGGAGGCCCCGATTTTGTTCCTGTGTGCCCCACAGGAAAACAGGTAACTGTTTAGGACAAAAACAATTCAATGAGTCCTTTCCTTTTTTTTTTTTTTTTTTTTTTTTGTTATATATATGGTGGGAGCATTTACATGTGTTAATGTGGCACTCAGTGATCTTGATAACCCAAGTCTGTATTACTACCTTGAAGCAAACCTAAAATCTCCTGGGGTCATGCCAACATCTCAATGGTTGCGTACTGAGTATCTCCCTAAAGTCTTTGATTACCATGTTGCCGGGGGAAAAAAGAAATTAGCTGGAACAATTTCTGTGTCAGTTGTCTGTGATGAAAGAGGAAGTGCCCAAGATTACTATGTCCTCGATGCGCTTGCCATACCTTCACTCAACAGAGATGTTAATATTTTGAGTAACCAGGTGAAGCAAGTGTCAAAGCTGTTTTATTGGAATATGTTTTTTCTGGAAGCCACAAATCATAAAACCATTTCTGAAACAATATTGCAAACACTACAAAAGTTTCCCTGTGCAGAGCATATATGGCTAGAAACACTGCTTAGTGAAACAAGTGCTGGTAAGAAAGAAGGTTGTCTACCTCTTGCAACTCAGTTTTCAGGGCTGGTTAGTAATTTGCACCCTGAATGGTGCATTAGCACCATGTTTTCAGGGCTGGTTAGTAATTTGCACTCTGAATGGTGCAGTTTTCAGGTGCTTAGCACATCTGAGAACTTGGCTAATGACCACATGTAATTTGTGAGACTTAAATGACAAAGCTTACTGGCTGAAGAAATCTCACTGTATACATGGCCTCGCTAGCTTTGTTTTAACCAATAAAAATAAAATCCAGGAATATTTCTGTAAGAGAAGAAAAACACAGGCAGTTCTCATATACTTCAGGCAGACGCTCTGCACTACTCTCTTTGACAGGAGTTAAAGGTAAAATATTTGTTTTCTACCTGTTTTTTTACCCTACAGTGTCACTGGATAGTTACTGCCTTTTGAGTTTGCCATAGTACCCGACATGTGCTAAAGTATCACATCTCACATTCATAACAAATTCAGTACAGGTTGCTTCTTGGGGTCGAAAATGGTCCACCCACTCCTGACAGAAAGCCAGCGTAAGTAAACCTAAACCCAGCTGCAGCTTGTGCCAGCTTTGGCTGGATGAAATTAGTTCTGTAGGACCTATAACAAAGTTCAACTGGGCTCAGAAAAGGTGGCAGCAGTTAAACTGATGAAAAAACTCGTGCAATATACAAAGATTCGCAGTCATATTAACATATCTATGCTAATTTATCAGAAATGAAGGGCATTTCAAAATACTGTTTGGATTTGATGCAGAATGCTACTAAGAGGACTGGCATTTGAGAATGTAAAAAAATGTTCTCTGGTAACAAAGGGCTTTGAAATCAACACAGAATGCCTGGCTTTCCTTCAAGGATTGTGCCTGAAAATGGCTGTCATCTCCCACTTCTTCTTAACAAGGACTGACTTATTTAAAAGGCCTGTCTCTTCTTTTCTGCTCAAGAGATGTTGCTTCTAGTAGAGATGACCATTGTAGTGGGAAGTCACCAAAGAATAAAAATGAGGTTGAAAAAAGGAAAGAGAAGTCCCTTACACTTCCCTATGGTCAACAAACTAAAGAAATAGAGGGCAAAGAAGATTGAGGAGAAAATAAATAAAGTAGCAGACAGAAATAGGACTGGAATGCCTTTTCAGAGCAGCATTGCTGAGAGAGGTTCAGAAGTTTCAAAAGAAGGAAAAATGAAGGAGTTGGCAAAGGACCAAATGACTCACATTTCCCAATTTATGGAGGATGCAGCTGAGACTCAGTGAAACTACTGTGGACTGCCAATGGGAATGAGCATGGAGAGGGAAAGCCTGCGTTTTAGTGTTACTGGAGGTGGAAATCTGAATTCACCATCTATAAATTCAGGATGATAACCTCTCACTAAAGTTGAAAATAACCAGGACATAGCTCCCTACACCTGACAATGTTCTGTTTTAATTCCTTTTATTTTGGGAATGTGAAATATGTTCTCAGCTTCTTGTAACACCAGTGCTGATAAGCCCCCCTGCAGTCTGCACTACATCTAGCAATCCAAACACTCAGGATAGGGACAGAATTCAACATCTCCAAGGAGCCCCATAAATTAAATGTTATTTTTGAAGTTACTTGAGCAGGCTGCTAAATGCTACAATAAGCCCAAATCACAGACCCCATGCATTTGGAATTGTTTGGCTGACTCCTAGGCATACAGAACTCACATTTGAGCCCTACCCTTCCAATGCATTAGAGTGTTAAAAAAGGGGGAGAAATTGCCACAGTAAACCTCGCTTGTGCTACACCATGCTTACCTACACAATGAAGCGGGAAATGTTTTTCTGCTCAGTGAGAACACAAGGGTGGAATTACACACATGAAGGACAAGAAGTGCTCTAGTGTTTGCCTGCAGAATCGGGGCTCTACTCTTTAGTCACCCAGCTGATTGTATGTAGTTGGGGAGATTAATTGCCAAAGCAACACTTAACTTTTGCATCTGCCTTTTTTTTTTCCTTTCCTACCCTAACGGTACCAAGGAAACCAAACGCAAAAAACAAAGGTGTTAAATATTACATTATAAGAGAGAGCATAAAGCGCCTTGATAAAGCTGACAAGCCAGCCTTGTGGGGAAATATTACAAAAATAATTTTCTTGCAAACTTTAACTATGGTCTTTTGAAACAAGTCTTGAAAAATTGAAGCAAATCCCACCTCAGTTTGACATGCAACAATAATAAAAGACACTCATGATATACCAAATTTCTGCCTGGTAAACAGATCAACCAAGATACATTAAATTAGGTAATTAACACTTACTTAGTTTGTCAGACATGTTTAGGGGAGCAACTTGATTCTTGAAAGTGTCATTATATGTATAGACAATGTCCTCTGGTATTTCTTTACTTGCTAAAGAAGAGGCTGATACAGTTAAAACTATAGGGTATCTCAGATACATTTTGAAGGAGAGAGTAAGGCAAACTATACCGCTGTATTTAATGATTGCCTCTACGTTGTATCAATGACTGGTCTAACTAGGACAAGGTGAAAACCCGCCTCCAGCTCTGTAGAGGCAGGAAAGCAGAGTGGATGTTTATTATCACCCTGGTGAACAGAAATTCACAAGTAAAATAATCATACATTGTTATAAATAGGGCAACTCAAAATCCACCTGCAAAGAAGAATATCAGTATCTTTCAAAAGTGTTTTGGCAAAATAAACTGTAAACCATGTGAAAAAAATTCTTTGGTAATAGGCATTTTAATCTTTGCAACCTTAGGTATTTTTCCTTGTACTTCCACTACAGCAATTGGGCAACATTTTGAATATTCTGAAATATTTCAATTTAATAGTCTTCATTGCATCAGAAGAAAATTCTGTTATTACAGAGCCCTGCAGAGGTGATAGAAAACTGACTTAACCCCCAGATTACGTCATGTTTGCCTCAAGTAACCAGGCTTTTTGAGTGCCAAGAAGTATTCATCAAAAAACATTTATCTTTTTAAAAAAATAAATCTTTCTTCCCCATCTTATCTTTGAAATTAACTGGTATTTTCTGGTTTACAGAAGATATCATAGGATGCGTCATTCTGTGACATTGCAGGATTTATGCAATGCCTGATACTGGTTGTGTCACAGAAGACGGCATTCTGGAATGTCTTTAGCAAATTAACAAACACCGAGAGGATTTCACAGGAGAGAGAAAAACTAAGAGTTTCATACTCAAATGGTTTCTCTTGTGTATTCCTCAAGGTAGTTCATAAAGGTATTCTCACAGAAGTCTAACATTAATTCAATTTTCTTGTTAACACACTTCATCTTCAAACTAAAACAGAGAAAGAACAAATTGTTGTCATACTGTATGACAATTTTTCACAGTCTTACATACATTCTTTGTTTATAAAAGCACATTTTCACAAGGACTGGTGCATTGTCTAAAAGATTTTAGATAGATAAAAGGTTTGTATAGGAACAGTAACTGACTTTAGTTGCAGTGTTCCAGATCAAAATATTTTCTCTAGACCATGTTAGGTCTTACCCAGATTTCAAAATCTCCCCTTCATTCACACATACTCAACACCAAAAATTTGAGACTAAGCCCCAGGAAAAGATCATCCTTTAATTCCCTGGGCTGCCTTGCAATACATTATTTTAACTGCCAGAATCTCAAAAGTTTTCCCTGAAACCCTTTACACACATTGTCCATCTGCATCTCAAGTCTCCTTGTTCCTGAATGCTGCACCTGCTCTTAGTCCAATGCCACAGATGTTTTTTACCAGATGTTGAACAAAAATGTTTTCAATTGGCTGCAGTACAGTTGGTCTTGTCTTTGATATTATTTTTTTCTAGTTAATTTATTTATTTTACTCAGATCATTCCATTAGTCTTTCATCTACAAATTGAATTGGGGAAAAAATCAGTAGTTCACATGAGCATGCTATGCACATTTCCAGTTACAAGACGAGGTAAAAAACTTAGAATCAAGCCAATCTGAACAAACATGCATCTCTTTTCATTGTAAACGTAATAAACTAGAAATTACCCAAAGTTACATTCTTATGATTGTAAAAAAAAAAAAACCACAGAGGAACCAAAAAAGTGTGACTGTTTAAGAACAAGTTCCAATGCTCTCCATAGCAACAAATATGTTTTTTGTGAGATACAGAATTCGTCATGGAGAGGAAGACAGTGGCTTTTGCTTGGCAAGAAACAGAGGATCAAGTTTGACAAAAAGGGTCACAAAGATAACAACAGTAACATATTTTAAGTTTTGAAAGCTCTAAAGACACCAACCCGTTGATCATTTTTCTTCTCGTTTCTTGCATATTTGATGATAAGTTAAATAATAGCATGAACTCTGAGACAGCCATCATTAGGCTTCAGAGTCAACAAGATATTGAAGTGAAAGGAGTGAATATAGGCCATTCTGAGCTCCTGTCTCCAGTTATTACAGAAGCTAGAGGCAACACGGCATCAATTTGCTGTCAGTCCAAGCGGGGAAGGCTATTTTTGCAATTATATGCTAGAGGCTATTTTTAATGAAGGATTAGAAATTGGAGCACAAGATGACAGCTTCCTAAAACAATAGGGCTTGTTCAGCTGCTGTGAGCCAACATCATTCATCTGCTGAGTCGTGGCCCTGATCCGTCAAAGCACTGGATCTTCAAGGAGACTATTTGCATATTTTTCAGTTTTATTACTTAAGCACCTGGGAGCTTTTTGTCATGGGCAAGAATGCCACTGCGAAAGGCACTGTATGAACACCAGCAAAATATCCCTGTCCGTAGTACCTTACAGTCTAAGCTTTCTTCAAGTTTAGGGTTCTGTTGGACCAAGGACTTCCTGTATCTCCTAATCCAGGTCTAGTAACATAGGTGTTATGAAACAGTGGGCAAGCACGGTATTTCTCTCTTCCAAACTGTGCCAGTTAAACAAAAAAAAATGGGCAGGGAGAAATTAGAAAATGACAGTAGGAAATCCTTACTTGGGCTAGAATAGGAGTAGGAAAATGCAGTTTACCAGCCTGTAATGCTGAATCCAAGCTGGTATTTTCCGCACTTAAGAATAAGCATGTGCTCTGTAATATTCTATTTTAGAAACTGTGCTCTCTTCTAAGGAGCCTGCAGTTTGGCTTCCAAAGCTACCAAGTTCTTTACTACATAATTAATTTACTCCATTAAAACATACTGCAAATTCCTTGGCTGAAAGCAACAATCTTATTGAGGGGGTGAGCTGGATTCTCAGCTGCCAACCCTTAAGCTTAGTGAAGTAACAAAATTAAAATGGGCTTAAATTGTCATTTTTGGAAGAGCACTGTTTCCCTTAGTGTTTTGGCTCATCACAACACAGACTGTTGACATGCACAAAAATCTAATGCAACATGGTGAGTCAAATTATTTGGCTAGTGTCACTCTGCAAAAGTCTGTCACTGTGTTAATACCCAGATTTGATAGATTTTGGAAAAATGTCATTGTACATGCAGTGTTCAAGCTCTTTCTGCTGGGACTGTAGTGAAAACTACTGGACCTCTTACGTTACGGAGAATACTCTAGCAGGCAATTACCCTGAAGTTTTATGGTCATAATTTACCATGCAATTACAGAATGTTACCCAGAAATGTCTACAGATAAATTAAAATTAACAAACTCCAGTGTGACTGCAGCTCAACGAACTCAAAGTGTCTTACAGTGCCAAAAAAGCACAGACCTTGTATGCTTAAACAGGGAGGGCAGGAACAAGAGAGGGAGGTGCTTTATGGCATTGGTGAGCAGATGTGGTGTCCATACTCTAAGAAGGAAATGGAAAAAATAGAAAAAGTGAAGAAAGCATCCCAAGAGCTAGACAAAATGCTTTACAATAAGACACTCTAGGAGATCAGTATATTTATTCTATTGAAGCAAGATTGAGAGGTTATATGATTTCAGTATGTAAACACTTTCTCAGGTGGCAAATACTGTGCAAAATTCTAGAAGAGAGAAGTATAGCAAGAATTCAAAGGCTGAGAAGCTGAATCCAGAAAACTCAGATCAGAATAAATGTATCTGGGTTTAACGCCGCAGGACAGTTATTAAGCTTAGGAACTCTGCCCCACTAGAAATGGTAGGTTTTTTACATTTCTTGGCTTTTTCCATGTAAGACTGGTTGCCTTTCTGAAGATATTATTTCACCAAAGTACAAGTTATTTGGGTTCTATGTATGTAATTTGGGATATGTAATGGTCTGTGATAATACAGAAGGCTAGACAAGATGATCACTTCCTGGCCTTCAACTCTACATGTTCTGGGAAAAGAACAGATAAAATTTCTTACAGCAAAGGTTTACTCTCTGCACTAAAACGTTCAAATTAAAAATAAACTCATTCTTAAGTGCCTAATTCTGCCCACTGAGTAAAATGGGAGCCTAGGTTTGACTGTGTAATATCAGATTAGAAAATTCTGCCTACTAGTATCCAAAAAAGATCACCTTACAACTCTACTCAATATTATATAAACAGGGAATAACAGCCATTACTCACAACAGCCCACATTTCAAACCTGACAAACAAAGGAAACGTATAACATTATGACAGAAAAAGTTCTGTTAATTCTACGATTATTCTTCATGAAAGGGCAGTGTAGTAGGGACACTACCCTCCTAAGGATACAGCTACTTGCTTTGCCTGCATCACCTTCAAACTCCAGGGTGTTAGTAGTAGGACTACATATCAACAAGGGGGAAAAAAAGTTACTGCAAATAGGTGGAAGTCATATCTTTCTCCCAGTACTACTCAGTGTCCACTCACCAAAGACATTTAATTCAGTAATTATGGGTTACAAGGAAAAAGTAACAGTACAATAAAGCATAATTACCACTCCAAGTTCTACCCAACTCAGGCATACCAATAGTATTAATCCAGCAAAGCATTACTGAATTCCCTGGATTGGTTTCACTGGATTTGTTCTCCAGTACCTGGGAACAGAACTTAGGGTGTTCTGTGCAATCATTTGTTTAACATAAGAAATACAATGAGATATTAGTTTGCTTTCTTTTTTTTTTTTTTTCATTTAAAAAGAACACAACTGTATGAACAAACTGACACTTTCTGAAAGATGGGTATCCCTAAAGATTCTATGATGAAGATTACAAAATTAAATAGAAAACATAATTATTTTTTTTACTTCCTTCTACTGCCATATGACAGTTACTGGCTGAAAGACAACTTTTTGTCCAACTGAGCTAAACCAATGGTTGGCAGTGAGGATAATGCCCACAGTAGGGAAATGTCTCTAAATACAGTTCTAAAATATTATTTAGAGTACAATTAAAAGAAAAGTAAATGCTATGCAATGCAATGAAAATAACCTTTAAGTTGTTCTGAAAGTTCAGAAGACCAGGATGGTAGAAGGCAGCAGACGTCTGGAGGGACATGTCTTGCACTTAGGGTCCTGCTCCTCTCTCACTGAGCAAAGGACAGACATAAGAGTGATGCTCTTGACTGCATGTCATTATAGGAGTGTTACAGCTCCAGTGGCACTCATATGAATTACTCCATACATATTTTCCCCAGCTAGAAAGCCGCATCATAAACACAAAACCCCATAATTGTCTCATAGTCCCAGGTTTTATTTGGATGATACATGGTGTAACTGGTTATGGCAAATGAACCATCCCTCAAAACTATAGTTGTTGCCATCCTTCTGCACCGTATTTGCCCTAAATGCTTCCTGTGGCTTCCAAGTTAGCTAATACATTTGCTTGGTGTAGAACCTTTTGACAGAATGTACATTCCTAATGTGTGTGTGTATATAGCATTAGCAGAGAAATGCACAGAAAATTAAAAGTAGTAAAAGAGAAGAATTAAAATGTACCAAGCTAAACATGGACAAACATACACGCACAGGGAAAAAGCAAAAAACAAGTGTGCAGAAAGAAATATTCATTTTAATCTGAGAATGACAAAATAGGTTTTCCACAGAAGCTATGTCCCACATGAGGGTGCCAAAGGCTGCCACTGGCAGAGAAATGCCACCGAGCACCTGGGACACCTGACCACTCCCTAGAAGATGCTGGGTTCATCCCAAGAGGATGTCCAAGGCCCCACATCCAGACTGCGGTGAGTGTACTGTCCCATGCAGTGCCATAGTGAGGGAAGTGTTTGAGAGACAGACTTTGGCTGAGCTTCATCTGCCCCATCACTCCATCTGGAGGAGCAAACAGGGTGGTTTGCTCCTCCATACATATGGTGGGCAAACTGCAAACTCTGTCAAATCTCTGCTGGTTCCAGCTGGGTTTGACTGACTTCCACCTAGATACCTATTTCCTCATCAGACACTCCTGACCCTGTTATGGCATGCCTCTTTCGGGATTTTAAATTACAAAACAAATTACAATAGATGATACAAAACCAATACACTTTTGTGTCCTTTGAGTGCAAGATTTTCAAGAGTGACTAGTGATTTTGGAAGGCTTCCATATGACATATGCATGTTCAGCAGAGACCTCTTTAAAGTGACCCAACTTCCAGAGATCAAGCACTCTTCATTTCCTTAAGGTCTAGTGCCTTTCAAAGGTCTCCAGATGAGCGTTCAAATGCTGAGAAACCTAAAATCACTAAATTGCTTTGGAAAAACTTCAGCTAAAAATGTACCTAACTGCAAGAGATTGATTTCAGCTGCTTGACATCAAAACCCAACAGTTGCCTTTTCTGAGGCCAAGAGCAAGGCTTACTTTCTCTGATAAAGTGTTCTCCAAAAGGAACTCATTGCATCTGACGGAAAATTAACACAGGGCAAAGAAGATCACAAAAGACTATGACCTTTCTCCTATATAAATATTTAATCAGGTACTTGACCTCACTGGATTACAAATTAACAGTAATTGGGACCCAAAAGGTTTCCTCCTCTTAACAATTTTTTTTCAGTTGAACATGTTATTAAATTGGTTCAACTATTTTTTTTTAGTAGAAGGGAATTTGTTACTTACGAAAAATATATTGAGGGACGTTAGGAAGACCGCCATCCCTCTTACGAGTTTTCTGAATCCATGTGTTCCTCTTCTTCTGCACGAAGAAAGTCACCCATCCTACCCAAGCTTCACCTGAAGACATCAGGCACAATGTTGTTTGTCCTGGACCCCAAATCCCAGTCAGTAGGTCAGATGCTCAGGGACCCATTTTTGCCTTGTACACATACACAAGAGAAACAAGGAAACTTCCTCCAAAGCTTTTGAACATTTCCTGAAGCAGCAAAGGATAGATGTTGCTCTAAACTGGGACGTCAGATCCATTCAAGACAATGTTTTTCCAGCCTGGGAATTTTGTTTGCAACCATCCTATTAAATAACATGCACATGTCGTAAAGATTATATGGGCATGCCTGTCCACTCGCAGAGCTCATGAGTCCATAATCTGTGTTCAAGCAAAACTACCACTGAAGTTTCCAAGACGATTTTGATTTGCCCCAGGCTTTCTGTCTCCAAAAAAATGTTTCTCTCTTTCTTCATTAGTACAGCAGTCTCTGCTACTTATAGTTTTATCAACAATGCAATTATTCACCCTGCATTTTCAAAAGTTCATAAAGCATATGGAAAAAAATTATATGAAAAGAAGCAGCCAGTACGTTTATGGGAGAGGCCTTTTACTGGGCATAAAATAATTTGGTTCAGCTGTGTGCAAGTTAAAAGAGAAAAAAATGCAAATATAGCAATTTTGTGGGATTGGTTGCTTTTTTTAATATCTGTAATTCTAAAACAGCTTTGAAATGACAACTCTGTGTTAGGACAGAGATTCATTCTTGTCTGCAAAGTGCCATGGGCATGTTTAGTGCCTTGCCCCACAAGAAAAATCCCTGTGTCACAATGATGTCTTCCCTCCCAAACAAGAAGGGTCTCATCCCCCGGGACTATACATCTGCAGCTTCCATTTCACCAGGAGTTACGGTGCTCAGCACAGTTCAGTTGCAGCCTTTCTGATCTAACAAAACCTGCTTTGCAAGACCAGAGACTGACCTGGATACAGAACGTGAAGAGGAAGCCTGTGGAAAGAAGAGCTCAGAGTCATCCTGTCAGTGGCAGCAGGAGGCGGTTTTACCTGTGAACTGGCCACAGCAGAAGTGAAAGAAGAACTCAAAGAAATGATTGAGGGAAACAGGCCTTCAGATAAATTCAACTATTCCCCATGTTAACCTCAATGCAAGGGCTGATGGAACTACAAAGGTGACTTTGGGTGCAGCCTTGACAGGTAAGTACTGGTGATCAGAGAGCCATGTTGTTCTTAAAGCTCCTCAGTGCCTGTTCTTCATGTCCTGAAGACCAGACGATCAAAGTCATGCTAACCTTCACCCTGGCAAGAGCCAAATCCACGCTAAACACCAGGCCCTTACATCCCATGTGTGCTGCACCAGGCTTGTGCTGGGCTAGCTAATCAGGGAAATTCTCCAGCTCTTTCATAAGGTGACCTTGTAGCTCTAATTTAAAAAAGAACAGGGATAGCAGCCAAATACCAAAGTCTAAGTAAGTTTTCCTATAAGCACAATATCGAGATGATAAGTTTGTCTGTGAAGTCCATTCACTGGCTCCAATCCCAGAATGTAAACCAGGTGATGTATCTTCACTCCTCCTTTCTGACAACAGTAATCTTGCCAAAGTCCGTATTTCTGGGCTGTGGCAAACACCTGGTGACTGTTACAGTTCTGTGTCCATTTTGGCTTCTCTAGGCTGTTTGCCAAAAATCACAGTCATATGTCGTTCCTTGATTAAGGCTTGTCTCTACATCTCAGATATCTATGCAAACCTCCAATGGCTGATTTTCCCTTTTTTTTTTTTCCCAGGGTTCTGTTGTGCCAAGTGTTTTCTGAGCAAATTCTTCCTTATGCAAAGAGCATGCCCTGGTTTGCCTCTGGA
Source organism: Charadrius vociferus (assembly GCF_000708025.1). Classification (NCBI taxonomy): domain Eukaryota; kingdom Metazoa; phylum Chordata; class Aves; order Charadriiformes; family Charadriidae; genus Charadrius; species Charadrius vociferus. The sequence goes on along the minus strand of NW_009649320.1, from coordinate 35,757 downwards.
TATCCATGGTTAAAGACTCATTTGAGTTGCTCACATATGGGTACCTATGGGATTTGAGGTGCCCCAGGGTGTTCACTATGGCCCCCAGCTGCCACTCTAGTAGTACATAGGTCTCCTTTAAGTCCTGCATCTTTCCTTGTGAATGTTTCAGGTATGTCTGTGCATCTTAAATGGAACAAGAAGCCTATATGTGGGCAAGTGAATCAGGCCTTTGATGTCTTATGTTAAAATGCATGCACTGTAGAAGCATTTGGGAGTTCAGAATTAGTGAACTGGAGTGCAATAATATCTATTCCCTTTCTTAACAGTTATGCATCAGTTGTAACACACTTGATCACAGCTAAACCTGTGGTCTTTTCAATTAGTTATATGCCTTGAGAGTTGCTATGCTTATCCACACAAATCATGTTTCACTTCTGATTTTGGAACCTGGAACATATAACTAATATAGACATTACAGTCTAACTTACAGAGATCTACTAGATGCAGTTAAACCAATCTTTATTTATGTTCACCATTTATGATATCTCTCTTTATCTGTGACTAAAGTACAGCTTCACTGGTATGCTTTTTGGCTAGTCTTTCCAAGGTGTCTTTGTTGATGAACTTCTTCCCTAAGTTTTCTTTTGCCTTACCGTGATAACCAACATTCTTGTACAGATCTCCAGATGATCCAATGTGAGCATGAGAAGTGTTTTTTATCATTCTCTGCTTGTAGTTCATATGACTGCTTGCATAACTCATCCCACATCCAGGGTAAATACAGAGCTTCGTACATTTGTAGTGGTATTACACTCTGTTACAGCTCTTTCCAAGTCACCTGGTTACGTGTCATCAAGCAAAACATATCGTCTTGACAGCATGCTTACAATTACTGGTTAATGTCTTAGCTGGACCTCCACATTCATAGCCTCCTCTTAGCCTTTCAAAAAAAAAAATGCAGTAAGTTTGGGAATGTTTCATCGAGTCCTTTCTGGTGTTTCATAAAAAGTGATCTATGCTTAGTGTCTTGTCTTTTGATTCTAGGCAAAATCACAAAACTTTTTGTGGCTGTTGTATGTTCTACTTCGAATATGCATTCATACACCTGTCCTGCATCACTGTCATAGCCCTTGTGGCCTCCGCTGTAGATGAGTTAGGCATCATTCATTTTGTGGTCTATTTCTTTCGTTAGCTTGAGATTGACAATTTGGTGTTCAATTTAAGGTTGTTTCTTCTTGCAATTTCCAGTATTCTCCAAAATCACTCCTGATGTTCAATAGTGGTGCTGCCCCTTTCTATTATGTCATTCACATGTATTTTCATTCCTGGGAGACCTCCTAGTGTTTGGGTTGTTGTGCTGCAATATGCTTCTGGTGCTAAATGGATTCCAAAAGGCAATCTCAGGAAGCAGCATCTGCAAAATGGTGATTTGAAATCAAATTTTGAAGCATTCAGTGTCCAGGGTAATCTGCCAAAGCCCTGCTTCTGTATCTAATCTTCTGAAGAACTTGGCTTCTGCCATCTCAGCAAACATTTCGTTCCTTGAGAGCAAATGGAAATGTTTCCCTTTTTAAATGATCTTGTTCAGCATCTTGTGGTCACTGCAAAATCTAAGACCAATCCTTTTTGCTATTTTTCTCCACAGCTACAAAGAACAAGCCTGTTTTATTGCCCTGGCTGATCCTGTGAATGAAGCCATGTGTTGTCATGTTTTGCTGCACTTTTATTAGTGCCACATGTAAGAGATTCTGCATCTTCCATTAACTGTACCCTGAATGTCACCAGGTGACCCCTTTTTTCTGCAAGCACACTTCACTTTATGCATTGGCACATTCACGTCTGGTTCAGGTTTGTTCACGGGGCTATGAATCTACTGGGCTTTGGCACACATTCCAGTGACGAGGCCAAGCTTATGCCCATGGTCTACTTGGTCTCCTTAGTGCATTACCACAACGTCTTGTTTTACTCTTTGCGCCTTTGAACATCAGTGACACTTCACACTTGGCCAGGCCTGGAATTTGTCCCTTGCTTTCAGATTTCAGTCTCACCTTTGACTTCTCCAACTTTATACTTTCTTTTGAACAAGTGTGTTTCAGTTTCTCTCACTTCTTTCATTCGTGCTCCTGGGCCTAATTTGTGCATCACATGGAGGCCATTTGTGCTTTGTTTTATTAGCCATTCTTTTGACTTTGCAGCATCTTTCTTTGTTGAGCAAATGCACAGCTCGCCTCTGCACACTATTTATTCATTTCATTACCTGCTCTAGTCTGAGTGTTTTTGCAAGCACACAGCTTCTTTTTCTTTCTTTATATTGGCACATATACTGGACATTTTTATATTCATTCGCATAAGCTGACAAAGATATTTTTGACCTTTTTTTAAAAAAAGTACTGCATTTCTCCGACAGACCCATTTGATTGGTGTTCACAGTCATGGGCTCAAAAATTTAGTCTGAGTATTCAAAGAGCTTTCAACTGATCCACCACGAAGTGTGTAGTTTTGAACAAGGGCACTTTTCAATGCCCTAAATTCACAAGGACTGGCCTGGTAGTTTTGAGTCTATGATAAATTATGCTGTTGTTCCATCTATATTATCGATAATACCTCTTCTAGGGGCCTTTTTTTACCCTGGGGGAACTTTGCTGATCAAATGTCCATTTCTTCCACTTGTCTCTCGTGAGAAAGGTCATCCTCTTCTGTTTTATTTGCCTTTATAGCTTTCATATAGCCTCTACGTATCTGCCTGAGTTTTCTCCTTACCTTTTCAGCATTCACCATAATTTTAAACATTGGAGAGTTGTATCTACTCCAGGCACTGGGCTCTTTAGCAGAGAGAAAAATAAACTTCTATTTTTCTGCTGAAGGAACAGCCCCAGTTGGCTTTGCTTTTGTTTTTGTTTTCCTAGACCCTGAAATAGATTCTCTTGGTGGCCTGCTGATGAAATCGGGGAGCTACTCTAATTGTGTCTCTATGTGATGAAAGTAACATCTCCCATCCATAAATCAGGAACAGCCCCATAAGCCATCCTGTGAGCGATCACTGCGTTTCCAGCCCTTATGACTCTACAGGCAATCACAGAAGATTTGCAGACCTGCCAGCTCTCCATCAGTTTGTGAAAGTTAGTCCTAATGAGGACAGGGAAATGTCACACCAGATTACACTTCCCTGGATTTTTGCCAAATCCGAAGCACTTTGTTTCACTTCCCTCTTCCTCTTACCATTTGTCCCCTTTCTTGGACTCTTAACACCCTGGTTTGCAATGCATTGCACAGGCAGACCTTCAAACTGGTTTGCCGGTAAGGTAAACTACTAAATTTGGAGCTGCAGCTGATACGACAATGTTATACAACAGGCATCACCTGTAACTTCGCACTTTTAGTAATGTATTTTCAGACAAACCTGTGGCATTATTTTATAAATCAAACAGAAATGACCATGCAAAATGATGAAGCTGTGTAACAGAAGATTTGAAAGACAAGCTAGCACATTTGGATCCAAATGGATGGACAAGTATTTAATATACTACAGCTAACTTGAGCCAATCTAATACAGTTTGTCTCCCCCTTTTTCTGAAACTGCCTTGCCAAACTTCCTGCCAGGCTTCATGCAGAACCATTTTTAACCACAACAAAATTGTTTTGTCTCCTCTCCAGTGTAAGAAAAAAACCTCACTGATTGTCATCTCCATGAGTTATTTCTGTTTCTCTTCTTGGAGTTCTTTCCGTTTCACTTACTTCTCTCCATATTGATACTGAGTTTTGCTTCATATTCGTTATGAGCATACTGACGAAAGGTCGCATACATGGACCAAAAATAGCTGAGATGTTTGTGTTGGAGTTGGGTTTTTTCCCCGTTTATTGCTTACTTTTTTTCAAATGGAAAAATTGTTGTGAAAGTAGTAAACCATATTCTTAACAAGCCTGTGGTGAGCACTCTGAAGTTCACTTAGAGCTTAATCCTGGTTACTAAATTAGCCCAGTTTATATTGGAGATGGACTTGCCATATAGCTTTGGGATTTTAACTGTCATAATATTCTTCAATAATGTAACAGGCAGTTGAGGGCTGAAGTATTATATTCAGCCCTTTGAAGTATGCAGCGGGGTAGGTCGTATTGCTGAAAAGAAAGTGAGCATGTCAGAGGGGTTACAGGGTGGGTGGAGTGCTGTGGTGATGATAGAGGGATGATGTTAGGACCATTGTATTGTGTTGCGTTAAAACCTTATTTTAAACTTGAGGTTTTTCTTGTGTGCAGACTGCTCTGAGGAAACATACTTCCAATATCCTATTTTAAATATATATACATGTATTTTAAAAAAACCCATACTGTTCCAAAGTATGCATGCAACAATGATCCCAAATGATAATACTGATTTACTCTAATTCCCTTGGAGTGGTTTGCTCACTTGTTTGCTTTTGGAAATGAAACAAAATTCCAGCTCTGTGCATCAGACAGTGTACTGTCTTCCATGTTTAATTCTTTATTTTCAGGGTTTGACCTTATTTTAAGAGTCAAAATATTTGCACCCAAGACAAAGTATTGATCTCAAACCAGCCCAATTATTTACCTATGCTCTAATGTTAAAGAATCTCTGGGTACATCATTCAAAACCACCCAAGTGGCTTAGGCACCTGCACAAATTTCCAGTATGGGATTGAAGGGCTTGGGGATGAGGGATGGGGCCAAAAACCCTATCAAAAGGGAGGCATCAATTTTTAATTTTGTTTCCAGAGTGAAATTAAATTTAAATATCATTCAATGTAGATATTTTCAAAGATTTTGCATTTAACATGTCAATGATAATTGCGAATTTTCTTGAAGCCACTACCATCTGGATGTTGTAGCATAAGAAGAGCAAATGAGTCATGAGCCCTATAAAAATGGCTTAGAAGCACAAATGTAAGGTTAACTGGTCATCCATGCAATCCAATAGGGTTGGAAAAAAAAAATTAAGACAAACGATGAAAAGTCACTTTTTTCCCAAACCTTTACCTCCTTCATGATATTTGAAAAGCTTTTTTTTTTTTTTTTTATTTTGGTCGTTATTTTATCCCTGATAATTTTCCCATAAGAATTGTGCTTAACTTTAACACATTTAATTTAACCACCATCACACCCTTTATGCTAAAAAACCCTGTTCCTTTGCATGAGCCTCTCTTCTGTTAAAGTAAAAATATGCCATTGCCATGCAAGCAGCCCATCCCATCCCATCCCACTGTGCATTTCACTTGTGCACTGAGTATTCTCTGTAAATAAGAAGAAAAACCTACAAACTCTTAGCATCCAAACAATTGTTTCTTTTAATGTAGAAACCCAAGCTAAGGTCTACAATAGGCAGATATTAAATATGATTAGTCTAAATATATGCCTAAGGACAGCTTTATGCTAATTCTATGTACCGCCCCCTCTGCAGTCCATTGAGTTAAAAGCAAAAGCACAAACATGAGGCAAACATGGAAAATACCATTACAGTATTTTGAGAAAAGCAGCAATCCGGTGTCTATGAAAATTTAATAACCATTGACTTTTTTTTTTATTTCTTACTGTGAATCCAGGACAAACTTTTATTTGACAACCATATGTCCTTTAAAAGAGATCCATAAGTCTTCAAATAACCCAGACTGTTCTTCCCTCTCTCTTCCTCTCTCTCTCTCTCTCAATCTCTCTCTGTCTCCCTTTTTAATGCCCACATCTCCACTATCAGGAACAAATATGATTTCTGATTGAACATCACTTTATTTGCCAGTTCTGTGGTCTTTTCTTATCTTGTTCCACACTTCTCAGGCTTTGTGGTTAAATTATGTATTAAGGTCAATGTCAAAACACGGAAGATCTGTAATCTACAGGGAGCTCCCTTTTATTCGTTATTACAGTGAAGGCTGAGCGCAACTGTCAGGGAGCTTGGGATGTGCTCAGCATGGAGGCTTGCTACACAGCAGGGCTCTACAAAGCCTCTCTCCTTGTTCTCCCAGGACGAACCCTTGATAGATTTACCCAGATAACCCATCTCACTTTAAAGCTCTCTTGTCTCTGCTTCAATCTGAAAGCTGTCAAGTGCACCTATATAGTAATGTCATAAATCAAACGTAAAATGTGTACACTGGAGACACTGCGAGTGTCATGTATTCACTTGTACTTTGAGATCTTCTAAAGTAAAATGGTGTCAGAATAAGGAAGGCTGGGAGGAATGTTTTTTTCCTTAAAAACGACAGAATATTTGAAAAGGTTGGCTGTAAACTTTTTTTTAAAACTTTTGTTGTTATAAAGCCAAATTCTGGTTTATCCTAAATTGATCAGGGATAGCTATTTAGTAAACCAAAAAAAAAAAAAAAAAAGTTGCCAGATATCTATCTGTTAACAATGTGATTTAATGCAAGACCATGTATTGATTTTGTTTCTTTGGTTTTCTTCTTGACAAGCATTTGTCAACATGGATTTGTATTAGTTCCCAGGTTTGTTTATTAAAGACGCATCATTCTTTCCCTGAACTAGAAACAATTCTCTTGCAGCAGGAGTACAACATCAAAGAGGGATCCTAAAACAAGATGCCAAGCATGACAAGAAAGAAAAGGAGCCCTGTATGTGGAATGTACCACCACTGAACTTAATTTTTTTCTTATTCTCAGATAAAGAGAATTTTAATTTTTTATTGGCAGAAAAGGCTCGCTGTTTCTTATCTAGTGGAGTCTGCATTTTATTTTTCTTGTGGGAGGAAGGGGTTGCATTTGCAACATCCAGCTTGCCTCGTAATCAGATAAGTCCTAGCAAAACATCCTACAAAATTAGTCCTGCAATTCAGACTTTCTTGACTTTAAATGTTTTGTCTCAAAGCATATCTATTTTAAAGCCAGTTTGTATATGACACTTAATTAAGGGTACCTGTGAATCACACTGTATTGGGAGGTCATTAATCTATGTATTCCATACTGCATCCCAAACAAGTTTGACAAGTTTACATCATTAATCTACAAAGAGCACTAGCACAACTTTGAAAGGATCTCACCCATAGAAGCCCTAAAAGAAGATTGTCTCTCCTTTTAAATCATTTGGAAGTGAAAAGTATCCAGTTCAGCTGGGATCCAGAGTGTGTGCGCTTTCTGGTGGAGGGCAAGGGGAGGCCCAAGAGGTGTTCAGCTCTGGAGACAGATGTGTGAGTCTGAGCTATAAACCAGCTGGTGCCAAAGGTCACCCCAGAGGGTGCCAGATTTTTTAGGCTGGGGAACCAGCCTGAACAGGATGTGATGCTATTTTTTTCATTCCCTCTCCTAGTGCTGGCTAAAAATCTCTGCAGCTCCTTCACCAAACACACCTATGGTCTGCCTAGGTTCATGGAGGTACTTGGATCTCTTGAAGCTATAAAACGATTCACCTTTATTTCTGTGTACATCATGCAATATTTCCAAAGGCTTCAGGTACAGGCAGTGACTTTCTCTGTAGTCCATACTACTAACAGAGAAATCTTTGCTACATGAGGTGTTACTTTTGCACTTTCCTAATCTATATCTTTTGTCTTGTTTTCATTTAAAACAAAGACCTTACTGCATGACAGCATCTGTTTCATCGTCTTTGAATTTGAGAATTATGCAGAAATGCTTTGCCATCAAAATCTCAACATGATCTCTCAGGAGCCAAAATATGAGAACATAAGAGTGACCATACTGGGTCAGATCAGAGGCCCGTTTGCCCAGTATCCTGTCTCCATCTTTGGCCACAGAGCAGAAAAACAAGTCAAGTAGCAATACTTCCACCTAACTGCTCCCAGCCCCCAATAATTTGTCATTTAACAACCTCCCGAGCCAAAGATCATGTCTTTATATTTAATAGACATCAGTGGACATTTCTTCCATTAATATGTCCACTCACTGAGTCACTATTCAAATTTAAGCATCCACAGCAGGAGTTCCACAGCCTAACTACACACTGTGTCAAGAAGAGCTTCACTTTACACTTTTGAACAACTCGCCCAAGATCGACAAAATAGAAAAAAAAGCAGAGGAACGCTAAAAAGCACCTGACAGGAGCCAGGAAGTATTAGAGGCTGTCTTGTCTTGTTGTCATCATCTGGAATCTTTTGATTATTCTAAGCAGGAGAGGATTTTGTGCTTTGTACTTTGAAGTGAATCTAGTTATACAACTCTATTAGCATTGTTGTGTAGAAATACAAGGTTTTATGAGGAGAGCAATCCCAATTTGTGCATCTAGGAAAATTTTTCCTGTTCCCTCTTAAATATTTTATTCATTACTGAAGATGAGAAAGTCTGAAAAAAGGGTTTTTGCCATCATCCTTTAGCCAGATTTCTTTGGGATGATCCTCATGTAACGGCAAAGCTATGTGCTACCAAGAAGTAAATGACTATGATCTCACCATTTTTATCTCTGCATTACAGGTTTAAATTCTACTAAAGGAGGCATTGGCTATGAAAAAGAAAATACCTTAGCTGGATATTTCAGTGTATGAATCTTTGTACACCTTCTCTTTCTCAGGTGAGTAACATTCTACTGAGGTTGGTTATTACTAGAATTAAGGATTTGCATGTAGAGAATTATGATTTTCCAGAGTGTTGAAGTATAGAAAAGGTAAAGGTATAGTTTAAGATTTCCACAGGAAATATACTTTTCTCTAAAGCTCATCATTAGAATTGAAATATTTTTACTTTCCTTAACTATCCAAGAAAAAAATACCAACCCATGTTCAGATTTTATTCAGTCCTTCCTCACGGAAAAGTTCTTGTAGCCTCTTAAAAGTATCTCTGGGTTCCAAGAGCACCTTGAACTTGTCTGTTTAACGTAGTAACTAGTCTAACATGACTTTTTTCCCCTTTTTGTTTTTAATAACAGACAAGTAGGTTTGTTGTTCAATGTTCTTCTTTTTGTAGAGGTCAGAGGGTATACCCTAAAAGCTCATGGTTACATTATTATCAGCAGTAGCTGATCAAGAGAGGAATGAACAGTCAGAAATACAAATCACATTATCATCCATATTTTGCATCTTCAAATTCTTTTCAGTGTCAACATTCCTAAGTGGCAGAAACAGTAAAGAAAATTCCCTGACACCCCTGCAGATTTTTTAACAGGTCACTCCAGAGAGCAAGTTTAGGGCTTTCTTTACATTCATGTTTTTATATTCTCAAGCCGTTGAGCATCAGGCTCACCACTGCTCCACTTTACATATATGCTTTCCACTTCAGAAGGAAAAGCCATGGTGCATCTGAAGCAAACCCTATCTGAAGAGCCATGAAAATAACTTCTGACTACCAGGCCTAATTAATGCCTCCATGCTGACCTCTACATCCAGCCCATATCAAAAATGTTACAGCAGAGCTGATTCAACATGAACTCAAGATCAGGCAAGACCTGGTACTAATGAATACTAATGAACAGTAATTACTGGAACTCTGCCACAGAAACCCACTGCAGAGACATATGCTAATGGGCTTTACACAACCAGGCACAGGACTTCATATCCACTAAGAAACTTCTGCTTGACTAAGAGCAAAAGGAGCCATATGTCACATGCAACCCTGTTTGCACCCATTTCCTCCCTCGCCCCCTTATGCCTGACATCCAGCTTCTGTCCCCATACAGGCCAGCTCAGGTCCCGCTCAGTTCTGGTTTCCTTCACAGGCATAAGGGGTCATTTGCATCAACTTGGTGGCTGGGTTTGCTTTTCTGCTTTTGTTTCTTCCTCAGAATGGGCAAAACATTACCCACGGAGGGGAAAGGGATTTTATTAGGACGGGTCTTGGGCCATAACAATTGTGCAAATATTACTTGCCAGTGAGAAGATATAATGGGAACACAGATCAGAGTACGATATCTGGGCCTTCCCTGATATATTTAATGGACAAATTACCCTCCACAAGGTACATACAAGATATTTTTAAACATGGTGGTGGTCAGTTTGACAAGCCTCCTCCCTTCTGTAACGTTGAATGCTGGCCCTGCCCTGCTGAGAGGCTACCCTGACCTCAGTGAAAATTGTTCCTGAGATGACCTTGTATTTCTCCTAATTTCTGAGGCCTAATCCTGGCAATAAAGGAATAGTCACAACAGTAAACATAACATAATCAAGCCCCTGAGTGAGCTGTTTATGCAATAAACTTACTATTCTGGGCTAGTGGAAGAGGTCAACATGAGAAATGCAATCAGGCTTAGGGCTGGATCAAACATCTAAAGCTGTGAGTGTAGGACAGCATGGAGCAAGAATACCACAAAATGAGGACTGGAGAGAGATTGTCTATTCCTCCATGGACTCACAGATACTTCATTAGCACAAGCTCCATAGTATATGTGTTTTTATTGAAGCCTCAGCTCCTAGAATCACATAATTAGGATCTCAGCTTTCATTTTACTTAATAAGCAATTTTCTAACCCTGGTGGGCGTGGGCAAAAGCTTGCAAATATGACCCACATGAACACTAATGGCTTCAAACCAGAGTGCTAATAAAAATGTCCAAAGTTCATTGACTTGTTTTAACTATGTGATTTAAGAAAACCTCTTATTTGGAGTAGATGTTGTATTGCAACACTTAAAACTTAGGGCTGTGTGCAGGCCACATAGAGATTGTGCTGAGAGTGCTGCCTGCCAAATGATTTGCACTCATCTTCAAGCACAGTACACACTAACTGGACCTGTTGTCTCTCCCCAAAACACCTCAGTTACCAGGTTGTTGCTGGTCATACAGGACTGTTCAACATGCCCTGAATTTGACATGTGTTGGTAGCTTCTGTGCTGGTCCTTGTGTCCATAAACATAGGAAGGAGGTTCTGGGAGGAAAAATTAACCTTACCTGCCACTTTCTACGGGGACAGAAAGAAAAGATAAAGCACAAGGGCACACAGCAGATTTACCTCTTCGCTTGACTGCATGCACCTACCCATGCTTTTAAGATGTGGGAGGGTTCAACTTTTACCTAGCAAGAGACAGTAGCAAAGCACATCATTACCTGACATGAGGAAGAGAAATGACTGACATGACAAGCAGCCACATGCCGGGCCCTGTAGGGTCACGAACACTAAGGAACGCAGGGACCTGTAGTTAGCACTGCCAGTCATCATGTACCCAGCCACTGGCTTAGCTGTCATTTAGCACTCTGTCCATTCAGATTTGTTGTTCTTCGTAAATTTTTGGTATTGAGTTGTTCTCTGAGGGTATTTTCTGTCTCTGATCCTCAGTCTCCACCTCTTTCCTTCTCCATTTGGCCCTGCTGCATGCAGAGGTGTCCTCATGTTTCGTCTGGCTTTAGAGTTCACTGTTTGGTGAGCTGGGAATGGAGAGATTTTTGTGCTTTGAGGGGTTGTTTTAGCTGGTGTGTTCACTCAGAAAGACTGCTACCTACTTCTGCTTGCATTTAAAAGTTTCTAGCCTTCTAGCTAGAACAGAAATATTTCAGGTTTTTTCCCCTTTAAATAAAAGCCTAAACTCTTTGGAATATGTACCTACCACATTATCCATAGAAATGCATCAAACAATAGAGAGCCATCCCGTGGGCGAGCTGTTTGACATCTGGTTCTTACTTCTGTATTTTTCCATCTCCTCTCCAACCTCCTCCCTTCTCTTATCCCTGCTGTGTTCATATCTTGCTAACTGAAATTGAATTAAACAGGACATCACAATGTACCCGGAACGGTCAGCAGAACAAGAGGTGTATTTGTCAGCTGTAACTATTTAGGAAAAACATGCACCTGCCAGCTGAAAGACCTCAGTACACTTGACCTTCAGTCTGAAACAGCAAGCAACAAGAGTTGTTTTGCTACGACCCAGGCAACACATGAAAACTCATATTCCTTGTTCTCTAGGATGTTAGTGGAGTTATCCCATTTCTAGAATAAAAGGGCTCCTATAGTTTTCTTGTCTCTTGACCAGCACTTTTCTGCCTGGCACTCTGGAACAGCTCTTGCTCATTTAAGTACCTCCTGATATTCCCTGGGTTGCAGAGTTCATTTTTTTTTTTCCCCCAATCAGAAATGTAATTGTTTTATTTCCTTATTGTCTATTGTCCAAAATTAAGAAATCAATTTAACTACAGGTGCCTGGATCTGACTGGATTATTTGTGGAAAAGATCCACAATACCTTTAATTAGCTACTACAAGCTGAAAGAAACAAATGCAGTGTCTGTCTGCTTTGGCTGTAGAGCTGCTCCTCCTCATCTGTTCACCAGAACAAAAGGTTTTCGATCAGTCAGCAACCAAGCTGTTAAGCTAAAATTAGATTTTCTTGATCAAGCATGTTTTACAGAATTTAATACATTAACATTGTTGGCCATCTTCACCAAAACATGCCTTTCTTCCAGGTTTTTCTCATATGATTTTCCTGAAGCTGATGTATCCACTATAATTCTTAGAGCTAATAGGCCAGTCTTCAGTAATATGAAGGAGATACACACTCTCAATTCAACCATAAAACATTGTAACTATCATTACCATTTTTCAAACTATTTAGGAACAACACCTATTAAGTCAACATTTAAAAACCTGCTAATTTCAGTGGAACCAGCGAGCACATCTGATGGGAAGTGCTCCTGTTACCAGGGTCATTCATTTATCAGGCATATAGTCCCCCAGCTTGATAATTTATACTTAGAGCTATTTGATGACCAAGTAGACTTTAAGGAGGTGGGGTTGAATCTTTTGATATATGAAATCCTAGACAACATTGGCCCTAAATCTTGTCAGCTGTCCATTTCTTCTGGCAGAGGGGGGTGCATTTGCAAAGACTGTAGCAGCAAAAGTCAACTTTGAGGACAATTTAATTCAACCTACTGGTCACAAGACACAGGTGCAGATTCACTAGAGGACAGACAAGGACAGCAGCTTTGAAATAGTCAAGGCTCCAATGTCTAGAGCATAGACATAATCCTAATCACATGATGCTACAACAACTACATAGCTTTCCGATTCACTTTACAGCTGTAAATGGCTCTGAGAAATCGTCACATTATATGAGCTTGTCCAGTCAAAGATATTAGCCCCACTTACTGACTTGCAACCTTATATCCACACAAGTACCATAATACATCAACTATTTCTTATCAGAACTGCTTTAACATTAGCAATATTCCTGAACTGTGTATCCACTGTACTTCAGGCTTTTTTTTTCAAGAGGTGTTTTGGAATTGTATAAAGTGCTTTAGAGTTCATTAAGTCATAAAAACCCAGGGTGTTGTGGCAACTTTGGTACTACCTATACCCTTAAGTTCCTTTAGAAATACACTGTGCAGATGGAAAGACGTGAATTCAATCCCCTGAATACTTTGATAACAACAGTGTAAGAGACACATATGAGCAGAAACAGATCTGTTTGTGCATCAGCGATAAGCTTTGCCAGAAAGATTCCCATCCCACCTGGTAGCTCTTTATTATACCAGAAGACAAAAAAATACCACTTTTCTAACTTGTCCTGTGGAGAACATGCTAAATTTGAGAGACTCTTGAAAGCTGGCCTCTTTCAAAAGCTCACCTGCCATTCCTGAGGTCTTCCTTTTCACATGTGGTAAAACTTTCTGTGTATTTGTGAAGGATTCCAGGTTTCAAGGAAGCTTAGAATAGTTGCTGCTTCATTCCTAACAAAAAGCTTCTCTCAGTGTTAATAATCAATCGCTTTCAGCCCATATTGCTCATCAGCATGTGAGCAGTCTGGTTAATACCTGAAATGCCTAAATGTTTCAAAATGCAGCATCTTTTAAGCCTTAGTGGAACTTAGCTTCAGCCTTCAAAGTCGAAACAAAACCAACACTGGCAATATTTAGTGTTACTCCCTCCTGAGACTGCTTCCCATGTCATGTTCTTCAAAGAGCTGCACGAATATTCACAAAGCTCCACACTTCTCTGTAAGACCAGATATCATTATGAACTTTTTTAATACGGTGAAATTCATGAGGGATGAAAGAGTTAAGCAATTTTACCCACACAATACATCAATTCCAGATTGGGACTTGAGCATTAAAATTTTACAGAACCAGGTTGCAAGTTAGCTCAACACATCACTGACAACCTTTAAAATATGTGGTAAGCATAAAAACTTTCCATGTCCCAGCAACGGAAACAAATCAGATGCTCAGCGAGCAGGATTTTACACAGTATTAGTCATGAAGCACTTGAGCAATTCATATTTTAATGAAGGATGACAACAGATCTGGTGCTTGAAACTCAAATCCTTGAAGATCAGTCCAAGGTTATCAAGACAAAGGTCAAGTCAAGGTGAAAAAGCATAGATCATGCAAGGCAAGTCACAAGGCACCACACAACTACAATCCAAAGCAGAGTAGAATAAAATATAAAGTATGCCAGATGTAGCTATTTTAAAAAGCTAAGGAAAACTATGATCCTACAAATCTTTGGCTGACATCACTTCAAAACTAGTAGAATCCAACATACCCTTCCCATTACTAGCTGGTTATGGGAGTGTTAAGCTGTTAACAGTTATTACATCATCAAAGAAGACGCTGCTTTAATATGCTGTCAGAACAACATGCACCCCTTAAATATTCCATAAAGAAATGAGAATGCCACTGTGAGGGTGAGTAAATGGTGTTCTAAGATACATCTTGATGGTGTCCTTGTATTGCATCATTCAGGGCTTTGTGAGCAGGTGCTTAAATAACATATTGAAATCACTGAAGTTTCTGGGCTGGAGGTGGACCAAAAGAAGTGTGTCATGAAAATGAATCACTCAGCTTTTGCGCTGTATTGCAGCCAGCAATGAGAAAGATCTGGACTTGATAATCAATGCTGAAAATATTCTACAAATTCTGCAAATTTAGTGAATGGTACGAATGGTTGCTTATCTCGTTAACTGCCTAAAGAGCATTGTTACCTGCAGATGGTTGCCTAAGCGAGTTATTCCACTGACTTCACTGTGCCATAGACCACATCCTACAGTGCCGAAGCCTAATTTAATTACAGACGGATCAGTGAGTTTTTAAGTGAATCTTTAAAGATATGCTCATTCAAGCTCAGTGTTCCTGTGCTTTTTTATTCAATCATAGGTTAGTATTAATGTGTGTTACTGCTTTTGACAGGAAATGGTATGACAGTATTTTAAAATATATTTTCAAAGGGTGGCCTTCAGACAGTCTCCAAATTCATGCAATGTTTGAATGCCCAACTTACAGAAAAATAATCTCTTTCCCCATTAATTTCTTCATCTTCTTTTATCCTTCAATTCATTTTGTTGTAGATCAGCTGCGGGTAAACCTCACATTGAGCCACCTGGTGATAATATACATTGTAACTTGCTGGACAGAATTCTTTATACTGGTAGCCATTTCATTAAAGCGGTTACCCTGCAGGGCTGGAGAATCACAGAATCACAGAATTTACAGAGTTGGAAGGGACCTCTAGAGATCATCTAGTCCAACTCCCCTGCTAAAGCAGGATTGCTCAGTATTTAAGTCACAGGTGAGTAGCTGCGCAAATGGATATCTGTCAGTAACGTGGGAGGAAGCTCTGTCTGGAACCCCCAAAATTCCAGTTTTGGGCAAGGAAAATCTAAGTGGAGGTGTTACTGTTGAACCAGGAGGCAGCTGGCTGGTCCTGCCCAGAATCTTGTTTAGACCTTTAGGCTCTTTCCTTTGATAGATAACACATTTCACAGCACGCAACACAGGGACAGCCTCCAAGTATGTCCATGTTTCTGCACTGAAGGCATGTATGTTCATTATTGAAGGCTATTACTGGCTACTTGTTCATCTTCACCCTAATGAGGATGGGAACTTGTTAACATCACCGGAGGAATTGTATTTCACTCATATACCCATATGCCCTTATGTTATGGAGGTCCAGGCTTAAGACAAACCTGTTGAGTCAAACAGATAAAACCAAAAATCATGTGTGTGTGTATGTATGTGAATGATTATGCTGCAAATGTAGCAACTTTTGGTTGTTACATACCACAACAGAACCTACTTGAGGTTCTTCAGTCTCTCCAACTTTTATAGTGAGCTCCACCTGTTATAATCCACTCTTCTGGATAAGCTGTATCATCTAGCAAAGCAAAAGGTTCCAAATAACAAAGATTTTTGCTTTCACCTCTCCCATCTCTGTTGAAGGATTAGTGAGGTGAATGATTATATTACAGAATGTAACTGCTGATGTGAAGTTAAAAGAAGATACCTGTTGAGTACTTCAAATACAAAAGCAGATAATAACTTCACAGTGCTTTTCCCCCTCCTTTAGAATACACAGCTCCTGGGAAAAGCCATTGCCTGGGGTTCTTTCTGGCATTTTCCTCCAAGATGCCCTCTTACTGAGAGCTGTATGAACACACAACTGTCTTCTAAGAGTGGCAAAAGCAAACCAAGGAAATGAGAGGGAAAATGGATTCTGAGACCTTCAGAGAGAGCTTGTGGCAAGACCAGGATGATAATTGAGCTGGACATCTGAGAGATCAGACCTGCATTTTATTTGTTGATAGCAGCACTCAAGTCACAGGGAGTACCCAATCAACAGCACCTCCTTGTCCATGAAAGAAAATTAAAGAAAAAGAAAAAGCCTTGGAAGAAATCTGTGTTTGCCAGTAACCCAAAGCTACTGAGGAATAATACCTTCCCTCTTTGGTCATGCAGCTGTTCAGTTTGTGCTCTCTTTTTTTTTTTTTCTCTTCTTCATAATGCTCCTGCACTGATCCAGAAGTGTTGTGAGACTGTGCATACAACAGAAATCTCCAGAGCTTTGGAACCGAACTTCCACATAACACCTCCTTTGTTTTGCCACTAGCTTTTCTGCATGCCTGAAAGTACTGTGGATTCAGAGTACAGACAGTGAAATCCTGCCACCCAAAACATAACAGAGAAAGAGCAGAATTTACCATTTAGTCAGTCCCTGACTATACTACATTGTCCCTGCAGATACCATTCTGCTCTTTTCCCATTGTGTCCATACTGTCAAAAGTGATAAGCCAAAAGCTTTCTTTTATACAGCTGAAAAGATATATTTCCGAAGTCTCCTTTCAGATTTGACTGTACCATTTTTATCACAGATGAGATTAATGTGTATATGCAAGCATTCTTCATTCTAGATTCTTTATTTTTTATTAAAACAACCATTTCCCAATTTTTCAGTAACTTCTTTTTACTTTTAACAAAGATCTTCCTGTTTCTTTTACTGTTTCTTTTGCTGTTTCTTTTCTGAACTTGAGTATTCAATCCAATTAAATTATCATCTTTATCCAGTATTTAGCATGAAGAGTCTTACTGTTTAATACATGCAGTCATCTCTTTCTTCTGTTCAATACTTAGTTTTTTCTTCAACTGTTTGTACCTTGAGGAAGATACATATTTCATCAAAAGATCCAATAACACATTAAACACATACCCCCTCCTACCTTCAAAAGATCATACTTAACCCCCTCTTAATTTGGCGAGGTATGCAGCCTTCACCCAGTTTCTACTGAAGACAATGAAAATATAAATTCTGTCTTTAGAGCAGCTAATTCAAGCCCTTGACAAGCAACTACAGCAAATCCAGGCCATAACCAGAAGGAGGCATCATTTTCATAAATGGAGGAAGACACCAGTCTTGAAGCTGTCAGTCTGATGCTCTCATGTGCTTAAAATCCATTAAAACTCCTCCTTTAAACAAATAGAGATAAAAATCTCAGAATATCATGTGACACAATATAACCTATCGCGGCAATAAATCAAAGGTTCTGACCATGATTACAGATATTATCTCTTATTACCTGCAAAAGAAAAATATAAGCCAGATATTCTATTTTGTATCCAGAAAGTCTCTAGCGGCTTAGCAGCTTTCTAATGAATATCAGCTTAAAATAAGCTCATCTCCTTAGAGATCTGCTTCTGTGAAGGCAATATTCCCAAAGAAAACCCGTGACTGCTAAGTAACCTTTGTTATACTCATATGGCAATGATCTATTGGCCTAGGAAGCATGTACACTTTGTATAATGCTCAGTAAAAGGTAATTTTTTCCCTGGGAGGTTTTAAGAAAATATCCCTTTAAAATGTTGATGTAAAACTAATTCTCTTTCCTGACTGATTAACAAAAAATATTGCTACTGCGGAGGAGAAATGTCAATGAATGTGACAGCAACCTGGGCTTGATTTGAAAAACAGTAGAAGAAATGTGGAAGACTGTAAGAGAAATATATAAAGGTAGTACTTTTAAAACTATCTATATAGATGGCATGAAAGCTTTTAAAATCCTGCATGTGAAAAGTGAGTTTTTATCACTTATGTGTACTTTCCACCAATTTATATTGAAGAATCCTAGCAGGCTCATGATGCAATTTTTATTCATCCCATTAAAGCTGTTAGAAAGTTACCGCATAGTACCTTTTGCTAAATAAATCAAATTAAAAGAAAACCCATTATTTTACTACACTTTTCTGACAACTACAGTGCAGTAATGGGAAACTTTTTCAGCAACTAATCTGTATCCAGTATAATTACAATGTTTAATAGTTTAGTTTTGACATATTTGTTACTTACCTCATTATCTTCCTATAAACCTAGATCATCACATTTAATGATATTTCAAAAATCCTCCATCGGTGTTGAAAAGTTTTAAGCAACAGTCTTTCCCTTGCTCTTTCAGTACCTCTGGATTCTGTTGTTTGATTAGTGGATGCCCTGTCCTCGTTTAAATATGCTAAAACACTCACCTCTTCTGATTAGCAGTCTGCCATGCAAAGCCTTTGTGTTGCATTTTCTACTGATTTGTACTGTATTACACCGAGATCCAAGTATGTGTCTGCTCTTTTCTATTGAACTCATTTATCTTTGACGGTCAGCCTCACATGTACATTTGGTGTCAAGTGTTGGAGAGAGAAGCAGGCACAGAAATGCCTCTTCTCCTTACTCTTAATTTTTGTACTGAAGGGAACGTGGATTCAATGCCTAGCAATCGCCTTTCAAGTCAGCAGCAGAACCACAGATAATTATCAGAGTTTGGATTTGAAAACACTGTGCCAGACAAAAGGCTTCTTGACAAGTCTGCCTCTAGGGGATGGGAAAATGTAGCAGGATGAAAATCACAGTGGCCTAGTACAATGAGAAAGACTAGTATACAACCGGTTCTTGGGTCAAGCTCCCACAGTGGTTTCAAGATATTGTTGGTACCGTTCCCCATCCAGAGTAAGGGAGGGTCGAACAGGTGCTCTGTGTCTTGCTGTGTCAGCTTTTCTAGGGTTTCTAATAAAACAAAAGGACTTTGGGCCTTTTTCCTACTATCTTTCATTTCAGCTGATTTCAACATAAATAAAGGGCTGAAGCAGTAGTTACTATACACGTCCCCCATTCCAAAAACATAGGGTAAAACCTGGCTTACTGAGGCAGTCGATAGCTCGGGTGGCAAAACTGAAGCCTCCAGCACCCCTTTATCACTGGCACACCTTCTGTGCTAACTGGACAAATGTGGCAGCTCTGCACTGAGCAAGGTGCCCAAGTAGGGAAGAGGAGGTGAAAGACTATGCTCAGAACTATGCTAAGAACAAAAACCTGGACCTATATCTTCAGGTCTTTTGTACACGCTGGAAATCTTTTGAAGAGC
>NW_009649320.1:885-16250 GCF_000708025.1 Charadrius vociferus | reverse complement strand
AAGAGCGGTCAAGTGTGTCTCTGCTGAGAGACAGTAGAGCTGAAATTACTTAGATGGCAGCTTTGAAACTTCAGTATAAGTGTCCTTAACATCAGCTCTATTAACATTACCATCTGCGTGGGTCAAGCTTCAAGTAGGTACATCTACTTTTTTATCTAGCAGTCTTTGCTTGCCTCACATGAGCCCTTGTGGAATAATGCATCCTAGCCCCGAAAGGGACACAGGGCACATCGCACATCTTATTGGTTCGGAGGAGTCAAGCTGATGTTTCTGAGGTCAGAACTGGGCCTATGGGCTGTTAAGTTCTATCAACGTTCACCGATATGCTGTTTCAAACCACTTTGTTTCATTGGAAGCATACATGTGGGCACCATACTGCGATCAGCATTCTTAGCCATACAAAGATTGTACCATCTGCAGAGCACCCAGGTCCCAACCTCCAAATATAGCTCGGCAGCTCCATTACTGTAAGGCCAGGAATGGTCAGTCTTCCCGTGGGATGAATAGGGGATACAAGCTGTCTTTATTCTGCCCGCATTGCCTGCAGCTTTCTTGGCCATGTGGCCAGTTTTGTACCTCTCAGAACTTGTAACAAAACTTATCCACCTGCCCAAGTACAGGCAACATGGAGACGGTAACAAAACCCTCTTCAGTTTCAGCCCTCCCACCCCTGAAAACAAACTCAAGTTTGGTCTTCATGGAGAGTCAACTAGAGGCAATTAACAAGGGCGAGGCGGGGAGAGAAGGACATTCCCGTCTCACTGATTACTCTGTGACAAATGCACCAGATACTGCGGAATTATTCTCAGAGGAGAACGCTGAGTTCCCAAGAGGCAAAAAGTGGCGTTTTGGGAGGGAAATGCTGGCAACCTTAGAACCCGAGTGTTTCCATCTCTTGATGAAGATATTATTTTTCAATGTGCAAAAACAATGAAAAAAGAGGAACCAAAAGAAAACACTTTTCCCCCTATTAAGGAAGTCTGATGAAAATTGTTCTTTCATCTAGCATTTGATACTCAAATGCACTTTCCCATTCACAGTTGGATGGAGATTTTTTTTTCAAGTTCAACCCTAATTTATTTATCTTAAAGCAGGCAATGTACTGTAATTTTACAATAAAGGACTCCCAATCAAAGCTTACCTTATCCAGAGGTAATTAATACAAAGATTGTTGAATTAAAGATGTGAGTCTTGACACTTTGGCGGGGGGTAAGGGACATGGTCTCAAAGGCCCAAATTATGCCTGAAACAGACCAATTAACACCATGTATCTTCTTTTATGTTAACTTCAATTAAGGTTTCTTAAAATTTTTAAAGTTATTTTCTTCTTTACAATCTCAGAATGTCAGAAATGTACATCAAAGAAAAACGCTTCAGTGTGAACACCATAGGTAATGCTCATTTGCACACAAATCTGCATATTGCAAAGGAGTTCAGAGCCCATTTTGCATGAATTATTGCCGGATGTGAGTCAATGAATTAAACAGCTAAAAAATAACAACCATCCAAGTGATGATAAGCTGCACCTACTTATGTTGACATAATGAATTTCAAAAAAAAACACGTCAGAATTTGAGTTAAGTTGCAGTGGAAATAAAGAGGTGATTTAAACTGCAATGCTAGCCAGGACCGTGTCTTTTAAAATACTTTTCAAATTCATTTTGTTTATAATGATTCACAATTCCTGCACTGGAAAAGGATGTTCTTTTTTTTCTACCAGATGAAACAGATATGGATGAAATTTCACACTCTTGTCTCTTTTGGTTTTGACAGTAAATCCATTGACTTTTTTTTCAGCGTTACATACAGTATGTCATCTATGCAGCTTTTATTCTGCAGTCATCCATCTATAAGATCAGTTTGTCCTTGCACATTCCTCTTGCAAAATGCCATCTCTTCATTTGCCACTGATTTGCCAGAACTTCATTCTTTTCCTTGTGCTGGTGCAAGCAACGTATTTCTGAAAGTGTCATAGCAAAAACGGAACATAGGCTAGCACAACTAACGTAGAAATAGCTGACTAAAGAATGAGTTGATTCTTCAAAGAGTTAAACATTAATCACAAAAAAGGGAGTACCAAATAAAGAGCAAAAATCTGAAGGTTTTCAATGTAAAGTCTTGTTTTTCAGAGTCAAATCTATCCCTTCTAGAACCTGCATGTGGCTTCCCCTGACTCCAGTATGCTCACTCCTAATCAGAACAGGCTGCAAACAATGGACTTCTCTGCTGGGGCCTTTTCTTTTCTCCTTTGCAAATTCTCCACACATGGACCAAGGGGTTGGCTTTTTCTGAGCTTGCATGCTCTTTGTAATTGTTTGACTGATTGCTTTTATGAATACATTTGGGTTTACAGATTTTCCACCAATATTCATCATGAGTGGTCCACAGGGCTTTCGCCATTTAGAATTCAAACCCCAGATTGTGTGAGTGGTTATATATGTCACTTGGCATGCTCCTTCTCTCCACGTTGGATGACATCCCTTTTATAAAAAGAATGGTAGCTTGAGAAGTCTGAAGTCGACTGCGTTTTTCAAAAAATGAAACGGGGCTTTAAGGAGAAAGTGATAAGTAGGATTACAAAAATTGTGATTGCACATAAGGAGAAAATATTTCACACTGAGAGTGGTTATGAATGGGAACAGGCTGCACAGAGAGGCTGTGCAATCTGTCTGTCCTTGGAGACATTCAAAACACAACTGGAAAGGTGCTGAGCAGCCTGATCTCACTTGGAAGTTAGGCCTGCTTAGAGCAGGGGGTTGGACCAAATGTTCTCCAGAGGTCCCTTCTGACCTAAATCTGTCCATGACTCTAGTCTGTGACTCTGTGGCCTCAATATTAATGGAAAAAGAATTGCCAAAAAATTGAGTGGGCCAAAAGCCTGATGTAGTTAACAGCAACATCTACATTTTCCCACATACTGTCTCTGCTCTCCTAATAGCTGCCGCACTCACTACAACATTTAAGCCAGTGACAATCCAGAACGCATGCTCAGAGCAGAATTTGGGTGGTTTTGTGAGTAGCAATTCTACTGTGGGTTGCACTTTTGTATAGTTTATTACATTTATTATAGTAATTATAGCAGCTTGTCCTGTAAAGAGCTCTAGAAGAAGTGGAGCATGACCCCAGCTTCCACTACATTAAAAATGGCTTAATCATTCCCTACCACCACAGGAACAAGTAATGGTTAAGGTCAAATGCAGGTTTTGTATGTGCTTTGCTCTCTAAAGACCCTCAAGAGTTTGGAAGTTATAATAAATTTTACACCTGTATTACCACCATCTTTTTATGTTTATGATCACAGGGCAAAAAGAAAGAAAAAAGGAAGAAAGAAAAAGCCAGCTCAGCTTAAACTATAAGGGCTCAAATTCCATCTGTTTTAGCTCATTTTTTCTCTGAGATGTCAGTATTTTTTAAAGACCGACTGTGATAAAACTTATCTTTGATCAACAATTCTGAAAACACTGGCCGTTGGCCAGAACTCATCTGTTTCTCAGTTTGGGCTCAATTCAAAAGTCTCTACTTTTTCATGAACTCTGCCATGAAACTCCTAAAGAACTGCAAGCTTCAACAGGAGGGAACCATCCTGTCGGGGTGACAGGCAAATTGTGCTACCCTTGCTACCTAAGTGAGCCCTTTCCTAAAATCAGTCACAGAGTCTCATCCTTGTGAGCATCCCAAGTCTCACTTATTGGACAAAAGAAAGCCCTATTAGATTAAGAGTGAATTTTGGGCTTAGTAAAGGAGACATCCTAATCTTTTTCAGTTTTAAACCAGAAAAATTCTGCCTGTGATATGGATGCTTTGTTCCTCAGCTGCAGGCTGAGAAGAAAGACTGTGGTAGCTTCACGTTTAGCCAGCTGATGGGATTGTATCAGCAAGTTGGTGTTTTCAATGAAAGGCCTTTGTACAGACATCTAGCTGCAAGGAGTGCAGGTGGTCCATCTACTATTTTAGGACCGACAGTGGACCATTGTCCAAAAAGCTTGGAATCAATGTTTAAAACAACCACCATTACTACGAGAAGGGGGTGTCCCTTCTGAAGACACCTCTTCTGAAGAACACAACATCTGACCAGGAGGCCCAGCCATTAGTGTTTTACCACCATAATACTGAGTAGGAGTCAAACTCCTGCTCGTTCAACCTCAAAGAAAGCAACAAAACTACAAATAAGGAAAAAGACTCTATCCTTCATGAGCATTCTTGCCCTACCAGGACATAAATAGTAAGTATAATCTATGCTACCATTAGTCATATGCAAAAAACACTGAGACAAGGCCACTGGGCAAGTAGGGCAATCCCACACAGTATTGTACTAGGGCAGGGTAGTCGAGGAAGGGCTAGCTAGCTGTGACTATTCATTTAGGGACAGGTTATTAAAGCTATTTAAGCACGTAACCTCCCATTAGAAATGAGCTGTGAGGCACCTGAATTGGTGCATTCAAACCTCAGGAAAACACTGAATGCTTTAATTTATGGCCAACCCCTTATAAACAGAATTGCAGAATTCAGTCTGCAAACATCATCATGAACCAAACCCTACAGAATTCTCACAATTATTACTATTAGGCCAAGTAATCATCTCCAAAGGTAAATGATGGAAGTACTGTTACTTGAGTTATTTAAAGCTAGATTGGACAATTCTCCAGGGAATATTTTTGGGGGAGAAAGTGGGGACTTTGTTAAGATTAAACTGAGGCTATAAATAGGAAGACATTAATGCAGTGCAGCATTACTGAAACAGCAATGCTGTTTTATGGGGGTTTTATAATCTGAAACTAGGGAAATTCTCACTTCCCACAGCAGTCTCCACCGTCCCAAATTGCTCCTATTACATCGACCAATAATAACACCCTGTGGCTTTTCATTCATCCTGCAATGCTGTAACTTCTACCTTTCTTCTCATCAGATGTCAGAAACAGTGAGATCTTGTGCCTTTCCCATGAGCCTGTGTGTGGCTTTTGATTCCAAAGTCTACAGCCCACATGTATTTGGTTGATCCAGCGGGGCTTGGACCCTAAGAGCAGAAGCCTTAAAGCAATATGGTAAAAATAAGTGCAATTTGGAACCTCTGTGCTGTACTTCCAGAATGGGGAATGCATAAGAAAGTCTCCAGTCTCTGCAATGAGGAGCAAGTAAAGATGTGTTACCCACACATTTAAAAGCAGGCAGAATTTCAGCCCATACTTTAATAGTCTTTGGAAGGTGTCATGTTTTCTTCTCAGTGGCAACATATATTTTGATTCAACTAGCTGGGAAAGTAAGTTCAAGGTTAGTAAGATGGACACCTGGAAATAGTGTGCTGTCTCCTCAGCTTCCTGTCATTGTAAGAATTTACAAGTATGCAAGTGAAGGCAAAGCAGAGGTAGAAAACGTTTCTGGATCAGAAAAAACTGTGGTATGTCCCCCCAACCCAAATGTAAAGACATGTACTGTGTACAAAACACAGTAAAGCCAAGCTTTTCAGGCAATATATGCTATCCACAAAGGCAGGATGTCAAAGGAACCCCTATCAAGAGGAGAGTTTGATGATTCCAAGAGCCTATTCATCTATTTTTTTCTGTCTGGGTTTTTTTGGGGTTTTTTTGGGGTTTTTTTTTTTTTAATTTAGGGTGACTGCTTCCTTTCCCTGACTTTTGCTTGGTTTTTTTCCTGAAGAATTACTTCTGCCTTGTCAATTCAATCCAGAGGCAGTGAAGATTGTGGAAGGTGATGCTTTGTCTGTTGGATCTCTAACTCTGACCCATAGCATCATTACAGGCACCAACCATCAGTACAGTTTATCATTAAAACAAACCTTCTCTTCAAGTGCTTGCTTCAAATGGGGTTCATGTGCCTGTCAACATGAGCCACAGTGGTGCATATGTGCACCTCTGAGATCCATAAGCTTGATTCTGAATTCACCACGAAAATGGGACGTGACACCCAGCACTATGGGATATTCAATCATTTCTGACCCACCAGCATGCTTGGCTTGTCAAGGCCACGTGATTGTGTTCTCCACCAGCTTCTAACAGCCCCGCAAACAGCACTTGGAGCAAGAGCTTTTTTTTTTCCCTTGAAACTTTAGCGTGTAGGTTTAAGATGAAGCTGAGGAAAATATTCCATAGGCGCCTGCACTAGAGCTGGGCAGATAGCTTCAATATGCTGGGTGGCATGCACACACGCAAACAAACATACTTGAATGCACACAGGAAAACATTCAGCTGGCCTAATTCCTGTCCCATCTTTCTTGTAACGTTGCTACGCTTGTCGCATTTTCCTGCGGGAATAGCGGGAGAGTTGTGTGGACAGGTATGTGGAATACCTACAGGACTGCTATCAAGAAAATCACTGTTCATGAAAATAAATAATAGTAGCACTTCCGCTCTCCCCATGAATGCACAAGGGGACACATTGTGAAATGTGTCAAACCATTCACTAGTTCTTGTCTCGGTTCTCACTGTAAGTCACACTACTTCTTACTGAATACTAGTCCTTTTTAATAGTTAGAAAAATCCTTGGTACTGTGGCATTCCAGAACACACAAGCCATGCTCAGACCCCTCTTCTAGCGCAGTTAGCATCTTTCTGTTTCTGCCAAAGCAACAGTATTTTACTGCAGCTCACACAGAAGAAAAGCCCAGCACCCCCAGCACTGTGACAAGTAGACCTTCAGAGACCAAGGCCCACCCCTTCCTACCACTGCTGTGTGTGGCCTTTGGGCTTAAAAATGCTTTCCTTTTGCCATAGTCACTATTTATTTTAAGCCAGAATTTTACACTAGACATATGCAAAGAAAAACATTCTTCTAAGTATTGTTTAAACACCCAGGGTGAGGCATATTCAGTGCACACGATGCTAAGGAAATTCTCTCTGCCCTGTTTCAGCCACTTGCAGAGACTGCACACAGGACTGATGGTGGCATCTCAGCAGAAGACAACAAGAAAGCCCAGGAATCACCTAAAGAGAAGAAATACAGTCCTTTCTTTTTTCCCATTCTGAAAGAAAACTTTTAAAATGCAAAAACTTGCATTTCACTTTGCCTTAGTTTCATACATGGTCAAAGTCCTTTCAGTAATAGTAACTTGATTTTAAGTGTAAGAACGAGCAGAGTGCTTCCTGCCTGACCTGCACATGCAGACATGCCACAAGACTTTTTCCAAATCCCTCCTACCGAACCTGGTTTAAAATCAGCACACAGACAAACAGCAGCACACAGGCTACAGTCACTGTCGGCATTAACAGCTTCTTGAGGACAGAATTAGCAGGCAGGAATTTCCGCATTGAAAAAAGGTAAAAAAATCGCTGTTGTGTCTTTTCTGACACAGACTCTGAAACACCACTGCGTGCCCATTCTGATTACTTTTATTTCAAGTGATTTATTTGAAGGATCTCTCAGTTCAGCCAAATGCAGGTCCCGAGAAGAAATCAAATCAGCCAGAAGAAATCAGAGAGTCTGCAGGTCCACTCTTATCACAGCTTAGTCTTGCCCAATACATTAATTTTTCCATTTCCATTCAGGTATATAGCCACATATTGACTATTTCACATATTTCTAATTACATTCATTTGTAGCACAGATATTTTCAGAGCTGTGACTTCTGCCAGGACAATAATACAAGGAAAAAGAAATTCACGTGACTGTCAGGCTAAAAACATTTAAGTCACACAAGAACTTATTTAGCAGTGGTTAGTAGTGTCAGTGTCCAGTGTCATTGCTATGTTAGGGCTTTGAACAGAAAATGGTCTTACAGGAGGTTGCCTTTGTCACTATCATATGATCTGGCAAATTTTAAATGTGACCTTTGGAAGGCAAAGGTAGACTTCCAAAAGACCATGCTAGGAATTAGAAGCTCTTTCTGGAGGCTGCCTAGCCTGGTTTATTGTACTGCTAACTCTCATCCCCCTCAGACAATTTTCATTCGACACTTCTCCACTATTCATTGCTCTTATCCCTCAATTCCTATACAAATCTGAAAGTGGAAAAAAAAAAAAAAATCTTGGGTTTATTTTGTAGTATTCTGGGGTTTAGATTCTTTGTTGCTTTTTACGATACAGTGAAAATCTGTGTGCTGGGTGACTCCTGTGACAGAGAGCTTCATTTTTTCACAGCACTGGGCAGCCTAGAAACAAATGTCAGCTACAAACAAAGGTGCAGTAATTAAGCAAGTGCTAAAAGTCGCTGGCCTTTGAAATAATATTTTTTACAAAAGCTGCATAGCAGAAGGTACACTAACCCACAGGTGATTGTCCCAACCAGAGCTGTAAGAGCAAGGCTGCTTCTGCCATTCAAGCACCTTTCTATTCATTGCATTACATCTCTTCTCGATTTAATTTGGATAAAGCAATCATTTTCAAAGCTGCAATTGAGAAAGGTAAACATAAATATTGCAAAAAGTCTTCTGTAATTATTTGCTTTTTTATATTACAGTTATTCAATATTTTTCCAGAGCACAAGGCAGAGGAAGGAACAGGGTGAATACAAGGAACATCATTGCTTCTGTTAATCCAAGAAGCCCAAAGTTCACACTAAACACTTTTTCTTTAACTCTTTGAGAAAGACGTCATGAAATAAGCACAAGAGAGAACATACTCATGACTTAAATTAGGTTAAAAACAGTAGGATACTTTCAGTTTCTTTTTACACCAGTTTGCCAGTGTTTCCTTGCTGTGATGCTTATGTGTAATGCAGTTCCTAAAAAGGGACCTGATTCACCACTTTTTCCTCTCCTGCAGACACTGATATCTGAGAAAAGCCTCATCAAACCAGGAGGAAAACGTACAGCGCTAATAACCACCAGAGATGCCAGGCAGCATTAACGGGAGCCCAGGGAGAGATTCAGAGATGAGTTATATCTAAGTAGTTAGGAATCTTTATTTCTTGCAAGTTTTTTCCTCTAGTACTTGGCCAGGACTTGTGGACAATATTTTTGCCCTTCCAGGTAATAGGATTTAGGGTGATAAAAAAGTAAAGCAGAACATTTTACTTTTTCCTGAAGTCCAGTGAGGTCTGACTGGATTCAGCAAAATAAGTCTAACAAACTGTTAGGGCAAAGAACAAGTTCAATACTATAATGTATGGAAATGCTGATTTAGGTACCGTATCAGTAGATTATACTGTCATCTAGTGGCAGGTACTTAACTTGCATCCCAACATACTGGAGACGAATCTACAGTCAAGTTACCTAACAAGGAATTTTCTCTTGACCAGCTTTCTAAAACAACCAAATGATCAAGGACACTTTCAAGGGCTATCACCTTAATAACAGAAGACACAGACACACATTGTGTGTCTGCATACTTTGAAAATAAAAGGCCCCTTAAAAACTATCTCAGAAGATGCAAAGCCCACCTAAACCAATCCTACTTCCTGAATAGCAGAAGGTAAAAACCACAAGCTGAAAGTCAGAGAAAAGCCAGAGCTCTCTATCATGATGCAAAGGAAAATATGCAAGTCCCTAACACATCACATTAGGGACTAGCTGGTGATATTTTACTCTTCTTTATAGGAATGCATTTTCCTGGGACGTCACTGTCATAAGAATGCATAAAGCCAAATATTAACTCGGAAATAGAAACATAGAACAGTTTAGGTTGGAAAGCACCTTAAGGATGATCTAGTTCCAACTTCCCTGCCGTGGGCAGGGACACCTCCCACCAGACCAGGTTGCTCAAAGCACCATCCAACCTGTCCTTGAATGCTTCCAGGGCCGGGCATCCACAACTTCCCTGGGCAACCTGTTCCAGTGTCTCACCACCTTCAGAGTAAAGAATTTCTTCCTAATATCTTTTCAAAATCTCCCCTCTTTCAGTTTGAAGCCATTACCTCTCGTCCTATCACTACATGCTCTTGTAAACAGATTTAGCAATACAGTCAAAGAGACTTCCAGGTGTTCAGAGAACAGAAGTTAATGGAAGGAAAAGAACTAATTCATTACTAGACAAATATGAGAAGTGGTTTAAGCATGATTAAGAACGCACAGGCCTGTTTAGAGCCACAACTCTAAGTGTTTACCCCATTCTGACATAAAACTGCCCATAAAATATTTGATTAAAGGATTGTTAAAGTCAATCCACTATTGACAAAGCCAGTTGGAAAGTGTGCAAGGGCATTGAACAGTTTATCAGGCTAAAGTACGGACCAGTCTGCTCAGGAAACACCAGATTTAAACATCAAAGTACAAAATTCTCTCCCTTCCCCCCAGAAAGCCCATTCTGTATTGGTTTGAAGATCATTGTAAGAAACTAATGAACTCTTTTAAAGTAGGTGGAAGAAACAGTGCCTTTCAATTATCTTATGTCACCAACCAAAGCATATAGGCTGGAATATTCTGCTATCTCTTATTTTTTTGAAGATGGTACAGATATAAAAGAGAGCCAGAAAAGCAGTCCGAGGAGACAGAAAACAGCAAAGAAACAGCAGACTTATCCTGAGCAAACACTGAAGGATGGGCCTAAGGGAAAAATGGACAAGACCTACGGGGCCAGATGCCAACTGAGAGCAAGAAGTGTGGACACAGATACTGTGTATTGTTCTTTAGTTCATTCTGGTGTCCAGAGACAGGGATGGGTAAGACCTAGAGGAAGGGAGAATGCACAGTCCCATGGCTGTGACTCCATCCTATGACAGAGACGCCCTGCATCCTTCCCCCATGGGTATAGCTCTACCTGCCTGGGGAAACAGATGTTTGTACGTCCAGATTTGCACCCAAGAAGTAACTCTGCCTATGCCTACAATACCACAGATTTAAACATCCCTTTTGGACCAGAAAAGGGTCATGAGTCTCTCAGTCACATTCTGCCTGCAGCACTGTGCCAGTGTAACCATAGCTCACATATAAAGTGTCTGTGTGGGAGAAAGCAGACATGAAAAAGTTATTTCTAGCCTGCACCAAGAAGGCAGTCTTTCAGAAATGCTGCGGTTGTTGGTTTGGGGTTTTTTTGTTTGGGGTTGTTTTTTGGTTTTTTCTTAAGGCAGATGGTTACATTGTTTTTCCAAACTATTTTGTATTCCATTTCTTGCACATCCTCATATTTTGTTCGCTTCTGTGGATTGCTGTGGGAGAGATACTAATATTTGCTGGACTAGACCTTTGGGTTGGACTTGTGCAGATGTCCGGGTTGTGAAATCCTGTGTACTCCATTATCCATCTCCCAAGCCATCCAGTTCTCCAGTGAATTCTCTTTTTATGGCTGTAACAAGTAAATTTTCTGGCTTTCACAACTCATGAGGAAAGACAATGTTCCCTAATTTATGTATTCTTATATTTTTGTAATTTGCACAAATGAAGTGATCTACAGGAAGAGATTCTCAGTAGTATAAATACGTGTTAGCACAAAGAACACATTTGTAACAGCATTAAAGAAACTTCAAAACTAAAAAGCATTTTGATTGCAGCAGGTCATTTAATATGCATACCCCTTACTGAAATTAAGCTACATTAGCTAATCAGTGAAGAAATAAGAGAAGCAATATCTTGGTATGAATTAACAATGCTGGCTCTGAAAGACAGTTAATTGAGATCTGAAACAGGGAATTACAAACAAGAGACTGAAATATTAAGAACTAGCACATGTTCTGAAGTTTGACAGCACTTCCACTTAATGAAAAATTTCTTACAGAATCACAGAATCATAGAATTGCTGAGGTTGGAAGGGACCTTTAAGATCATCAAGTCCAACCATTAACCTACCCTGACCAAACCACTTCTAAACCATGTCCCCAAGTACCACATCTACCCTTTTTTTAAACACCTCCAGGGATGGCAAATCCACCACCTCCCTGGGCAGCCTATTCCAATGTTTAATAACCCTTTCAGTGAAAAAAAATTTCCTAATATCTAATCTAAACCTCTCCTGACATAACTTGAACCCATTTCCTCTCGTCCTACCACTTTTCACCAAGAAGAAGAGGTCAGCCCCCACCTCTCTACAACCTCCTTTCAGGTAGTTGTAGAGGGTGATAAGGTCTCCCCTCAGCCTCCTCTTCTCCAGGCTAAACAACCCCAGTTCCCTCAGGCATTCCTCGTAAGACTTGTCCTCCAGACCCCTCACCAGCTTTGTAGCCCTTCTCTGGACACGCTCCAACACCTCGATGTCCTTCTTGTAGTGAGGGGCCCAAAACTGAACACAATACTCGAGGTGGTGTGGGGCTCCACCTCGAGTGGTACCTTATCTTTTAGGTAGAAAGGCGTGACCAAAAAAATCAAACACCGAGGGGTGACAACTCATTCACCTAACTGCAGCTGTAGCTCAGGTTTACAGAGGAGAAAGGTGAGGGCAAAAGGAGAGGAAATTTTTTTATCCTGTTTTTTCTAAACCTGTACTATTATACAGTTACTGCTACCAGTACTTACTGCCACAAAAGCAGCAGTCTTGAATAAGAAGCTGCTGTGCTAGGCACTGCACAGGAGGAGACTGACCTTCCTCAGACACCATTCAGGAGACAACAGATGGACGGAGACAGACCACTGATTGCAAGGACATAATGAGCAGGCAGCTCAGAGCACGGGCAGCCCAGCACCTCTCTGTGCTTTCAGAACAGCACTTAATCAAAGATCCCAAAACCCTTGACAATGGGATAATTAGACAGATTGCCTCCACTTCATAGATGCTAAGACAATCTCAGCAAAAATACTCCCTGAATAAGCATATGTTTTATAAATACAGATGATGATTACTGTACTGCTTTTGGGGGCCATGTCAAGGAAGCCTGTGGTGCCCCACAAAGGTGCTTCACTGTCTAGGTACAAAGTTCAGAAACCGAAAGCCCTTCAGCATAAGCAGCCACTTGTGCACACATACATTTTTTCCACGTACTGCATGCTGTCCAGCTCATGGCAGATCAGAGGACTGGCTTGAGTCCACCCATCATCAGCCCCTTGCTTTAAGTAGTGAAGGTGGTAGTTCTGCAGCCCATACCCCTCTGCTATAAGCTTATAGTTTAGGACAGATTACTAGATGACTTAAATTTAACTGCTGTAATAGTACAAATATTTCTATGGACCAACCTAGTGTTCATTTTGTATGCTCTTATGATCTTGTATTGATTACAGATTGCACTTTTTAATTATTTTTTATCTAATGAACACTCAGTTAGCCAGGGCAATGGGGGAGGCTGTAGACATAATAACCCAGATAAAGCAAGAACATGGGTAATACAAAACAGATGTAAATTAGGTCGTAAGAACAGAGTAAATATGTTTAACTTTGAAAAACCTAGTTGATATGAAGAATGAGGTAGTAAACATAACGAAAATGAGGTGGCGGGGGAAGTGGTTAATCCACAACTCAAATAATCTTCACACAGCTAATCAAAAGTTGATTGGCTGTGTTTACACCTGCAATAAGCCCCATTGCTGCTCTTCTGACCAAAAATTCCAGCCCCTGGCTCATGTAGGCCTGGGACTGAAGAAACTCGGGGCGGGGGGCAGGGCATTGAAATCTGATCTCTTTTGGTGCGGGAGATCCAGTCTCTCATGAATATAGAGGTTCTCAAATTGTAATTAGCGAAGGTGGAAATCATGACTGGTACCTAATGTTTTGCAGGCCATAGATTTCTAGCAGACCACAGACCTCTGGAGGTGGAAACTAATGGAAAGCAGCTCCCGGGCTCCACGTGCACGCTGCACTTTCTTGAAAGCATCCTCACCAATTGCTGGACTGAGACAAATTCCAGCCAGGCTAAGCAGCCATTTTTGGTGCACTTCTACAAAATCAAGTTGTGCTTTAATCCCTCAGAACTTGTTAAAAAAAAAAAAATAAAAATCTTTAGTTCTCCTGCAACAGCAAACAAGAAGTTTTGTCCCATGTCTTCACACTACAGGTATCAGTTCCTCTGTCGTACAAATGCAGTCACAGAGAGGTTTTTGTGTTCTGAATTTTGTTCTAATAAAGAAGTAAAAGCAGGAAAATCAGAAAAACCATGGAGATTTTATGATGTTTTGAAAGTTGCTCTGAAAATCTCCCATGTTACAAAGACTTTATGTCCCATCCAAATCGTGGTCCCCAAGGCTATCCCCAGAAAACAAGGCCAAGGAAGAAATGACTTAAGAACATAGTGCCTGTTTTCAATACTGACTGAGAAGGGCAGGGAAAAAGTGCCAAGGGACCAGCAAGTCTGGAAGATTTTAGAGTTGGAGTCTTCTGCTGTAACACAAAAACTTAACTCAAGAGCTCCTTCTAGTTCCTGACAAAAAAAAAATTAAAAAAAAAATTGTTTATTTCAAGAGGTTTTGGGCATTCTTGAAGAATCAGATTTATTTATTTGCACTGCTGCAAAGAGCTTCAGAGGAAATCTGGAAATGTGCCTGGTGCTGGATAAAATCTCAAAGAATTTACAGCCAAAATGGTTGGGACAAATGCATTCCAGTTTTACAAACGTGAAACTGAAGCCTCAAATTACACTGAAAGCCCATGATAGAGCTTGACATTCAATTTACATTCCAGAACCTGATTTAATGCCTTACCTACAAATATCTTTGTGTTTTAATTGTGCCAATTTGCTTTATAATTTGCTTAATTTAAAAAGGTTATTAAAATTGACAACTGAAAGTAAAAACTGACACAGGTTAATGCATGAAATAGGAGAATAAGCAATCCAATCTTGTGTCCAGTGGAGAGTCCTACAGCCTAACCTGCTGAAGTTCACCAGTGCAGGAGTTCCTCTTGACTAGGTACCAGTGATGGCCTACAGCCAGCCAAGGGAAACTAAATAGCACTACGCTGGCTGAGACTGGTACAAAACTAATGTGAGCAGTATATCAAGACTTGTTCTCATTTAGAACACCTCTCTTAGAAGAATGAGTGATCTTGAACAGAAATGTCTTAGTTATGAGAAAATTAGTAATGGCAGAGGTGAAGTAGAAACACAGATGACATTAATACTAGCCGTACATATTTAAAATTTACTTCCTTAGTTTATGTGAACACATCATTTAAATTAGTAGTCTCAAAATGAGATGTGAACAAGTCTTTTCAAGTTCCACTGCTTTCAAGAAATGCAGAAAGAAAGATCAGTTCACCTTGTGAATTACACACATCAGATTGTTGCTTGTAGCTTGGCTCCTTCTGCCCTTTTAACCTGAGTCTGCACTTGCATTGATTGCACTTAGTCCATAAGGCTACATCCATACAGAGCTGCCATCACTCCAGTATGACAGCCACCCCAGGTCAAAAATCATCTGAGCTGCTTGTTGCTGGAGGCTGGGAGAGAAATTCCCCCCCCCCTCCCCGTATGAATGCTCCTCTCATGCTTCTGCCCAAGGACTTGCAGTTGACCTTGGGCTTATCCGAGGTCCTTCTTTTCCAGCAATGGCCATAAGCAGATCTTTAAAGTACAGTAAGAGTGGGCTAAGCACATGTGGTGCTTCTCTCCAAGCTCTTCCG
>NW_009649320.1:0-440 GCF_000708025.1 Charadrius vociferus | reverse complement strand
TGGCGTGGTTTGTCAGTCTGGTAACCGAATGGATTTATCTTCTGAGTACTTACCCCGTCTCCCCTAAACTCAGGTAAAATTTTGGTTCCCACTATGTCTACTAACCATTGCATGAAGAATAACCTCTTTCCGTTTGCTTTGAACCTGGTTATGGAGCTATGTGGACCTGAAACCTGACCCAGTACAGCTGCTCTTACATTCTTGCACACACATTTGGTTTGTGAGATAAAATCTGCAGGTCATGCCGAGTTTTACCATGAAATGTATGGAAAAGAGATGGCTGCTTCAAATGGGATTCTCAGCAGCCATCTGGCCCACAGTGTTACCAAAAGTAACTGATAGGAAAAGCTGGAAGGAAGGGTGTTTAATAAAAACACTGACTTTTCAGGCTAAGAGCCCAGGGAAACATCTATGTCAGATGAGGATTCGTATCCCTCATG
>NW_009649319.1:0-470 GCF_000708025.1 Charadrius vociferus | reverse complement strand
TTGAACTTGTATTCACAAATAATCATAATTTTTTACTCCTTGTCTACAAGTTTGCCGTGTCCCAGCGTAAAGCTTAGTCTTGAAAAGTATCGCTAGTCTTAAAATCCTGGATGGTAGGAAGGGTTTGGGCTTTTGCAGGGCTACCTGGTTGAGAACAGTGTTAGCTGGCATAGTGGAGGGATGTGAATGATTTGCTTTTGATAGAGAAAAAGACATTGCTATTTTTTAATTGCATGAAAGACACTGCAGGGTTCGGGAGAGGTCTGGATAAGCCACGTGTGAGCTGATGTTGATACTAGGTTATTCATAAATAATAAGGTTGATGTAGTCTTACTAATATTTTATCAATTTTTTTTCAAGTTGTCATGACCCTTGTGGTGTTACAAATATGCTTATAGCATGCGAGTTGATGCTTCATGAGCAGAACAAAGTTCCACGAATGCATTGTGAAACCTGTGTAGGTAAGAATG
>NW_009649318.1:5545-7151 GCF_000708025.1 Charadrius vociferus | reverse complement strand
CCTTGTTGAAACTCATACCATTGATGAGTTATTAATAATAATAATAATGTGAGAGCCGACACAGGCAGAATGCAGGAACAACCACAAAACCATGGATGAAATGCAAAGAATAAATTTAATCTCGATACCTTGCGAACGGGGGGATCTCCGAAGCAGCACCTGGGCAGAGACACGCAAGTGGGAATGAAGGCACCATGGAGCTCAGTCCTTGCTAGGGAGTGTTTTAGAGAGAGAGAGTCCTTGCTAGCAAGAGAGAGAGTTCAAACCTGCTGTTCTTGCCTGTATATCAGGGACTCAAGCAGGCATAGTTTCCTCCTGTGCTTTGATCTTTTCTGACAGCAGGGCAGGAATCTCAAGCATGTTTGATAAGGTGCCTCTGAGTCCATCACAGGCCTATGTTATCTAAGTGCAGATGTTCTACTTGTCAAGCACACAAGACTAGACCACAATTAGTGTGACGTGTTTTTTGACACCCCAGGTGTGAGTCACTTGAGTGTGTTTAGTCCTCCTTGCCAATCTTCTGTTACTTTCCTACAATTATTATTATTATTTTCCTCTTCTGTTACTGTTCTATTAAACTGTCTTTATCTCAACCCACAAGTTTGGGTTTTTTTCTCCCTCTTCTCCCTACCCTACTGGGGGTGAGGTGGGTGGGGGAGTGCATGAATGGCTGCATGGTCCTAGTTGCAGGCTAGGGCTAAACCACGACAGTCCTTTTTGGCACCCAACGTGGAGCTTGACAGGTTGGGATACTGAAAAATCTGACAAGAGCACATTAGAACTAATTTCTATAAGCATCCATTATAGTAGGTTAATAGTTGCTGGTCACAATATTGATTTATTTGCTCTCAAATTTGTTGTGCTTGTTCTCAGGGTTGTGTTATGTAATACCTTACTTGTTGTATATGTTCCCTGTTGTCCTGTTTATCATCCCTGGGAACTGGGTGAACATTATCATTTTGCTGTACTTTGTAACGCTGGCTTATGATATGATAAAATTGTGTCTGTACTTATTAGTGGTGGGTGGCAGCGCTCAGGGCGGAATGGCAGCAGCGGTTTCATCTTCTTACTTCGGGGGCCATCTAGCCGAAGCTATTAGTAATTACACTTTTTACCTTTTCTCCTTAGAGAACCAATTTGTGGGGGAGACACCTTCCTTCACCTCCCCCTTTTCCTCCAGGTTAATTACAACAGCTGTTTTTTTAATATCCTTGGGATGCTCAAACCAGCATGCTCCTAGTGCTAGGTCTTCTGAATGTGCCTCAGGTCGTGTTTAGGGTTAAACAACTATTTAAGAATATGACCCAGAGATCTGCCCCGAGGCTGGATAGTCATGGGTGGCATGGCATGTGGGAGAATATGGACAGGTATCTAGAGAACTTCACCCCTGAACAACCACAGGACCCTGATAAAGTGATAGAATATTTGAAAGTAAAATGCTGAGGCTATTCCAGACTGGCACAACTTACCACACTGTGCTGGGCCCTGGCCAGTGTCTACCAAACACTGCTCGATATTATGCAGCACCCTCAGGGGAAAGAGAGGGAAACCAGACTGACAGGCACTGTGACTACTCCAACACCCCCCCTCCCCACTACCCCCCCCC
>NW_009649318.1:0-1356 GCF_000708025.1 Charadrius vociferus | reverse complement strand
AAAAAGGACTTCACTGAGAGGTTCAAATTAACAATTTATTTGGACTTCACTCACAGGTCCAATACGTCACTATTGCAAGTTCTAGGTGTACAATGGCAATTACACTACTGCATTTTAAAAGAAATTAGCGGGAGAAACTATTGCGACCTATAAATGATCCTGACACGTAACAACACAAACCACAAGTGCACTAGATGTTAATACCTTAAAAAAGTGCACCAATCACAAAACTTAATAGCATGCCATATATCATACGTATATTTCTTAGTCACTTACCGTCTCTCTCAGGTGAGGTCACTCAGTCTCTGGGAAGTTACCCTGTACAGCATCCTGGACAGGGGGGACTGATCTCCTACAGGCCAGCTGTATCGTTGGAAGATTCCCCATTTTTCTCCCCAAACCTTGCGATTTATATTTCCTGATTCTGTGGGGGTGCAGTGGATGCCTAAGTGGATTACACCATCTGGGATATTTACCTCTGGTGGTGTGATAGTTATGTCTTTGTTGCCAATTTATGATGTCTAGCACTCAAAGTCATGGAAATAGTGGTGGGATGGGACTCAGGGCATTTTGTTTGTTAAGGGCCGTTTGGTTTCAGTTCTTATATGCAATCTTGAGATAACCCCAGGCTGAGCTGTTTTGCAGCTCCCCCCAAGTTATCTCTGCATAGACAAGGCTAGGCGGAGATGAAGCTGAGTGGGATGACAACTCCCTGCATCTCACCTATTCTGCTCTGAAACCGGTTTGGCTGGGTGCTCCCATACACAGTGACGTCAAGATTGGAGGCAGCCTGGGCTGCAGCGATCATGCACTGGTGGAGTTTGCTGTCCTGAGGGATATGGGTCAAGCAAAGAGTAAAGTCAGGACCCTGAATTTTATGAAAGCAAACTTCCAGCTCTTCAAGGAATTAGTCAATAGGACCCCCTGGGAAACTGCCCTCAGGGACAAGGGAGCAGAACAGAGCTGGCACATCTTTAAGGACGCTTTCCTTAGAGATCAAGAGCTCTTGATCCCCAGGTGTAAGAAATCAGTAAAGGAAGGCAAGAGACCTGCATGGCTGAGTCAAGACCTGCTGGTCAAACTAAAGGGCAAGAAGAAAATGCACAGGCAGTGGAAGCAGGGACAGGTATCCTGAGAAGTGTATAGGGACGCTGCCCAGTTGTGTAGGGATGGGGACAAGAAGGCTAAGGTACAGCTGGAGCTGAACTTAGCATAGGACACAAAGAATAACAAGGGCTTCTACAGGTATGTCAGCCAGAAAAGGAAGGTCAAAGAAAGGATATCACCCCGATGAGACCCCTGGTCTCTAAATTGAAGTGACGTGGATTCGACAAATAGACCACTCAGTGGATAAAG
>NW_009649317.1:0-518 GCF_000708025.1 Charadrius vociferus | reverse complement strand
AGGGAGCCTCAGCATCCGATCGCCAAATGATGACAGACCATCCAGTGCGGCCAGAACTGTTGGTGAAAACTGTCAGTTCCTGCAAGGGGGTAGCACTAAGCTTTGTTCGCTTAAACATGGGGAGACAAGGTAACGTTTGTAATAGGGAATGCTTGGGTAAGGGAATCTTAAATTGCCTGTGAAATTTTCGGTTGCAACCTGAAATATAAATGAGCATTTCATCAGCCATTCCAGCTGTTTGAGATCCATTGGTAGGTAAACGTGAGCTGGATCCTGGCCATCCAGGAGCAGTAGCCTCTCTCTTCCCTTTTGAATCAACACACTAATCATTGTGGGCTGGGTGATGACTGTCTTAGAAAACTGGTGTGGCAGAAACAGCAACTCAATGATGATCAAAGGGTCTGGAAAGTCAGGATTCCACTGTGCTATCAAGGCAAAGGGATGAAACTGATTGATTGTTAAAAACAATCAGATTGAAAGGGACATGCTCCGCTCTACGGTGGGCCTTCCGGCTGGCT